>NC_056664.1:143220940-143528440 GCF_018350195.1 Panthera tigris | reverse complement strand
GGAGGTCGCCCGCCCGGTTGCTGGTCCCTCCCTCGGCCTCCCAAGACACCAGCTGCTCGCGTCCTGCATCGCCCCGGGGAGTCGGGGGCAGACCTGAGACCCAGCCCTGAGTGCCGGGGGCGGCGGGGTTGGGGAGGGCTTTCGCGCGCGCCGTGGGGCCCCGGGCGCATCACCTCGCAAAGCTTCTTGGAGTCGCGAGGGTTAAGTGAGAAAACGCGTAGAGGACTCGGCCCGGGCCTGGCGCGCACTGAACGTTTACTCAGCGCTCACCCTGCTCGCCTCACCTTCGCCCCCTGGTGGGGGCGCCCAGCTTCGGGGTCGGGTGTTCCCCGCGGGGTTCCGGCGCCGCGCCCAGACGGACCCCCTGGCTGAGCTTGGCCTGCAGGCCGCGGCATCCGTGCGCCCACCGCCCCGCCCCTCCCCCCACCCCGGAATGAGCGCCAGCGCGCGCAGGGCACTTGTCATCTGTCCTGTGCGCAGGCTCGTCACGCGTGGCGCGGCCAGAGTGTGCTTGCCAGATCCAGCGACGCAACCCTTTGTTTACTTCCAGTTTCCAGGTGGGGAAGTTGGGGCTTACAGAGAATTTAAGGAACTTATTCCAAATGGCTCCACTAGTCCACAGAGGCTGGGGCTCAAGGGCTTTGCAGGCAGATGGGTTTCCTGCTGGGCCGTTGTGTCCCTTCAAGACGCTTCTCTTGGGGTTACTCCTCTGGAAACGAAGAGAACTGTGCAAGTCATTAGTTTTTAGGCTGTCCTCTGGGGACCCCCTGGCGCTCCCCTGTCCTTAATTAACCAAAGCCACCCCACTTGTGTGTAGGAGCCAGTCTGAAGGAAGGAGGCTGAAGCCCGCTGAACTCCATGAGCCACACGCGCCCTTCTTGCTCCCAGACCCGGTGACCCCACAGCCACACCCGGTGCAGCCCGAATGCCTGTTACCATAATGCCTCCACCAGCCTCACTCGCCCCTGGAGAGCCACACCTTTCCCCACCGGAATGACAGGATGGGGCAGAGGTCTGGGTTGCTGGGGGGTGGGGGGCCACCCCCCGGGCACTCCTGCGAGCCAGCCCCAGAGCCCCTCTCTCCTCAGCAAAGACCACCTCCAGCTGCCACAGTGCCCCACGCAGACCCCGCTGGCGGGCAGGCAGCAGGTCGAAGCTAATGGACAGTGCTTTTCTGACCGGGTTTTGAATGCTGGTTCTTCATATTCCCAACTAGACCCAAGACATCCCGTCATCCTCCTGCCCACTTTATGAAGAGTAGCCGTACCCATGCCAGGATCTCGGTACCGTATCAGGCACACAGTCTCCCCGGCACAGTGTGCCAAGCCCTGCGGACAGTGGTGACTTTCGCCAGCTCAGCAGGCGTGGGAGGAGGGCATCGTGGGTCCAGGGGAGCTAGGCTCCGGGAGGCTGGGCGGCCTGTCCGAGAAAAGATCCCGCAGGCACCAGCCTGACTCCACAACTCCTGTTCCTTCTGCTGCCCCGTCCTGTCGTCCTGACGCCACAGGAATGGCATCTGTCTCCCCTCCGTATTTCCCTCTCCACGGCTGTTCCCTCGGGCATTCTGCATCCCTCCCCGCCTCCCCCCAGTAAGCTGCAACAGTGAATTCTGACAGCAAGCTGCGGGGTTAACTCACCGCCTGGGAGACGCATTGAAACCACACGTTCTTCTTTGTTTCTCTGTCATGTTTCAGCCGACTCTAGTTCAATTCCTTAAGAGGTTCCCCACATCCACTTTTAGTTTTGTAGCTATCTTATTTTTCTAGAGGGAGAAACGCTGGTAAAGTGGTTACACTGCCATCAACTTAAGACATGCCCTTAGCCTGCGTTAGATTCGTTGACCTTATTATTGGTATTTGTCGAAATATGGGTCCTTGTTGTAGTGTGTTTAGAAGGGACATCGCAGTATTGCTTTAAACTGATCTGACCTCAGTAATAACTCTGTTCTCAGCTACTAAGTTAGTGTTCTGTCTGATTACAGAAAGTGATGTGTGTTCAGTGAAGGCATTTGGATGATATAGAAAAGCATGAAGAGGAACCCAGTAATCCCACCATCCTGAGATACCCAGTTAGCAGATTTCAGTATTGTTTTCCAATGTGTGTATCTATGGGTTCACACGCTATATACTGCTTTGTATTTGTTTTATTTTTTTATAGTTTCAGCTGTATATGACTGTACACTCAATTTCAGAAATAATGAAAATCCAACACTGTTGGGGGTCCTAAACGGGAAGAAATATCATGCAGATTTATACGTCAGGTAAGTGGGTTCCATTTTCTTTCCAAAAAAGAGAGCGCCCATCAAAGTAAATAAATCCCAAATGGCCGGCCAACCTCTTTCCAGGGAAATCTGTTTAATATTTTCTTGTCTGTAATCTGTACTGAAACGGACCCATTCACTACCCGTATTGGTATTAGAAACTCAAGACACAGGCCACTCATGGGAATAATCAGGGGAGGCCTCGTTTCTTCTCAGCTACTTTCTGATTCTCTCTGACCAGTTCATACTCATCGTAGAGCTCAGGCTAGCCAGACGGAAGCCTAGTCATTTTATAGTCATTTTGAGATTGAGTGTGAAGAGATTATTTCATTGACCCCTTTTCCTGGAGGATGTGTCTGCTGCACACAGATGTCCGCAGATAAGAGGGTGTGTAATTTATAGGGAGGTCTAGAAACAAATGGAGACCATTTTAGCAGTATCTTCCTTATGTGTTACATTCCAAGCTATTACGATTTTATTGAAAACACTTCACGAGATTTTAGACAAGCTAGTTCTCTTTGCCCATTTATCAACTGACAGAATGGATCTCACCCTGGTCGTCTGCAATGTCGAGATTAATGGGAAACCGTTGAAAGACACTGCAGATGGTAAAACACAACGGTGCACACACATGAAACCCCATGTGACCAGGTTGAGGGATCGCGCTGGTTTCTTGTGCAGTAGGTGGTCTGCCCAGAAGGCGAACCAAGGTGCTCAGACATGCCCACTGCTGGAGAGCTAGCCAAGTGTTCTATAGCATTCTGATTATTTTTTTAAAGACCTTACAGATGCTAAAGTCAACACAGGATGCAAATTCGGTGGCTGATCGTCACCACGGGGCTTCAAGAAAAAGCTCAAACCTTCCAGGACTGACAGCCTGGATTAAATAGCTTTCTAGCCGGAAATGACTTCGGCTCCCCCTTACAAAGAGGAGGGAGCATCGTACTACTGTTTTCTAAGGCCACAGCCAACAGTCTGGCTTATCACTCAGTTTAAGGCAGACGAGGGTAGGAAACGCAACCTTCCCAAGGGAGGCCTCCTTCCAGAAGTAAAGGAGGCTTTGTCCCCTGAACTCTATCACCTAGCAGAAGCGCCACTCAGTGGCCAGCTGGGCCCCTGCTCTTTGGGGAAACTTCGCCCACTATGCAAGATTATTGCACCTCTACTAGGCCACCTCTCGGGTAACTGCACCTCTCTGGAGCACATGTAGGGATGACGGTTGTAAATGCGATACCCAGCAGGCCCACGGAAGTTGGTACACCCTCACGGCTTCCGACGAAGACCGTGCCACTCCTCGTGGTGCAGGGGCCCTTTCAAAATGAGAGAGGCTTTCTTGTGTTTTACCGCAATACAAAGTGTTCAAAAAGCAAGGTGGAGAATGTCAAATAAGTTACTGAAAAGAGCAAAATTGCCTTAAACTCCTACTGTTGGAATAAATAGCATGTAGGCTTTCTAACCTTTTTCAAGAAACACATTGAGAGATCCGGTTTCCAAACCAGGATGAGCCAGTAAGAGCGCAGGAGTAGGGTATTGGTGGGAGTATTTGTAGGGGCCTACCGGGTGATTTCTCACTCTGAACAATACTGCCTCTGTTACAAGACGAAATCGCACGTTCTCGTAACGGGCTACAGTGTGACGGATAAGTTCTAAAGATGTATCTTCGTGCGAAGATAGTCCAAAGCCGGAGAGAGGACCCAGTCCACCCATGGCAGTCATGAGGGATGTAGAATTTTACATGGATAAAATCAGGTGTGAATGAATACGGCTGGGCATCACAAAAGCCAGCAACCTGGGAACACACAGATGTATGTACAATAGGAGACATGTTCCAGTGACTCCCCCTTGCTCAGTGGGGCTGTTGGCAAGTGGCTGAGCCCCCAGCCCATGCCAACACCAGCCCAGAGCCACCCTGGGATCTCCTCCACCTCTGGTGAGCCAAGAGCCCCGGGGCCTGGCCAGGATCCCCTGTCTCTCCCATCCTGCGGGGAACAGGAGTTGCCCAACATACAGGTCCTTCTGTTTGTCGAAATCCTTACATCAGGATCCACCTCTAACCTGTCCAAGAGGTCAAAGGAATCATTTGATGGGAGACACTTCACCACCGTATTTAGTCATTACCTGGCTGGCAGAAGTATTAGCAGATTACCACCTACACGTAGATTCTCTGCATATACATTGGATTCTAACATGTGGGAACGGAGGCAGTTCTGCCCTCTCTTGGAGAAGCAAACAGCCGGTCTTGGGAGCCTTTCCATGAGGTAGGGAGGGAGGACGGAGAGAGGCAGGTGTCTGAGTCCCTGAACCTGCCGTTGGCCACTCCTTCGTGGACTATGATTACAACTGGGCCTGTATCAATTGAATTGTGCTCCTCACAGCCACATGATCAGGTTACCTAAACAGAAGCCCAGAGAGGTCGAGCACTGTTACTCTGAAACCGTGGTGGGGGCATCTGGCGTCGGCCTCCCCGCTGCTAGCTGCTCTCTGCTTTGCAGGCGGATTCCTTTAGAAGAAGTCCCAGAAGACGAGGATGAGTGTTCAGCCTGGCTCCACAAACTCTACCAGGAGAAGGTCAGTGCCGCGGGTGCTTCTGTGGGACCCAACGACCCCCGTTTCGAGTTGCGGCTGTGGGCGCGCCGTGGGGGCCTCTGGGGGCTGACGGTGGCGAGACCCCACTGCCTAGTTAGCAGCCGCCCTGGGGCTGACGCTCTGTTCAACAGTGGGGAAAAGAAGATAGCAAAATATGTGTCAAAGGGGCTTCACAGGAAGAATGATGGGTGTAGTGGACAGAAGAGGAAGTGACGGCCCCAACAGCCCGTGTCTGGAACTTGGGGGTGGAATGTTCTTTCAGTAACACATACGATCCCGATGGCTTCCAGACCTGCAGCGTGACTGCCTGTGTGGTCTCAAAACCACCAGCATCCGCATTGCAAGGACCCACTTTGCTGGTCTGATCTGGTGCAGTGCCCCCCTGCCTCCTGTCTGTTCCAGCCCCTCAGCTCCCCCCGCGTCCCCGTCACCACCACACACACCGTCTCTGCTTCCTTCCTCTGGGCAGGACCTTACCTTCCGTTGGCTTCTCTCTTCAAAGACCTGCTCAGGGCAGAGGCAGGCTAACTATCATTGTCCCAACTGCCTGATCTTATGAAGGAGAAAAGGCTAGCTTCCACCTATGAGGAAGGCGTCCTTATGACCAAGCCTCACTGCCCATAAAGACTTATTTCTGATTCATTGTACATTTTAAGGGCAAACCAGCTTATTACCTAGAATCGAGCTCAATAAGCAGGATACTGATTTCCTGTTGCCAAACTCCATAAATACAGACTGCCTGCCTTTTTAATGTGCTGTCTCCCCCCCCCACCCCCGACCCATCCCTCTAGAGATAATTGCCCAGAACTCTATGGGCTGTCCCCTACAGTGGGGTAGGAATTTTAATCCTGCCTTTGCCAATGTGCTTTGGCCCCAAAGCCTTCCCAGTTACTACCATCAGATTAAGTAGAGGCTCCATTTTGGGGATCAAGATCCTCATACTGTCTTAGCAAGAAGTCGCTCCTGTGTTCCCAAGGAAGTGATTTTCCGATGGTGCCTTTAAAAGCGCATTCACGGAACTTGCTTCGTGTCTTTTCTGGACGAGTAATAGGGATGGGCATCCAGTTTCCTCTTACAAATAGTCAACAGTAAACACCTGTCACAGAGTGTGAGCCATGCATCTTCCTCAGCCTCAGAGATTTATGCAGTGGGTTTGAGGAGCCCTGGAAACGTGTATTTCTAGAAGGCCGCCTCTGACACGCGGCCTGCAGACCCGCCCTTGGAAACGCACTGCAGATGCTTTTTAGCAAGATTCCCAGTTATCACGCTTCCGTGCTGCCACGGGCCCAGGCCCGACAGAAACACACAAACAATACAAACTCTTTTCCTCTGGTTTCATGCACGAGGCAGCATTTTCCTTGCGCGGTTTTCTGGTTTAGTCATTTAGGCAGTATAAAAAAATGTCGCTATTAGTAAGAAGAAAAACGTGCTAAGCAAAAGCCTAAGAAATGAATCGCTTTGTAAAGAACCACACAAATCTAACAAGCACAGGACCCAAAACTCACCAAAGCAAAGGAGGTTTTTCTCCTTCGGCCCTTTGTCTCCTGTGTTCGGGCGCGAGAGCGGCGGCCGTAGTGTGAACCGAGCCACTTGGGTGTTTGGTGGAGAGGCACCTTTCCTTCTTGCCGACCTCTCTCGGGAAGGTTTTCCCTAAACCACGTATGCATTAGAAATGATAGCGTTCAGTTTGGAGAGGATTCTTGAAACGATCATCTGGCTCCAAGCTCTTAGGCTAGTGATGAGGGTATTAAGGTCCAGGGAATGACATCATTTGTCCATCTTCGCAGCTCACTAATAAAGCCGGGTTCCCGAGGCCAAGTTCTTCCTCTCTATGGAGGGCTGTGTCTGCCGGTGAGCAGACCTTTGAGGCGGGCCTTTTCCCTGGAGGGAACACCGCTGGGCAGTAAGTGCAAGGGTCAGCAGTGCCTCCAAGACGAGATGTGACCGGATGGCAGGGAACGATGGCATCCTTTCATTTCTGTCAGCCCTGTTTCCTCAGGAGCCTAGCTGGGTCTGGGGCTTTCTTTACATACCAGAAATCTCGGTGCCCCACCACGCTTGTCAGAGTGGGGCTCTGTTTTAATCGTCATCTTTCAGATGTATGGTGTTGAAAGACAATTCTGTTGACTTTGAGCTTGGGACTTTAAGGCAGTAATTCTCAGGCTTTTGATGTCACAGACAAGTAAAGTGGCTGTCAGTGTGGGACAGGGTGGTGGCAGCCACACAGGGATGTGCTGACACTTTCTTCTGCTCCAGCAGAGACACAAAAGGAAACCCACTAGGGACGCTTGGGTGGCTTAGTCGGTTAAGTGTCCGACTCTTGATTTTGGCTCAAGCCATGATCTCATGGTTTGTGGGTTTGAGCCCCGCGTCGGGCTCAGGGCCGATGGTGCAGACGGAGCCTGCTTGGGATTCTGTGTCTCCCCCTCCCCTCTCAAAATAGATGGATTGATAGATGATAGATAGATAGAAACCCATTAGCTATGACTGCCATTTTAACACCCTAAAATAGGAAGACCATCATCTCTGAAGCCCGGGCCATCCTTTAAATGGAACAAATTTGGCATTTCGGAAATGCACAATGTTGATCACTTGTCAGCATTCAGGACTGCTGCCGGCTGCAGGGTGTGGGCTTGAGAAACCAGGCACGCCCTCAGGTGACCCCTTTGGGGACAACAGCAGCTCCCAAATCACCTTCCCCGGAGCCATGATGGTTCCTCTGTCATGTGGCTTAAACAAATTCTAACTTTTCATTTCTTTTTTTAAAAAAAATGTTTAATGTTTATTTAGTTTTGGAGGAGAGAGAGACAGAGTGTGAGTGGCTGGGGGGGGGGGGCGGGCAGTGTTACGCAGAGACAGAGGGAGACACAGAATCTGAAGCAGGCTCCAGGCTCTGAGCGCTCAGCACAGAGCCTGACACGGGGCTCGAACCCAAAAACCGCGAGATCGTGACCTGAGCCGAAGTCGGACGCTCAACCCACTGAGCCACCCAGGCACCCTGCTAACTTTTCATTTGTGACTTAAAGTACTCAGTTCCCTGGCGTGCAGTCTGAAGTCTGCTGCAGGGGTGAAGAATTAGTCCTTAATGGTGCCAGATGAAAAGTGGGTGAAGGAAAGGGGCATTCGAGCCGTCTCGTGGGCGTGCAGGGGCCACGGTTGGCAGCTTCTCCGTGTGGGGTGCAGAAGCCAGCGGGAAATTCTTCACGCATAAGAACTGAGGGTTTTCCAAGCTGGCCAGGGCCTCTGCGCTTACACTGAGGGCATCGCTCCTTGGAAAGGCGGCAGGGTCTCTGGCCTGGCCCCGTGGTACCGTCCTTTGCCCACAGCACACTCCAGGCCGGAGTTCTGTCCCCATGTCAGGCTGACGCCGGGGAAGGCGTCCTCTGAAAATGTCCCTCCTGCCCAGACGCGCTTACTTTCTGTCTCTCGTTCTTTCCTCCTCTTCCCTTCCCTCCCTCCTTCCTCCCCCAGCACCATCGAAGACGTTTCGTTTTGCTGAGCCAAACGTTGGGAAAACCCAACCAGCCGGGCTGTTTCTGGCCGGCGTGGCTTGTGGTGCCTGCCTCCCGGGGCTCTGGTTGTGTGCACACCGTGTGCGCTCAGGGGCTCTGCCCTGCGTCAGGGGGCCTCCTCCTCCTTTACGCTTTTGGGCTGATGGCTCTTTCTGGAAACAAATCAACTCCCCTTTCACTAAACACATTTCCCAATTCCAGCCTCTCCTGTGCCACGTGATCCTAACACACGGAAGCAAAAACTGGAAGCGTCGTGAACCAAAGCCGTCTCCCCGTAGGGCCGGACTTCATTGCAAAAGAAGGGACGTGACCAAGAGAGGCCATAAATGCTGCTGGAGCTAACGTCTGGCCCCAGACGTGCTTCGGGTCTACCCTGCCGGGTCACAGAGTCACTGTGACGCCCCCGGGGAGGCCAGCAAGGGTTACTGCAGCAGCCATGTCAGTGGGGGCAGTGAAGGGTCTTAGTTTTCTGAACGAAACAGAGACAAAGAAAACTCTGGGTTGAATTAGTTCTGACCCCCTAGAAAAAGCAGGGCTTTTTCCTCTTGCTAGAGGTACAAATAAATGTTGGCTTAGCCAGTGTCTTTCTGGCAAGAGATGGGGAAAGTGGCACCAGGCCCTCTGCAGAAATATCACAAGAGAAAAGTTATTATCAAGACTATTAAAGCGAAGAATTAAAAAAAAAAAAACAAAAAAAAAACCTCCACTTTTTAAAATGAGGGAGTTTTATGATATGTAAATGACACCTCAATAAAGCTGTTTGGGGTTTTTTTAAGGCGCAAAGGTACCCCCTCCTGTCTTTGTCCAATCAGGCTTGTATGACAAAGTGACAGGGACCAGGTGGCTTGTACACAGCAGACCTTTGCCTCTCGCAGCTCAGGAGGCCAGGCCAGCACCCCCCGCCCTCCCCCCGCCCAGGCTGTTGTGTCCTCACGTGCTGGACGGAGTGCAGGCCCTCTCTGGGGCCCCTGTGCTAAGGGGGGGCCCCCAGTCATGAGGGCTGCATCCTCACGAAAGGCCCCGCCTCCTGAAACCACCGCCCTGGGGATCCGGTTTCCATATGCAGATTCTGCGGGGGGGCACAATCAGTCCGCAGCAAACCCCTTATCTGGTTATTGGGCTCCCGTGGCCCCAACCTGAGATGAGAAGCATCAGCCAAGTTAATGGCAGGGAGGGACCATGGGAGGCCTTGACGGAGTTAGGTGCCCTCTCTCTGGGCATCGGACATGTCACCATCAGGTGGTCTGTTGTGGCCACAGGCTCTGTGTCACTTGGGCGTCGGGAGCACTCGGCACACAGGTCGGTTCTCCTAAAATTATTTGATTTTTTGGCCCAAGCGCAGAGACGCAGGAGGAAAGTTTGGACCGGGCCTGGGAAGGGGCCGCGGTGCAGAGCACCTGAATCCCCAGGGAAGGGGTCAGAGGCTCTCCTTCCAGAAAGGCCCGTTTGCGGACTCATTTTAATAATGACCCTGAGTGGTCAAAAAGCATATTCCTCAGTACCTCCTGACTGGGAAAAAAGAGAAGTGGGATGTATGTTAGAGATTTCTATCTCAAGCCGTTGAAGGGAACAGTTCGGTACCTAAGGTGTAAGTCGCAGGCATATGGAGGCTTGTTTTCCAGGACCCTCGCCTCCTTAGACAACAGGGACATTACTGGGCTGAGACACGGGGCTCGCGGGACCCAGAGATGGGTTTGGGGCAGCATGCGTGTTGTCAGCCCCTGGGGTGTTGTTAGGAGATGTTAATTTGTTGCCGATATTCAGAAATGGGGAAACTGCCCACGGCTGCCAGCCCTCATCCTCACACGGTGCCAGGAAGTGCCGATCGGTGTCCTGGTGCCCGTCCCTCCCGGCAGCACACTCCTCGGGGCCGCCTCCTGCGTCACTCACTCCCACCTGGGGGCTCCGGGGAGCAGCTGGGCGAGCTCGCTGCGCAGGGCCGGCTTCGGGGCTCCCTGTGCTTCGCCGTGCCCCAACCGAGACCCGTGATGGCCCGCTGACACACACACACACACTGGACCACCGGCCGTCCCCTCACCCGCGGTCTGTGACCCGCGATCGGTGGCGGTGCAGAAGCAGGCGATCCTTCCTCTGACTCAGCACCCGGTCAGTGGCAGGCCGGCGGCTCACACGCCGTTCCTCCCTTCATCTCATCCCATGGGCATCTCATCATCTCACGCTGTCCCTAGGAGGGAGGGTACGTGCGTGAAGGCACTGGGAGACCACACTCATGGAGCCTTGGTTACAACGTTGTTGGAACTGCTCTATTTTGTTACTGCTGTTCGTCTCTTACGCACAAGGGCTACATACAGGAAGGACGCGGCTTGTGTAGGGCTCGGCAGGTGCAGGCATCCATGGTGGGCGGGGTTGGAGCCTGCAGAGAAGGGGCGGGAGAGGAACTCCTGTATTTAGTCTCGGGTCAGGCACCAGATGAGAATCTACTGAAATGTCAAGACAGGAGGCTGTTGGCCATCTGGCTGTGTTGACAGCCACTGCACACGGTTGCTGGATCCTGAGGAAGGAAGGAGGCACAGAGAGCATTGCCACTGGAGGCTGGCCTGGGCTGGGCACTGAGCCCTCCCCTGCCCGGCCTCCTCCGTGAGCACCTCGCCTCCCTCGAGCAGCCCCCACAGCCCTTCGTGGTCATGCAGCCGGGGTGCCCGGGCCAGATGATCAGGACAGTGCAGCGGTGTCGTGGGTCAGGTGCAAGAGGGCGAGCTCCTGGCTCTTCCTGAGCCCCGGGGTTCTGGTCCGTTCTACGGGCGTCCACTGAGGGCCAGGGTCAGCGTGTCGCCTCAGTTCGCTCCCCACTGGCCCATCCTGGGCGGCAGAACTGCCCGTCTTGCAGACCGGGAGTCTGGGCCTCAGAGGCCGGTCACCTGGCCAGAGGCGGGGGGAGTGGGGGGGGGTCTGGGGGGGCCATGAGCTGCCCCCAGAAGCGGGGCCTTGGGAAGGGCCCGCATCAGCCCGGGGTCGCGCGTGAGGGAAGTGCTTCAGGGTCGCCTCTCTGTTCCCAGGATGCCTTCCAGGAGGAGTACTACAGGACAGGCACCTTCCCAGAGACCCCCATGGTGCCCCCCCGGCGGCCCTGGACGCTCATCAACTGGCTGTTCTGGGCCTCCCTGCTGCTCTACCCTTTCTTCCGGTTCCTCACCAACATGATCAGCAGTGGGTCTTCCCTGACCCTGGCCAGCTTTGTCCTCGTCTTCTTTGTGGGTAAGTAAAGACGAGAGGCCCGGAAGTAGGGACCACCCCACCTGCGCCACCTCCACGAGCGTCTGACGGGGAGACAGGTGGAGGCAGGAGTGGGGGTCACCTCTGGTGCCGCACGGGTGCCGCACGGCCTCTGGAGTGAGGGCGCAGGCTGCAGGTGCACAGGGAAGAGTGGACCGCAGGGCACGTGTCCACACACACCCGGGACCCCAGGCCTGGAGGAATCTTTCCCCGTGGCCCGGCGAGGCAGGAGATCCGGTCACGGGGTCTCTGCGGACAGCACCGCTCAACTGTAGTCGTTTCTGCCTTCTCCCCAGGAAAACCCTTTTCCTGGGGCCCAACAGAAACCGACAAAAGCTCTTGGCCACTCGAAGCAGGTCCAGGCCCCTTCGGGGACGTGCGCGTGCTTCTTGAACTTGGTTGCCACGCGCACCGACACCCGAGAGAGGGGTCTGGTGACAGCGTTTTCATTGAGCCGTACTGGCTTCACGGACAGCAGTTTCGAACTGCTGTGGTTTCTTCGCACCAAGGTTCCCTGCAGTCAGGTGCCCCTGGGGCCAGAGGGAGACGTGGCAGGATCCCCCGGGAGCCAGGCCTCCCAAAGCGGCCCGGTCGCCCCGAGTCTGGGAGGAAAGGCATCCTCTCTCGGCACTGGAAAGCACGGGCAGAGGGCAGCCTGCTTCCCTGTGACGGAGCAGACGCGTGTGCCGCGATCCGGGGGCAGGCACAGTTACTCCCGCGAAACATGCAGGCGCCGAACGAACGCGCCAGGCGCCAACAGTATAAAAGCGTGTCAAATTGAAAGCGTCTCGGGACAAAACCGCCCTGTGAGCCTGCTTCCCGGAGATGATCATCGCTAGCAGTTTGGCTCACATTCCGCCAGATGCGCGCACACGTGCGTATGTAAATTCACACAGATGGGACTTCCCCTAGCTCCGTGTTTTCACCTCCTAAATTGCGGCCCCCTGCACTTGTCACAGCACACGAGACCTCTCTCATCCTTTTGGGTCAAACCAACCAATTCTAGACTATTCACAACAGGCCAAACTGGCTGTTATTCCCCAAACAGACCTTACTCTGGTCTTTTTAAAAATTAAAAGGTCTATTTGCATGTTGCAAATTAAAATAACACCTGCTCTCTGTAGAAAAAAGGGGGTGTAAGAGAAACCCCGTTTCCAATGATTTAAGTCCCCCTCCCCCACAGGCCAGAGGGCCCCCTGCCGCCTGCTGGCTGGGTGACAGGCAGCTCCTGTGGTCAGGGTCTCCAGAGGGAGGAGGGAGGGGGCAGAGACCCGTGCCTTTGGGAGAACCTGGTTCCTTGGTGATGAAGGTGTGTGGTGACAGCCAAAACGGGCTGAACTCTCTCCCCCAGGAGATGGGGTCCCCAGGAGCTCTGGAGGAGCAGACTGCCCTGTGCCCCCTGCCCCTACGCCTCATCAGCTGCGAGCCCCAGCCTCCCTGCACTCTGTCTTGGATTGCCGTGTGTCTTGTTCCCCTTATAAGGCCTTTGGGCAACGGGGCTGATGTTTTACGCACCTCTTTACTCTCTACGCTCTCATCGAAGCCACCGCACGGTGGTTCGGCCACTGGGACGGGTCCTCCTTAGAACTGGCCCAGGCTGAAGCCTGGCTGGTTTGTAACTGGCCCGTGGGATACACGGGCCCCATCGGGCCGGGCTGTGCTCAGGCACACCAGTCAGCTCCACGGGTGCCTGACCGATGGTTCACTGGCCACGCTGCTCGTGCTTTTAAACACGTGCATCACGGAGATTTCAGCTGTCACCCATTTATCCATTCTGAAACGTGTGCGACACAGTCTGCCAGGCCTAGGGTGTTTGGTGCTGGGCTCATCAGGGTGATTAAGACAAGCTCCCTGCCCTGAGCAAGCTCACCGAGTCTGCCCTCTCGGAGGGAGTAGCTTTAACTACAGCATCTGAACTTGGCCTTGTTTCCCAGCTTCCTGGTGGCTCAGCTGGGTTCTCACGAGGGTCCCTTCCGTTCTCTGTTTGGGCCAAACCTCACTTGGAGAAAAGGCTTTCTGCAGACTTTTCTTGTTCTCTGCTCTATAGTTATACCAACAGCAGTGCCGGGCACCGAACAGATACTTGAGCTCTAGCAATCTCCAGGCTCCTCGGCGGGAGGGGGGGGGGGCTATCAGGCTTCGCTGAGGGGCCTTAGTAAGCACCTGCCCTGCATTCGCGAGGGAATCCTCTCTGCCTCGGGGGTCCCATGGGAAGCAGAGGAATTCCGTAAGCCTCCACGTATAGTGGAGCGTGGCTCACGCAGTTCGAAGGGTCGAAGGAGCATAAAACCCCCCAGCAGAACAGCCTTGCTCTGTTTTAGTGTCAGTCTATCCTGACGCTCGTGCTCAAGGGTAACCATGCAGCAGGAGGACGCAACGGGCCCAGGTTAGCCCCTCAGCTCATGCTGCAGCCTTGCAGATGGCTTTCCCGTCGGCATCTCCCTCAAAGTCTCCTCCTAAGTCCCTGCCTTCCCATCTCCGCAGCCTCCATGGGAGTCCGATGGATGATTGGGGTGACAGAAATCGACAAGGGCTCTGCCTACGGCAACATCGACAGCAAGCAGAAACGGAACGACTGACCCCGGACACATCAGCACCCAGAGGGGACCTTGGGGACTGGTGGACGCTGTCATCCTTAGTGGGACCCAGGGACGAAGCGGGGTGAGCCCCTGCTGGGAAGCCAGGGAGTCTGGTCTCGATGCCAGATGGGGAGGAAGATGTTCTTAAATCTTTTTTCCCCCATCACACTTTAGTGGGTTTTGGTTTTCTTTTCGTGTGTGTGTGTGTGTGTGTGTGTGTGAGTGTAAGAGAAAGAACACATGAGTAAGAATGGTGTGCGGTTGAGTGTAAGCCTTATTTTGTGATCATTCGGGGGGGGATCTGAGGCACAGGGGGAGGGCAGGGATGGGGAACGGAGGGGTTCCCCTTCATTCTTTGGTGCTGAGTTTTCTGTACTGGATCGCGAGAGAGTGAAAGGCGCTTTAGGTAAGATGACTAAATTATGCCTCCAAAAAAAACAAACCAATTAAAGTGTTTGGCTCTCTGTGGTACGTGTTTACACAGGCCGCCGCGCGCTTCCACCCGGCTCTCTGCCGTGGCCCTGGTGTCCAGGTGGCAGTGACCCCGCAGCACTGCCGGGAGGGACAGGCGGGACTCCGCACGCCAGGGGCAGCCGGAAGGGGCCCTCCCGGCAGGAGGCGCAGGGGCAGGAGCCCGGAGCGCGTGCTCAAGGGATGTGGCGGTGCCGGGGGCGGGCTGAGCGCGGCTGTCGGACACAGCGCGAGGCCCAGTGAGGTCTGGTTTTCGGAGTCTCCCTGGCCCAAGCCTTGAAGATGTGGCCGGTTCCCTGAGGAAACCGAATGGAAAAATCGTAAGCATTCTGGTCTGCAGTGATTTGAGAAATGACTTTATGTCCGCTGCCCACCTCAGTAGCCGGTAGAAACTGGGTCCCTCAAACGAGGACAGGCTCCTTTGGTGCAAACACCATGCAGGGGCCACGGGACTCCTCTGAGCAGGGTCAGGCTGGAGCAGACACGGGGTACAAGCACCCCCTGGGCTTCCACGTCTCTCCCAGAAGCCCAGACTCACACCACAAACGAGGGCTGCTCCTGGGCATGGAAGGTGTTCTTGGGAGTGACGGGCACACGCAGGGCTTCTGCAAGCCGCCGCCAGGCCCCACAGGCCTAACACAAAACACGAAAGAGAGGCAGTGACGCTTCTGGTGGAGAACACGTAGGAACCGGCCACTGTGTCCTCTCGGGTCAAGATGTGACGGCACTTGGGCCGACGGTATTTCCAAGCGCGAAGAGTTAAGCGGGAGAAGCCTTTCTGTGCTCAGCGACACGCTGCTCAGGACAGAGGTCTATTCTGTGCTCCCAGAAGAAGCTGGGCAAATAGTACTGAAAGGCGTCATCTCTACAGAAGCTCTCTCTGCTCGAGGGACAGTAACGTATCGTGGACATAAGCTGCAGAAGGGAGAAGAGGAACAAACTCTGGCTGTGGGACGGGCGTTCCGGTGAGGCCCGGGCCTGAGAGCAGGGTGGATGTGCCCCACGCGTGTGCTCACCCTGCGTAAGGCCACGTGCTGGCTTCAGACGCACGGTTCCCACAAAGCAAAAAGAATAGAGAGGTGTGGGCAGATCCCCCGCAGGCCCCTGGAGCGGCTTACGTGTCTGTATACGTGTTGCCATGTGTCAACCTGCACCTGGATGTGGGGGCCGCTCTCCGCTGGGGACTCCGTGCTCCGCAGGGGACAGAGTAAAGCGGTCAGAGTCCATCATCCCTGAGCTGTGTGGTCCGCCCTCACAGCACTCTGCCGCTAACTCGCTCCGAGAACTCGGGCCAGTCATTTTGCCACGAGTCCCAGCTTCCCCGTTGGTAAAACGAAGGTGATAACACCTACCTCTTGGGCTGTTTCAAGGGTAAACACACTGTAAGAATCCTAAAGCACTAAACAAAAGAGGGATCAGAGATAAGAAAGCTGCCCTCCACCTCGCGACTTCCCAAAGTGCTCAGAAACCACCCTGAGGTGTCCAAAAACGTGTCGCTTTCCTGTCACCCCCCCATTCAATACAGTGGTGATTAAGTTCTAATAACATATACCCTGCCTTCACTTCAGAACATAAAAGGGGCCCTGAGACATTTATTTTTTTTCTGAATTGGTTCTGGGACCAAACACAGGATCTGACAAGCAGACAGACGCAGGCTGCGCACCCGTGCCGTGGGTCCAGGTCGGAGGAGGGCAGGCAGAATGCTCTCCTGGGAAAGGACTCGTCGCACAACTTCTCAGAATTGCCTTAGGCAGCGAGAGAATGCGGGGTGCTGGGGACAGAGCCTGTCCTCTCTTCGGCTGTCTGCCCTCCCACGAAGAAGCATTTTGTCAGGAGGCACGGGGATCTGGTTTTCCTCCTACCCTGCTGCTGTAATGGCAGAGACGAGCACAGAACCTTGGAAAGACCCATCCCTGGGCCCCTTAACCTGTGTGCAGGTCTCACAGATGCCAGAATCTCTTCAGCAAGGAGCCGTTCTGGCTCCCGGGACGTAGATTTGTCCCCGAATTAAGACCCCATGGGGTTTAAGCCCCCTGTAGTGCTCCCTGGTGGCGTGCCCTGGATGAAGAGCTTCACGTCCTGACATTTTCATCCGACTGTAGCTTGGGTCAGCCCTGCCCAGAGCCCGCGCTGGGATCCAGCGTAGCAGACGAAAACACCGTTTTCCTGCACTCTGGACAGCCACACCCCGGGCTTCCTGCAGCTTTGAGGCAGGGAGTTGGATGCACTTCTTCTAGGAAACCCAACTCCACAGAGTGACTTTCTTTACCAAAATCCCCAGCCATCCAAAATGCAGCTTGCAGCCAGGGGCAGTGGACAGATTCTGGGCCTGCTAAAGGACCAGGAGCAACCGTGGAGGAGGAACTCATGCGCTCTGTGAGTCTATCATCTTGCTTTTTTTTTTAGAGAGACCACAACCCTTTTCATAGGATCCCACAGTAGTACTGGAGTATCTCTTGACTTGCTGTATTCTCTAAATGAGTGCATGCAAAACCTTGTAAAAGTAGTAGCCACTGGTGTTTAAAAATTAAAAACATTAATATTTTCCCAACATATCCGTAAAAGTGGATCTGAAACACAGTGACTTAGCAGTAGAATCCAATGCTAATCATGCAGCCATGACGTAGAAAGAGATGATGTGACGTCACCGGAAGGGGCCCTGGCAGCTTCCGGTTTCTCTGCCGGTAGAATGAACAGCGGCCTGGCTGGTCCCCATGCGAAACGGATTCGGCTTTGCAGAGAGTGTAGCACTTACTCCTAAATATGGACAAAAGTGACCAAAGGGTACCCGTTCTCTGCTCAAAACGCGGTTTAACCAACCCAGCTTGCCCCGAGGCACTGGTCAGACTCTTCACCGACTTGCCAGGCCCAGGTGAGGACAAACGCTCCGGGGGCAGCCGGTTTCCAGCGCGGCCACTGGAGGAGCGTCGGGGCCGCACCACCGGGCTGCCGGCCGCGTCCGCACTGGCCGCGAACCGTCCCGCCCTTCCCGGAGCTTCCGGGCAGGGCGCCCGCGGTATCAGCCCCAGGGTCACCGTGCGCCAGGTTCCCCGGGGAACCCGGTGTCCGCCCTCCTTCAGCGGGCGGGGCTTGCGCGGGGCTTGCGGAGGACGGTGTTCGGGGCGGCAGCGATGGTGCGAGGGCACCGCCCCACCTGCGACCCCGCAGGGCCGCTCGCGTTCCCCGCCCCGGTTCTCCCCGTAAATGCTCTTCCTCCGACAAAACGGGTCCTAACGCCTAGCGCTGCCAGGGCGGGGGCGAGAGGCGGCCCCCCGGTGGACGCAGCTCCGTGACGCGCGTGCGCAGGCTTCCCGTGCGTCCACACGGCCGGGAGCTGCTGCGTGTGCAAACTGGGAAGCCAGCTCAGTGGCTCTTAAGACGAATGACGCGGGGCTGGACGCCCTGGACGGGGGCGCGGCCCCTCCCCCAGGGCCAGACTCGCGGTCATTTGCTGCCTTTGCCAAGGAATCGCGTGGGAATGTCACGCCAGCTGCTGAAACTCCCTCATTTGTGGCTTCTTCCCCGCCTCTACGAGGACACTGTGGCTGCGCAGATAAAGAACTGGTTGCATCGGAGGAGGATGATTTCCTAAAAGTATCCCTAGAGATTTAATTAAAAACCATTTTTAAAACCATTTTTTAATTTTTTGCCAGGATTGAATGAAGCTCACTTCCTTGATCGACATGCCAGACGGAAGGGCAAGTCCCTTCTCAAGGCCAGCCCCCCTCCCCTCCCTCCCCCCCCCCCCTCCCTCCCCCCCCCCCCCCCCCCCCCCCCCACCAAGGGGCCCGTGTGAGGCTCCCTCCGCACGGAGCGCCCCGAGCGGCACAGGAGCCTGACGCGTCAGCCACGAAAGAACGCACACCACAATCTGCAACGCGCTCCCGCACCCCTGGCTTGTGTTTTGAGTATTTCCAGAGTTTCCACAAGGGTAAACGAAAACCAACCACTCCAGAGGCTTCCAGGCTTTCAGTCCTAAGGCAACGGTGCCGCCAAGCACGGCCCTACAACTTGAGAGGAGGGTAGGGGACTCATGTACTCAGGTTTCTCTAGACCCATGACATCCTGTACCATTCCCAGCACCTGTCACCAACCGCTAAGGTGTCAGAAACAGAGTACGGGAAACTTGACCTAAATGGTTAGCGCATGTCTCCTGAGAGCATCAGCCCTCCAGGGCAGGGCCGGGGCACCGGGCACTCAGGGAAGGCTGGTGAGATGAAGGGGGCGCTGACTCAGACGCTTTAGTAAGTGACCTTCCATGGTCTTTTGATTCCCTTTCCTGAAGTAAAAGTAAGAACCTTTCTTAAATGCAAACGGGCCAAAATAAAATCCAGGACGTTATACACGGTATGTTGAAGCAGAGTTGGTGGTGAAAAAAAGCAAAGCTTTCTCCAGTGAAGGATAAGCAGCTCGAAACGAGGCATTCCTCAGCCCCTGCAGCCTCGTTCTGCTTCAATATTAAGGTTCTGAATGGTCTGACAAGCACTTATCAAGTACCTACTTAGATCTTTTCAGTATCTAGAAAATACTCCTACGACCATGTTAGTAAAGCTTCCCACTGAATAAGACTCATACAATTTTTACCTTTAACATTTTGTTTTCATATGAAAGGAAAGTCTTGTTTTGCATGTTGGAGAAACTGGGTATTTTTGACATTTCTGGCATCTCTGTTCTGTTGAAATTTAAGGAGGTAAGCAGCATGAATACAAAGTTACGATTCTGGAATAACAATCCCTTTGGACTTCAAAACCGCATTACACCACACAAATCGCACTTTTTCTTGCTCTGTAGTCTCTAGCGGGATCCCTCCCAAGCACTTTAGGAAATCAGGAGTTACCGGTGCAGCCCAGAGCCATTTCCATCTGGATGTTTGCAAACGATGAGGAAGGAGAGCAGTGGAGAGAATTAACAAAGGTGATCAACCTGTGCAGGGTGGCTCAGACTTCTAAAGTTTATGCAAAATAACATCGCAAAACCACAGTACCCCACCCCCTGCCCACACGGGGCAGCGCCTAGAATGAGCGGTGCGCATCTGAGGCAGAAAGGCCGAGGCTCCAGGACAGGGGTGGCGGTGGGTGGGGCAGCTCCTCCTCCACTGCTCTGTCTCGTCCACAGTGGAAGTTAGGGAACGAGTCACTTGAAGTGCACGGTGAACCCTACCGACGTCACACATGACAATTACCTACAAACTGACGCTGAGCCTAAACATAAGAGCAGAAACCATGAAAAGTCTTTGAAGAAAACCTAAGTGTAAATCTTCATGACCTTGGGCCCGGTAATGATTTCTTAGATAGGATATCAAGAGAGCATGCAATAAAGAACAAGTTAATGAGCCAGATTTCAAAAGACACCATTAAGAGAAAAGACAGACGGGGAGAAAAAAGCGACTATAAATCATATCCCCGGTAAAGGGCTTGTGTCCAAAATATATAAAAACCTCTCACGATTCAATCAGACGACAACAAATACCCCAATTAAAAGATGGGCAAAGGACGTGAACAGACATGTCACCAAAGAAGATACAAATGGCCAACACGCAGGAGAAAAAATGTTCACCCTCCTCAGTGAAATGCGGACCAAGCCCCCAGTGAGCCAGCGTTTCCCACAGAGTGGACGCGATCAGAACGACAAGTCCCGTGGAGGTTATGGAGGAGCCAGAACCCTCGCACGTGGCCGGTGGGAGCGCAGGACGTGTGGCCACTGGGGGAACAGTTTGGCACGTTCTTAAAATACTGAGCGTGGATTCGCCACGTGGCCCAGAAGTCCCACTGCCGAGAGAGATGAAAACGTCTGTCCACGCGAACACGTGCGAGTGAATGTTCAGAGCAGCGCTGCCCCCGATAAGCAAAGCGTGGAGCTCGTCGGTGAAGAAGTCGCGTGTGCAGCGTCTGCACTCACTGGAGCGCTCGGCACCGCAGAGGAAGAAAGTCCCGGGGCGTGCAAGGGCCCGGATAAGCCTCAGAAGTACCAAGCTCAGTGAAGGAGGCCGGACGCAAAAGACCACGTACAGTCAAATTCGTCTGAACGGCATGCCCGGAAAGGGCGAGCTATCAGAAGAGGTGGCTGAGTGGTCACCTACGGCTCGGGAAGGGGGATCCAAGCGGATACGAGGCTTCTCCGTGGAGGGGTGTTCTGAGACGGACCGTGAAGACGGCCGGCTGTACAAACGTACAACTGATTACGGAGAGTCACCTAACGGTATCCGTCCAAGATCAGGTGAATTCTACCTCAAAGAGCTGTTTGAAAGAGCTGAAATGTTTTTAAAAAATCGAAGTGTCTGTATAATCCTGCTGTGATGCCAACGTTCTCTGGCCATTCATCTCTCGAAGGGGACTACCGCCCAGGAGGGAAGGTGAACGCACAACGTGCCGGAGAAATGAGCTCCCAGAGTCAGCCGTTCGGTGTCAGCTTCCGAAAAGATCTCAGGAAGCTTTAAGCTCAATCTTTTAAAAACTTAATCGCAAAAAAGAAACCAAAGAACACCATCAATGACATCTACTTTGGGCTAGTTTAGAGAACCAACTGCTGGAAGGTCACCTTCTGCCAAAGATGCTTTCTCCTCAAGAGCTCATTCGGCGGTGCCTACCACTCACCTGTCACCTCTCCATCCTGGGGTACACATCGATGGCCTCCATCCAGCATGCGGTAACGAGGCTTACCCTTTCACCCTCCCACACTGCCCGGGTGACGTAGGAGAATTTAAAGGGGCCCTCCTGCATCCTGAGTGGTGTTTCCTTTGTCTGCTTCACTCTTCACGAAAACCCAGGAGGTCCTAGGTCCTGAAGGACGGCGCCGGTCTCTAGTGCATCTGACTGCACCCCTTTGGTACGGGAACACACGAGTGAGAGCAACACACCTCTGTCTCAGGTAACGTCTAGGCCCTGAAGCTGATAACCATTAAGAGACCGTATAACTGAACTTTCCTAAAATAAACCATTTATTGAAAAAAGAACCTTTTTCTGAAATTTCATCAATCAGCCTTTGCGTAACAAGCCCGTGGCTTGCCAACGACAAAAGGGTAAGGTTTCACAGTCAGTGCACTCGACAAACAAGAAGTTTAACAACAAGGCCCAGGACACCGATAACACTACAACTGCTTTTGAACCTGGGAAGGTCAAAAATACTACACTGACGTCACGGTCCTCAGTCACACGAGAAACAGGTGACAGAGGCGATGGTCCGTGTACAGTAGTAATGGCACTTAACATGCAGCTTCTTTACCTCGTGGACACCGTCACGCGGAAGGGCCCCGCGCCGCATCGAACAGACAGGAGCAGCAGGACAAGTGACGCTTGTCGCCTGTGCAGTCTTCAGTCTTGGAAGGTTAAAAAGGCTTACACTGCTTCTCGGCACAGTCTCTATGTAAATATTACATACAGTAGTGATTGAGAGAATTCTCCGAGCACACACACCACCAGGCCACAGACCGACTGGCTTCATTCTTCATCTGTGCAAACCTGTGAGGGAGGCAGGAGAGAGCTGAACACGATTCACGGTCCCTGCACAACTCACGGTGAGTCACTGCCGCCGCCTCCACGTTCCCAGCGCTGAGCCGGCGGGGGGAGGCTCGGCTGGTGCGGCGAGTAAGGTCAGAGCTAAGTCACTGCTCTGTCGCCTGACCACTGAAAGCGGTAAGAGTCTGTCTGTATGCTTTATAACAAAGAAATTAGTGTCTTTTTAATCACAGATCCTTAATATCTACATAGCAAATCCAGCTGTCTGTTCCCTAATTCCACCCACCCATGAACGTGGTCACTCCTCTCTTCCGCATCGTCCTTTCCTCTATCGGGGGCTCCCCTGCAAGGCCCTTCCAGTGTTGTTTTCCCAGGGTTTCACGGGCACCCCACTTCTCCCTGGAATACTCTCCCAGCAACGTTCTGTCTCCCGGGTCTGCATCTGGGCCCCACTCTCTCCTGGGCGCGGGCCCGCAACACCTACGTGCCCATCTGAAGTCTCTGAGCAGACGTTCCAAACGCGCCTCGACCGTGATCTGCCACAGACAGAACCGCCACCTCCATGACTCAGCACCCCGCCAGCTGCCTCTACACCCCTCTTGGCCAACGGGGTCTCTAACCTGGTGACCCAAGCCGGGGCCTGGGAGCCGTCCTGGACCCCACCCTCACTCGCCTTTCTCAGCTCATCAGCTACTTGGTGGTGGCCATTTTAACCCCTAAATATTGCTGATAATTCGCCCCTGACCCCCCATGCCCAGCCTATTAGCTGTATCAGCAACTTCCTCACTATTCTGTTGCCAGAAGGATCATTCTAAAGCACTATTTACTATTATGCTTATAATAAAACTGAAATTCCTTCACGTGGCGCCTGCTTACTTTTCCAGCCTTACCTTTTACCAGTTTCCACATCCTAGGATCCATCTACACACACAGTTCCTTGACTGTTTTACCCTCTTCACCCTGCCATACCCCTCCCTCCCTGCCTGACCCCTCCAAACCCTCCCACACAGCTCAGGCATCTCATTCCAGAGCAAGCAATACCTGAGATTACCTAGCTGGATTAAACTGCTCTTCTCAGTGACCCCACAACATAGCACGCGTACCATTATCACAGCTCTGAACATACGGACTGCTCAGTCATTACTAACTCCGTCTCTACTCTCCCAGAATTTAGTCATTACTAACCCTGCCTCTACTCTCTCCTAGTAGAACTCAGTCATTACTAACCCCATCTCTACTCTCCTAGATTTGAGTCATTACTAACCCTTCTCTACTCTCCTAGAATTTAGTCATAGTCATTACTAACCCCATTCCTACTCTCCTAGTAGAACTCAGTCATTACTAACCCGGTCTCTACTCTCCTGGAATGTAGTCATTACTAACTCCATCTCTACCTCCTAGAATTTAGTCATTACTAACCCTGTACTCAAGCAGCCTACGCACTCTCCAGAGTAGAAACAGGGTCGTTCGGCCAGTTCCATTAAAAATTCCACTTAACAGCCTCAAGTGCACTGCAAACACACCCGGATGGATCAAGCAGAGGACCCCAATGAACACTTATCCCCCCAAAATAACATACAAAACCCCTTGGCATAATACGTTGACCTCCTTTCCATTCCAGATATAGGGATTTTATATCTAAGTTCCCAAATTCCTTCAGTGCCAGACATAAGCAGAACTCAAACACTGAAACATGAAAAACACTGTTCAGCGATCTGCCCAACCTTGACGAAGGCGTGGTCGAGGAGCTGGCTGGCCGTCCACCTCATCCGGGGCTCACTTTCAAGGCAGTGAGACAGGAAGTCCTTTCCTTCTGGGCTTAGTCTTTCAGGGATCGGTGGCTTGTGCCCCATGCCCACTTTATACATAATCTGGAAGTTGTGTTCATATTCATGCCAAGGCCTCTAAAAGAGGGAAAAAACAGGTTTTAATACTACATGGCCTTAAAAAAAAAATGAAACTTTCAAGTCTTTTCAGGCACCTCAATATTAATATATGCCAGAGGCCAGCGAACTTTTAGCTACAGAGCCAAACGGTAAATATTTTAGGCTTGCGGACCACGTGACCTCTACCACAACTCCTCAGTTCTCCCACTGTGGTGTGACAGCAGCCACGGAAGGTGTATAAATGAATGGGTGTGACTGAATGCCAATAAAACCTTATTTACAAAACCAGGTGGTCAGCGTAGGCTGCCGACCCCGTGTGGGTGTTGTTAGCCCAGCATTACCTAGAAGCCACATCATACGATAAAAAATGTAACATATAAAATGATGTAAATATGTCAAGAAAACATATAAAACTCAACAGTTATAGGGAATTACTACACTACCTTATTGAATAGTGAACATGAAATTCTATTAGTGCGAAGCTCTGGTTATTTTACATATCATAAAACATAACAATAAAATGCTATTTCATTCAGAGGCCGCAAGGTATAATACAGTTTCCTACTAATAACACGAGAGGTTTGTAACATCTTCTGCTTTACAAAAATGATGCTGCTGCACGTGCGCACGCACACACACACGCACGCGCACACACACACACACACACACACACACGATGGTACCTTTATACATTTGCCTCGTTTAGTAGTATTTTCATCAAAAAATGAATTTTTTTAATAAACTTTTTAACTTTTTTTAGTGCTCATTTATCTTTGAAAGACAGTGAGAGAATATGTGAGGCGGGGGAGGCGCAGAGAGAGGAGGACAGAGGATCCAAAGTGGACTCGGCTCCGAGCTGTCAGCACAGAGCCCGACGCGGGGCTCAACTCACGTACTGTGAGATCGTGACCTGAGCCGAAGTCAGATGCTTAACCAACTGAGCCACCCAGGCGCCCCCCAAAAGATAAGTTTTTAGACTTTGCAGGTACTCGGTCCTACAGAACAGCCTCATTGCCCTAAAAATCCTTGTGCTCGATCTATTCCCCCTTCCTTCCCTTTCCCACAGCCCTTGGCAACAACTGATCCTTCTACTGCCTCCACGGTTTTGCCTCTCCTGGAATGTCACGTGCTGGAATCACACTATACATAGGTGGTGTTTTCAGATCAGCTTGTCACGTGGTCGCGTGCTTTTCACGGTTCCTCCAAGTCGTCTTCTGACAGCTCATCTCTTTTCGTTGCTGCCTAATATTCCGTCGTCCGCATTTCCAGTTGGCTCATCCACTCACTTACTGAAAGACACCCTGGTTGCTGCTTCCAAGTCTGGCAAGTTATGAATAAAGTTGCCCTCACATGCCAGTTGTTGAGTGGACCTAAGTTTCTGGCTTCCTGTTTCCTTCTGTAGCTCCTCGCTTCTCAGTGTTTTAACTCCAGCTTCATACTTTTTTTATTCCCTCGTAAGAGTGCTCGAAGTTATAAATCTTATAAATATCTGGTTCCTAGTCTGTCACTCGTCTTCACAGTACTGTATCTTTTGACAGGTCACATTTTTTATTTTTTTATTTTTTTTTAAATGTTTATTTTTGAGAGAGAGACAGAGCACAAGTGGGGGAGGGGTAGAGAGAGAAGGAGACACAGAATCTGAAGCAGGCTCCAGGCTCTGAGCTGTCAGCACAGGGCCCGATGCGGGGCTCGAACCCATGAACCACGGGATCATTACCTGAGCCGAAGTCGGACACTTAACCGACTGAGCTACCCAGGTGCCCTGACAGGTCACATTTTTTAATCTTTAGTCGTGGCCTCTAGTTAGCAGATATGTCCGTGGTATTGATAATAAATGATACAAGCACACGTCCAGTCTTATCAGGGTACAGAGCCCCCCCGGGGGTTTGCCCCCAGGTGTGCCCCCCGCTTACCTTGCCAGTCACCATCTCTATGACGACGCACCCC
The DNA here is from genome assembly GCF_018350195.1 of Panthera tigris. NCBI lineage: Eukaryota > Metazoa > Chordata > Mammalia > Carnivora > Felidae > Panthera > Panthera tigris. The sequence continues at coordinate 143,502,511 of NC_056664.1, read as the reverse complement.
AGACTCCAGATGTCAGCGGCACGCCCGTGGCCTTCTCCTTTTGCGCGAGTGATGACTTCTGGAGCCATGTATGCTTTAAAAGTCACAGATACGGGGATAGGAATAGGTTATAAACACAGTAGCACACGGTAATCAAGCCAACCATGGAATTAATATTGTCTAATATTCCACATAAAAGACACAACTAGTTTGCTGGGGGCAGGCAGGGAGATCTTTCTCTGAGTTATGTAATAGGAAATATCAAAAGCAACAGACATCTCGAATCAGTTTTCTGAGTGAACATTTTAAGAGGCTGAATTACTGTCTAAAGGACGATTTTTGAATAGCAAATCTTCAGATAAACTGTATTCACATTAAAAATGTGAAACCTGCACTACAAAAGAGGATGAAAAGCTTTATGCCACTGAACAGTCGAAACAAATTAATTACCCTTTCTGCACGTCCCTCTTAAAGGGGACAAAAGAGTGGACCGTGGTGAGGAGCAGGCCAGGTGTGGGCGTGGCTGTGTGGGTAGCACGTCCCCGTGTGTGAAGACATTCACTTACTCTTGGGTGTGCCTACCCACTCCTTTTCCTTTAGAAGGGCCGATAATGCTCCAAACTGCCTGTCTGCTTTAGACAGACATGAAACGGTCACAGGTGCTGGACAATCAAGAGGTTATGTTCGAAAAGGAAAAAACATACCAGCCCATACCATCGTGTTTAATATACATACGGCTGAGTTTGGGCTGGAATCGTTTAAACATCCCCCATGTGAACAACAAACGACAGTGTTCCGGGGAAGAGAAGGAGAACTTTCCTCCTGCCTCTCACTCTGGGGGAAAAGGTGTTTAGAAACCCTCCTCCCTGTTCCCGGGTCGAGCTGACAACAGGGGTGATGGAAAGCCCAGACGGCAAGCGCGCTGTAATGAGTCGCCTTCGCAAAGCCCGATCGGGCCAGTCCCTACCTGCGGTCCCCAGGGTGCTATTCACTTCGCCCGGCATGGTCTGTGCGTTGTTTTTAAGCTTTACGGAGCATCCGAAATCCCCGAGCTTGATGAGTCCAGACGAGGTGAGGAAGATGTTGGCCCCTAACCGGAAGAAGAAGGGCACGCAGGTGCATTTAAGCTTGCACGGTAACCAGAACTCCCAGGGACTTGCTTCACAAACTGAATTACACAAAGCTTCATAAAACTCCACTTACAAAGATAATCACAGAAAGACTCTTAAGCCTTATTCGCAAATGTTAATACAAAGCAATTTTAATATCCGTACAAACAGCTTTGACCGATAGGTTCTGAAGTGAAATACACGCACAAACTCTGACACTAAAAACCCAGAGACAAAAAGGAGCTGTGTATATGGTGCAAATGCTGTCGGTCCCTGAAAACAGTGGGCGCGGACGGAAGGCCCGGCACACGCACCGCTGCCCCGTAGGCCGACCGAGGCCGCCCTGGGCGGACGTCACCCTCTCCCTGAAGAGAACGCTCTGCCGCCTGCTTCTGTCTCTACAAGCAACGTGCCTCGCGTACCCCAGCTGGAGTCCGGGCTTACGCTCCCGGCTCCGGGCAGCTCGAGGCTCCACGATCTCTCCGGCACCGTGCGTCCTGTGGCACCTTCCTCAAAAAGCATGATGGAGCCACTCGCGTTAGATAAGCAGCCACACGATGAGCTGACATCTAACAAGGAGTCCTCAGCGCCCCAGTGCTCCCAGGGTACGCTGTCCCCACAGCGGACTCGACAGCGCTAACTTCACGACTCTGGAGCTGGCCCACATGTGCACACTGGCGGTGCTGAATTATAACAAATGTCACAAAGACACAAGTGAATGGATTGATTCAAGGACCCTGGCTGTGCCGACGACAGGAAGGTACCATTTTGTGACAGGGGTCAGAGACAGAACAACTGCAAACAGGCAATGCCGTGGCCTGACAAAGAACCAATTAAACAAGTGCTCAGAATGACCCCAGCAGCGGTGTCGGCAGACGGGCAGGTGGGGAGGCAAGGAGACTGGAGGACGCTGGGGATTCAGGGCAAGCCACTGCAGAGAGGGTGGACAACTCTTACACCCAGACCAAAGCAGGTTCTGGTGTAATCCATCCCCGCCCCGGGTCTAGGGCCCGGCTGGAAGTCAGCCAATTCTAGAGTGAACGTGTTTAGGCTGGCCTCAGGCTGTGTGACAGAGTGGAGTCCTTTACTCGAGGACCCATGGGAGACCAGTAATTCGTCACTTGAATTACCTCGAAGACTCCCAAATACAAAGGCCAGGGGCATACGCCAGAGGGACAGTTCTGAGACCAGCAGGACCATTCCCCTCACGCCAGAAAACAAAAGCGCTTCAAATCAATCAGCGTGACCAAGTCAGTCATTGGCAGAACTCTATACTGGAGGAGGCTGGCGTCAATAAACGCTCTCGCCCAGGACACGGCTTCCATCTCAGACTCACTGTCACTTCACACATTCATGAGGTCCACATGGAAATACCAAAGAGTCCGGACACGGGGAAAAGAGCTCCGGCAGTGAACGTCTAGTAAATACACAAGCTTGGCTAAATCAGCCTATAAAAATAGCAAATTTCTTTTTTTTTTTTTGAAAGTTTATTTATTTCGAAAGAAAAAGAGAGAGAGCACAGGCAGGGAAAGAGCAGGGAGAGAGGGAGAGTGCGAGAATCTCCAACAGGCTCCTTGCGGTCAGTGCAGAGGCTGATGTGGGGCTGGAAACCATGAACCCTGAGATCGTGACCCGAGCCAAAGTCAAGAGTCAGACATTTCACTGACTGAGCCCTGCGGGTGCCCCGCAAATGTTATTCTTAGAAAACAGACCTCACTGAAAAGAGTGTGACCCGCAAAGAGCAGACTTATCGGCTCATGGGTGGAGACAAGTGTTCTACGTGGCCTCTCGATACTGGGCTCTTTGTGGAAGCATATTGCCAGTAAGGGTACTTCTTTGTGGAGAACTGACGTGTGGGAGTGGGAACGAGTGTCTTGGCAGCAGCCACGTTCTGGTGCGGGGCACCAAGGAGTCTGGTCTCCGGCAGCCAGGTGAGTATGGGGATCACCTTCGTTTTAATGTTTAGTTTGAGAGCAAGAGGGAGAGCGAGAGCGACAGCGAGCGAGCGAGAGAGCGTGCGCAAGCACCCGCATGTAGGAGAGGGCAGAGAGAGAGAATCCTAAGCGGGCTCCGCGCGGAACCCACGAACCGTGAGATCGTGACCTGAGCCGAAATCAAGAGGCAGACGCTGAACCGACTGAGCCCTCCAGGCGTCCCAGGGGGTTACCTTTAATGTCTCGGTGAACTATGCCGTGCTCGTGGAGGACGTTGATGGCAACGGTGATCTGCTTTGAATACAGCCTGATGACGTGCTCCTGAAGTCCCAGCCTCGACACCTCTTCTAACGTCCCCTCGTCACAGTACTCCATGAAGATGTACATTTCTTCCTGCGGGTGGAAGAAGACGCAGCCGCGTGTTCACACGTATGCTAAGCGAAGAATCTGGAAAACGTCACAGGTCACACCCCAAAGGAATCTTCTTTCTAACGGTAGGCTACACCTGTCCTCCTCGACACTGAATCTGTCTTGTAGCAGCCATTTCTCGCTCCTGCACACAGGTGTCTGCCCGCCTCCTCTGTCTGGAATTATACAGCTGGTTGGGACAAGAACGTCTTCTCCAAATCGCAGGTGATAAGTGTCCATAAACCTCTGAAACGAAGTCTGCTATATAATCTCAGACAGGGACCAACAGGGCTGTCCCTACGAATGTATTATTAAGTACTGAAACACATCCTTTTCAGACACGAATCTGTTTGGGAAAACATTAAAAATCACCGTTCAACTTCCCCCGGAAGTTCAGACTCCACCGGGACGCTCCAAGTTATCCTCTTTCCCTCCAAGTGTTTACTTCTAAACACAAGGGGGGAAACGAATCTGAGGCTGTAACGTTCTCGTTTCACAATGGGCCCTTACACACGTGTAAAAGGAAAATCAGCGTTACTCGATAGCGCACACAACAGCGGTTCAGTGAAAACTGGGGGGAAAGTAACGCGCTGTGTAAGGGGCACGTTGGAAGAATCTTCTGACTGGCAGGATGGGTTTCAGTGCTTTATAATGTCGGGTTAACGACTACAGTCTACAACTTACATTTTAGGAAGAACTCCTCTAGTTTCAGAGAGAAGGCAGAAATGATGTAACTCATGGAGATTTCCTGATAATTAGGCAAAGTTACTGTGCTCTGAAATGAGAAGACCTGTGATGTAGAACAGGACTCCACCTGCGCCCTTAACTGATTCCTCACACAAAACCGTGTGACCAAAGTTGGCTTACTCTATGCAGCTCCACACCAAAATACCGAACCAGATTGGGGTGTTTGATGCCCTCAAAGATTTTCAATTCGTCTGCAGTTTCCTTGATAGTTTTATGGTCGTTAGGTTGAAATCGAATCTGTGAAAAGAAAACCATCGATTAGCGTCAGTCCTGCCACAAACCAGGACAAGACACCTTTCGAACGCGGGGGCCGGGAGGCCGTCTCCTGACGTTTGTACCACCCAGACCCACGGGACTACGGTCATTGTCTTTGTGACTCGATTTTGGGTCTTTCTTTCCTTTGTCGGGCCACGCGAATAAAATGCGCCTGCTTTACGATACTGATGAGCGAGCAACCTGCTCACGGGATCACACTCCGAAGTGCGGACCAAACTCACAAAACCACTAGACGGTCAGTAGGCGATCACAGCTGTCTAGGTTCTGGGAAGGCAGAGATGAGAGAGGATTCTGCCCTCAGGACGCTTCCGGCCAAGTGACAATGAGGTTGAAGGAGCAGGGCGGGGAAGAGCCACGCGGGGAAGACACGAAATGCCCCGGGAGCTGCGAAAGGGAGGCCCGGGGGCTGCGCGGGGGGCTGTTGCGCCCACACGAACGGCCGTGGCAGCCCCACACTCGTCCTCCACTCGAAGGGCTCCTCTGCCCTTCGGAGTCCCGAAGCGTCTCCCCACGAGCGACAACGGTATCCGTTTCCCTGACGGGCCTCCTCGGCTTTTCCCGGCTCCCCCCCATCCTAGGTGCAGCTGTTTCTGAAGCCGATTGCAGATGGCTCCTCCCCGGACTCCCCGCCAAGACGCTACCGTTGTCACCGTGCTCTGGGTCTTCGGCTAACTCTGCCTGCCTCCCCGGTACGGCCCCGAGCATCCCCGCGTGGGGGCAGAACCACGTGTGCACCGGTCTCAGCAGCCTCACCGGGATCCGCACTGGAGTCGGACACCCCGTTACTCTGCCGTCTCGGTGTATCTGCCCAGACGACGCAACACGGAGGCACCCGAGTTGGCTCTGTGCGCTAAGAAGGCCTCACAAACGAGCTGCTTTACCAAATCTCTGTCTCACAGAGAGCCTCCGAACAGAAGGGCCTCCGGGAAGGCCAGACCACTCACCTCCTTCATAGCCATCAATTCGCCAGTGTCGACACTGATGCAGGTGTAGACCTTCCCGTACTGCCCCTCCCCTGTGAACAGAACAAACACACTGCTCTCAGTCACCAAAGCTAAGTCATTTTAAGTCACTCAGATGTACAATACTCTTTTGAATTCTGGATCTATATTCAGACACCTACAGTTATGCTTACCTAGAGTCTACTATCGCAAGACCCAAAACGTTTCTGAATGTCCCCCAATAACCGAAAGCCATCTCTTCGCTGTGCCTTACCTGTAAATACCTATAAAGAGTAGAAGTGATTTTGGCAAACCCCGGAAGAGGTACGAAGGTGCACACTCTGAGCCCTTATGACCCTTCAGGAGGTCAGGGTCAGGGTGGGGCACGGGGAGTAGCCAGGAGTGAGCCTGTGTGCAGGAGTGGATACTGCACCAACGTATCTTTGGGGACATTAAACTAAGGGCATATATGGCTAAGACTGGTAACAGTAATTGATAACATTTCTACAGCACTTCATTGTTTCCAGTGTTTCCTGCGCCTATGGATAGCTCTACGGAAACTTCAGGGTCCCGGAGGCTCCCAGAGTCCTATATTACAACTGCGTTTGCCTCATCAGACCTAAACACTCCATAGATCGATGCATTTAAAAGAGGGAAGGATCTGAGACATCATCAGGCTCCTTCTGTCACACAATCTCCCATGAGTTATTTCACCTGGAAATGAATTAATAGGCAACGTTTTAGGAAAGACTGTCTCTATTTGCATCCAGTCTCTCTTCGGTAATGTTCTTGAGGGAACACGATCGTAAGAATATCAACTGGAACAAATGGCTAACTGGCAACTTCTGGAGTTATCAAGCAAAACCAGTCGGTTTAATGAGCCACTTAAAAATCCAAAATCTCCTCTCATATTGCTCTTAGAACACATTTTACAGATATATGACATTTGCACATACAAAAAACCAGAACCCTCTGCAAAAGATCTGCCACGTCTATAAGAGAAACGGCTTGAACCTAAAGACGTGCAATTATTGCCATTTCTAAGAGAGGCGACCTTTGTGTCACGTTCCTCAGTTTCCTTACCAATTTTGTTTCCTCTTTGCCACTTGAAGGTCACCTTCCTCAAGCCTACGTGCATAACATTATCATAAGATTTAGGGGTATCACAAACTTGACCAATGATATTCTTTCTCCTCATTTCTCGATACCTCTTTTCTTCGAACAATCGGACCGACTTCTGGATAGCCTCTATGGGTCCTTGTTTGGAAGCAGTGTCTGCAGAGAGAATCACAAACGCAGGAGTCCCCAGTCACTAGCGGTGAGTCGACGTCCGGCAAATAATCACAGAAACAGAGCACTGCACGTGACCACTGCCGCACGGCAAGGCACAAAGGAGCAGGTGTGTCCAAGAGCTCCCGGCACCGCCCCCCCCCCCCCCCCCCCCCCCCCCCCCCGTGCACAGGTACATACATAAAACACAGGCTAGTCAGGCACAGCGGGTGCCTTCCTCCCCCCAGGCTGTGGCTTGGCAACCTCCCACCTGCCTCCAGCCTCTCCTGTCTCCAATCCACTCTTGTTGGCCAGATCTGTCTAACTAGCACGTAAAGTTTGATCATGTTCCTTTCCTACTTAAATTTATTTCATGGTTCTCAACAACCTGTTTACCAAAAATCCAAGTCTTTCCCACAGGATTCGGGGCCGTGTGGAATTTGGACCCAGTTTACCTTTCCCAGTTCACTTTTACAAGTAGTCTCCTTCTATTCTCCTACCACAGGTCCCAGACAAGCCAAACCGAACACACTCCTAGAACACGGCAAGCCGTTCCCCACTCCCAAGCCTATGTTCCCACTTTCCTGCCTGCCCGAAATGCCTTTTTCCCGCCACAGTGCCTAGGGAGTAACCTCACCCCTCACAGCTCCGCTGAAGTACCACACCTTTCTAGCAAGCATCTCTGATGAGAAGGGAAGTCAGTCATCCCTTCTCTAGAAAAAGTCCAGAGCAAAGGTTCTGGAACCAGAATGCCTGGGATAAAGCCCCAACCTCGCCATATTCCACATGTCTGACAATGGGCAAGTTAACTGACTTCTTTATATATCCAGTTCCTAATCTGTGAAATGGGAGTAAAATATCTTGAGTACAGAGCTATTGTGAGTATTTAATGAAATCACACATGTAAAGCGCTAAGCCTTGTGCCTGAGACACAGCAATACTCAGGAAGATTCAGCTACTATTGTTCCTATTCCTTATTTTTTCATCTGTCTCTATATCTCTAGTTCTCCAACTTATTTGATTATGAAGGACAGTGAGAAGTAACTTTTACACACACAGGTATCTGAACAACAGTTTCATAAAACAGTGAAACAGACTCCATCCTATTTTTAAAATTTTTTTTACATTGCATTTCTTTAGTAGCATTGGTTCTATATAATCTTGATTATCCGTATTAATTACAATTGTAATTGGAGTAATTTTATTTCCTACAGAGATAGAGAAAACTGGGAAAAGGATAATATTATGTTATACATAAGATAAACACGGCTCACAAGTACATGCTGTATCCTTCTTGCCTTAAGAAATGTAAATAGGTATGCGTGACTATTAGGAGACATCCTGATTTTTTAAATGCTGACTTTCCGACCCTCCTAACCGATGTGTCACAACCCCCAATGTGAAAAGCACTGCTTCATTCACGTACCCATTACAGCAGCCCTCATACCATATCCTAGCTATGTAAGAGCCTGAATTTCCGGCCAGCAAAGAGAGGACCAGGATGGCTCTGAGGTTAACGCCGAGAAGAGAAATTCCCAAAGGTGCATCATGTTCTAACTGTAGTTTCTCACTACAACCGTTTCTTTAAAACATGAATCGCTGTTCCCTCTACCTCAGTAAATGACACATCAAGTCTACTGGGCTCTGAACGAGACTTCACAGCTACTAGGCCATGGACTCCACGGTCAAATATTTCTGGGAAAGGGTTTTTTTTTTCTTTTTTTTTACAGTAAAAACTTCTCAAGATTTCTCCATCTCTGTGAATGTGAACTGTAAGTCTCCCAACAGTTCCCAAGTTCTCTTGACCACAAAGTATTTGTTTTGAAAATCGTCACAAAGACCCGGTAAGCGTGGGAACTAGTGATTATGTGAGAGCCAGTGGAGACACCCTCTTGCCTGTCTCCCAGGCTCAAGCCTGTGGATCCCCTGCTCCAAACCCTCCAAACGCACCGCACCTGCCCCAGGCCTGGCCAAGACTGCATCAGGGTCATTTCCTTTTTTTAAAATCCCACCTCAGCCTGATGTGTGACCATCTCCCCATTTCCTCCCCACTCCAGGCCAGCAGCTCGCTCCACGCCGGTGTCTTCCTCACTCCTCCTTCCCACTCGCCAAACACACCAGCAGCTCAGGAGGCTGCAAGGGCTGCCCGCCGTCCCTGGGTAAGGCCTTAATCCGTCATTGAAGACCGACCATGGTCTGACTTCCCCCAACACCTTCAAGATCATTTCCGTTTCCGGCTACACTGCCCCATACAGCTGCTACATTCTTTAGACACTGGGCCTCCAGATGTGTTTTTTATTCTGTACTTTGCCCCCTGGCTTGATGCAAACCTGTTTTTTCTTTAAAAGCCAGCTCAAGCCTCACTCCTCCATGAATCCCCCCCGCCCCCGGCCCCAACTATTCTCGGCTTTGGTGGGCAACATACTTCCACGGGGCGCTGAGAGGTAAGAGTACTGGACTCGGAGACAGCACTGTACACACGGTGGTCCTAGCTCTGTCAGTTATCACGTTCACCAAACTATCTGGCTTCTCAGAAACTTTATCGCTTAACATAAGATAGGAACAGTTACTCATTTCACAAATATTAATTATATACCTATCACCTACAAAGAATTATGCCAAGGGCCCACTCAAGGTGACACATAGAATTAACCATCACATGTATGCTTAAAGAATACAAAGATGCATAGAACACGTCCCGGATCCAAAGGAGCTTATAATTTATTAGAAGAAATAGGAAATGTATACAAACATGCTACACACAAGAAAGTGATGTCACAGGTCTAAAAGAAATCACTAAATATTAATTTAGAAGGTCTAGTAATTCAAAAGCTAACGCATGTTTTAGCTGAAACTATTCACTCGATGCTTAAACGTTTTAAGTTCAACATTCTCTCTCTTACCTTTAGTCTGGCTGATAAGTGTCCGAAGTTCCCAACTTCTTCGAGCTGACCCACTTGAATCACCTTTTGGATATGCTGGTTCTGCAGGAAGTATGTTTTTCACACAAGTTAAGATTTACGACACAGACGCAGCTGATGTAATTGAGAGCAGGACTGAAGTGGTGAGTGGCAATGATTAGTTACCATCAACCCGTCCTTTCTGGTAATTTCTAGTTGAGGTGAGTATGAGAAGCTGTCTCTATAATCAATTCTAGAAAAGTGTACCAAACGAAGAAGCTGCCCGTGGTGTTACATGACTTTAACTACATGAACTTTCCATAAGTAACAGACAACGCAATACTGAGCAGACGTTAGATTGTTTAGGGACACCCCCCGCCCCCGACACCTCAAGAGGCCTTGCCTGGTAATAAAACCTCAGCATACCATTAACACACACAGTGTCAGTTTGTTTTTTTAAGTGGATGAGAGTGCTTGGCAATTAAAGTATCAGAGATCATGATCTCTGATACAGCTAAAAAAGCTAAAAAAAGGCATCTGTATTAAAAAGCCAGCATGCTGAGCATCAAATGTCTGAGAGTGCTGCCGCCTCTGTCTTACTCTTCACTTCTTTCTAAGGCATCAACAGTGGAAGCCGGTGAAGTGAGGCAGAGGATTCAGCCGGTCGGGGTCACAGCCAAGGCCTCACACTCACCATCGCGCTCCTCGGTGGGGCTTGAGTGGCGGCTCAAGGACCGAAACTGTAACTCCGCAGCTATGGAGGCCAGCCGGTCGTTCTCAGGGACGCTGGAACCCCTGTTTCGGTATTTTTAAAAATTCAGCTGTCAATTCAATGGAACCGCAAGTGAAAGCTCCGTGAGATTCTCCTAGAGCGGTGATTCTCAACTAGGGGTAATTTCTCCCGCTGGGGACACTGGCATCTAGCGAGTAGAGGATAATGCAAAGGACGGCCCCAGATAACGAATTTTGCACCCGGAACAACAGTGCTGCTACTGAGAAACCCTTCCTGGAGCTGGGAAGTCAGTCGGATTTTTATCCTCCACTGCTGACACATGAGAACCTGACTGTGTTATGCTGTTTTAAGTTAAAAACAGCAAAAATAAAACCAAAACAGTATTTATTGAACTGCTATTGACTTGTGTAGAAACTCCATCATTTCAGCCCAAGATGGATAAAATTATTAGTCAAACTGGCTAATATTTAAAATTATGATCATACTATATATTTATGGGCTTAATTCCATTTAAAATGTAAAATTATTACATGATTCAAAGATTTCAAACCTCCTAATAAGAAAATGGAAGGAAACACCTAGTGACTTTTTAAGCAGTAGCCAAGCAAAGGTGCAGGACAGCAGGAAGCTTAGCACGGAAAGAACAAGGTTAATTTGCTGCTTCTCCAGAGTAAAGTGAAGTGTGTTTAGAAATCCAGAATGAATCCAAAAAGAGTAAAGCCCAGAATTAAATAAGGGCAGTGCTAAAACTGTTATTCAAACAATCCACACTAAATATGGCATTAGTTTATTAACAAGTTTAGTATTTTGTACACGAATGATATTATGAAGTATGGTAGCATTTATGCTCTTTTTCATGATATGCTGAATGGATTTAAGGCGACATGGTCTACTGAACACATGTTCACAAATGACGCCGTAGGCAATGCTTTTTTATTTCCCTAAACTCTCAAATCCAGTGTAACACTTGTAAGTCTGAAGAGTAGGGGGCATCCTCTGTGCCATGTAGCTCATCAGAGAGTCCTGACACCATCTCCTGGGAACAGCACTGATGCTGAAGTAAAGAAACACACGACTCCTAAACCAAGGACACGTCACTCAACACGCCTCTGTTCCTGATTTCCCAGACATGAGATCAGCCGATTCCACACCCTCAGAGATCTTTGCTAGGGCAAAAGGCAAAAAAATATCCTTAAATGAGGTAGCGTGCCGGTGAACGTCTCACTACCCGCTGTGACTCCCAGTTTCAGCGGCGGGACGGCCGGCTTGGCAAAGCCGTGAAAAATTAACCATCGGTCTCGCAGACCGCTACGAGCCAGTTCCAAGGAGAACAGCGCACGAAAGTTTTATCAACAACGTCAGGTAACTGAAGCCCAGCCTGTTCCCTAAGTCAAACCCAACCAAATCAAAACATTTCCGGGATGCCCTGGGGCACAGTGACAACTCCCGGGGCAGGAACCCAGAAAGTCTCTGAGATGCGGGGGGGAGGGGGGGGGGGGCCTGCACGCCGTGAGGCTGGGGCGGTCCTGCGGCCCCGGAAGTTCCAGCCTCGCGAGAGTTCCCCACAGCGCACTCGCCAACCGCGGGCTGTACACACTGAGGCTGCGCAGCAGCCGGCCACCCCGGGGTCCGCCCCGCAAGTTCCCGTCAGCCGAACTGGGCAGGCGCAGGTCCGGGACGCAGGAGGGCCTCGCTGCCCTCTGCCCACGGTCACACGTACGCCGCCAGAGAGTCGCGACAGCCTCATCCTCCGGAAACAGTGGCCTCGAGACGGCACACTGTGACGGCAGGGAAATCCCTGCGTGTCCAGAAGCATCATCGGGAAGATGAAGAATACTTACGAGACGCTGCTCGTAACATGCTGAAAAAGCCTAAGACAACGCACAGGAAGGCCAACCACACGTACTTGGCCTTCAGACTAGTAACATCCGCTCAGCGTACCACTGCCACTCACAGATGCCTTCGGCCAGACTTCATGACCCTCGAGGACTGGGGCGCTCCTCCCCCCTCCCCTCTGCAGTTCTGCAGGAATGTTGTGAGGACGCGGACGCGGCAGGCGCGGGAGCCAGCACCGCCGCCCTGGTGGAGTGTTCTGGAGTCTGCACTGGGGGGGCAAGTCGCTTCCATTAACCCCGTGTGACACTTGTATAAGAAGCATTGCATCAAGAACAGTATCTGTAAAGGTCTGCCCTGCAACGCTCTAAACATAAGTGAAGAAGGTGAAGGGGAGTCCGCTTAGGGTTAACTGTTAATTGTTTTAGTCGACAGCTTAAGCTGTAAAGTATGTGGAATTTTTTAGGTGATCTGTTATTTTAATGAAGGAGAACAATGGAACCGCAGTAGCTTTAGACTTCTATAAAGTACGTCTAAAAACAAGTTGGTGTGTCTTAGGTTCTAAAACTGTACGTCATCTTTCTGCCAATGACCTCCTCGTATCTCTTACGAGCACCGAGTTTCTTTACGGTTTTGTCTGTTTTGATTGGATTGCCCTCAACCCCTGGAGTTTGACTCTGTCACCACGTGTATCCGAAGACGAGCACAGAGACGGTGTGTCCCCTCTGCCAGACGGAGGGGTGTCATGAAGAGTGACTGAATGGCTTTTCTCCACTAAGTGTAGGAGACTTGGCTGAAATCCTCTGTCAGAACGACTAGAACGGGTGCAGAGACTTCGTGCAGGAGACCTCCGTTTTCAGGAGCTCGCCAGCGGTCTGACCGCTCTCTCCAGAAAGGACGCTTTTCTCCGTAGAAGATACCAACCTCACGAACTCACTTGTCCACTCTTATACACTACTTCTAGTCAAGGATTATATAAATGAGGAGAGCGGGTTAGGAAAGTGACCCTCCTCAAAAACAAATCCCCACCGGAGGGTATTAACTAGATGCCATCTCTGAACCAGTACGGGGCGGGACCCCTCAGGAAAGGCGCTACTTGCCCAGATTCTCCTGTCCCCTTCGGTGGGAACTAGGTTCTCTCGTCCGATACTCTCTCAGTGGACTTGTTACTGGTCATTTTGGTTAATGTTTAGCTCCAAAGAAATACCGATCAGGCACACTGTCTCCTCGTGCTGCTGGGCGCGAGAGCCTTTGAGTCGGGACACCCCACGGGCGAATCCCAAAGCCCAGGCCACTGCGGACGTGCACAGGAGGGGGACCCAGGGGACGTGGAGCCGGTGCAGGGTGACTACCTGGTGTCATGGGCACCGCTGATGGGTTTGGGCGGCACAGCGTCGCTGCCGGAGGGACCGGGCCGGCCGGCGGCGGCCACAGTGACGGCAGCAGCAGGGCCGCCGTGGCTCCGCGCGTCTGAAGGCACGCTCCGGGTGCTGGCACGAGAAGAGAAGCTTCAGGAACACAGGTGAGGAAAGGGAACGGACTCTTGAATCGTTTTCAGTTAGAAATAAAATAGGGTGAGGAAGGGAAAAATATTTAAAAATATAAAATGCAGAGTTTTCTTTGAGATTCAGGTCTAAGTATGAAGAAGAAAAAAACTCATTATTTTGAAAAGTAATTGTGGTCTTCTCCTAGCAAATACTGTCAAATAAAATTAACTTTTAAAAAGTGATCCTACGGGGAGAGAAAATGCTCACTCCCTCAAGATGCAGAAATGCCACCACATTCGAGGGAAAGACTTGGTACGAGAGTTCCAGAACTCACGGTAGTATTTAAGTTGCTTTGAGGTTACATAACACGCATAATAGTCAAGACTGAAAAGATCATTCCAATTGTTTCACCACTTCTAAACTGACGTTTAGGATGGTTTTTCAAATGTTTATTATGCTATGCACACTCACATTTGATTTCCTAAGGTCATTTTCAAAGAAAAGAAAAAGAATTATTCCAAAGCCGGTCAGCATTTAGCAGCCTGAAGTTATAAATAAGCAGAGACACTAAGTTATCTTGAAAGGAACAAGTCTTGTAAACTTGCATGTCTTTTTCTCTTGCAGCTAAGGCACTGTGGTGTATTTCAAGATAAGGCAACAAAGAGCTTTTAAAAAAGGCTGAAGGAGGACACGGAAGGGATACTTAGTTACAGAGCAAGCACCCAGGAGCCCAGAGAGTGAGCATGCACGTCAGAGGAGGAGTCATAAAGCAAATGACTAGCTGAGCACCAAATACCTGAATCCCTCTGGAGTCGGGATAATCAGATGTGGGTTAGGAGGGTCACTGTGGCATCGCGGCACCTTCACGGGACGGGGACTGTTCCGATGGATGGCTGCCAGTGACAACGGAGACAAATGCAAAGTGTTAAAGGGGTGGACAGAAGATGCCGAACCAGACAACTTAGCAGAAACGGGATGGGCCTTAATTTTGCTGGTGACCAAAATAAATCCATTACATGAGTAAGAAAATCGTACTATACCTATGCTCATATTGGGGAAAACATCGCTTTTTAAAAGTTAGTAAAAGTTACATCACACAAACTTTTAGCCGTTGAAAACATTTCTTAACATCCCGGAAAAAAAGTACACAACGGATGCAGAACAAACAACGTGGCCCATGTTAGAGACCGCACCGTGGCAGCTCCAGTGAGAAAGGGCTCTTTCTGCTGGCTACACTTTTTGAAAGATTCTGGTCCATGCTGACGCCTCAACAGGCTCTGAGTCAGGGAGGGTCGCTGTCATTTTCCTGAGTACGTGGAGTTTTATTTAATTCTTTTAAATCTAGAATGAGGAGGACCAGGCACAGTTTAAACAGGTTATTCTTTTGTTCAGAACACATTTTCTTCTCTTCTTTGTTTAAATATTCTGGCAAAAACTGGATAAAATTTACAATAAAAATTTAAAGGGATAACCTTACCTCATGATTACAAAAACGCTGATAGCTGTCCTTTCCCCGTAACTAGACAGAGCTAGTGTTGCACACGTATTAAATTGTCTATTTCACCCTGACATGTTGTCCCCTTACTTCTGACTCCGTTTTAACTCTCCTTAATTTTGTAAATGTCCTATTTTCTTTTTATGTGAATAATTTTACTCCACGTGTTTTATTCACTCCATATATGCTTTGTCCTAAGTGGAAACACTTCCTTCTTCATGGTTTTGGTTTCTTTTCAGTAACATTACACAGGAAAGACAGCAGAAGTCCCCCAAATGGAGAGATCTGAAGGGAAAACTTGCAAAATAAAAATCAAGCAATTGTTAAGAAAAAAGTCAAGCAATTTGTGCCTCTGGCTCATTATCTCAACAATTACAGTAGTAAATAAAAAAACTCCAATTGTAACAAAGATAAAAAGAAACAAAACAATAAAAATGCCTTGGAGAGGATGGTGATGTCTTTAATTGGTGGTATCTTTAATTCGGCAAACGTACTGGGAACTTCTGAGTCAGAATCTGCTACACACTTTCCCCATAAAGGTATAAAAGAAATACCTGCTGCTAAAACACATGTCCCCAAGTCTTACGTTCCTCATCACAAAACAGAACATTTAAGAGTATATACAACCAACTGCTGAGAAACTGGTCTTTTATTGAAAAGAAAATCCGAACAGCCAATAAAAGGAAAATAGATGCTCTAATTTCACTGGCAATGTTTACTAGAGAGATGTTTTTCAGGGAAAAAACGAACAAAACAAATGTCCCCAAGGAAATGGTGCAAAAAATCGCAATACCCCCATCATAGACAAAACGAAGCCACTAAAGAGAATGAACCGGATCCATTCCTATTGACAGGGAGGAATTTCTACGATTGTCAGATAAGAAAACCAAGAGATTACTCTCCGATGTGATCCAGCTTTTATACAGTGAAGCGAACGACCCTATCCACGCTTGTGTGATTACAGGAGCAGAGCCACACACAGCAGAACGCGCCCGCGCAGCTCCCCGAGCACACGGAACCGAGGGGAGGCCACACACCGGGCCGTGCTCCGTGGCTACGAGCGCAGAGCACAGGGAGAGAAGACGGTACACAACGGAACGACAGCTGGTGTGCTCTCCATTCACTAACTGCCCTCGTAAGGGAAGGGCACAAAACGAGATGCGGACGGCTGCCGCGCACAGGACACTACAGTTTACAGCTCTCATGACCCTACTGAAGCCTCATTAGCATCCGGTTGTAAGCATTTGCAGTGGAGCCTCTGTGATGTTGGATGAGCGGCCCCAGGTCAGCAGGATGTCAGGCGATGTGACTCGGCCAGTGCTGTTCCCAGCAAGCCACATGGCCGAGGGGACAAAGGGCATCTCAGGCCCACAGACGGCACTGCTGACCCACTGTCCCACCAGCAGTTTGCAGAGAGGCATGTGAGTAATTAGTGATGGATCGCACGTTAGCCGTGATTACCTAGCAACCGTGGGAGGATTGCTTTTTTTTCTTTTGTAATATTCTTCTACCTTGAAATTTTTTCTGCATGTACATTTTCTACATTTCTCTATATACTCTTCCTACATTGTAACTTTGCCACCATGGAAATGATTCCTCACGTAGGGAAGACTTTAAAGAAGTGATTTTTACTGAATTATTGATGGTGTATTCTTAGTGAAATATTTTAGGAGATCAGAAAATCAAAGCTTTTAGGATAATATGATTAATCAAAAATTTGATAAGAATACAGAACACCATAAAATTGTAACCTTATATAAAATGTTCACAGAGTTTTGTAAATGGTGACTTTCATAACAGCCTTGGGAGAAAAGCAGGTATAAACTGAGTATACTGTTTTTTAAGTATTTATTTATTTTTGAGAGACAGAAAGTGCATAAACAGGGGAGGGGGCCAAAAGGGAGGGAGAGAGAGAATCCCAAGCAGGCTCCATGCTGTCAGAGCAGAGCCCAGTGCAGGCCTTGGAGTCACAAACCGTGAGATCGTGACTTGTACCAAAATCAAGAGTCAATGTTTAACTGACTGAGCCACCCAGGTGCCCCCTGAGAGAATTTTAAAGATCAAGGAACCAAGCATTAAAACCCAGTGTACTGAATTTTCTATAGCTAGCAAATACCCTTTAAGATATAGTTCCTCCCACTCGAGAAATTTACCATTTATGAATTATTTTATTTTGTGTAATTTAAACTGTTTTAAAATTACTAACTTTTCATTTTTGGATGTTTATTGCATATAAATAGAGTTTTGCTTTTAGTTACTATCTCAAGAATGGGGTAAGGCACGGCCTTTTTCTGATACATATTTTGTTGTAAAGTTTCAACATACTCCATAAAACAGTATATTAACTATAATTGAAAACTCTAATTGAAGTACATCATAGCATAACTTGTGTTTTTGTCTTTTTAAGTAAAATCAAATAAGAATTTACTATGTTAGTGGGGAAACAGGTACCGTCTCAGCTGTGAAAGGGGAACAATTACACTTGCCCCCCTCCAGCAGGAAAGGCCCTTCCTTGCTCCTTAACGGACAACTCTGTCTCCAAGTCTTTCCTTCCCAGAAGAAGAGATTTTAAGGGGGAGAATAAAGTGTTGGTGTGCAAGAAATAATGAACTAAAATGTGTAGTTAAGACTGCTGGCAGGCAGTGAATGCCGTGTGCTGGCATTTTAGTCTTCCTGCTGGATTTGGAAGGACTATGGTCTTCTCCACAGACACACCTCATTCCTGTAACTTTCACTGTCGTTTTCCGGAATACCATTGAAGAACTTCTCTACACCGGGTAAACGGCCACAATTACAAGATGATGCGCTTGCCCAGACCAGGAGGTTCTAGGGGAAGTGTTCTAACTGCCATCTTACCAAGGTACAAACCTGTAACAGGACTGTGCGGCTTTCCTATCACATGGCCAATGCATTCATTCATCAAGGCTTGAAGACTCTGGAAACCCGAGGAAAATAGCAAAGAAGAAGGGGAATGTACATTCTCTCAATTAGTAAGTAACACAAATTAACCTTTCAGTATATTTAAAAGAAACATGCTACCCTTAGTCAAGATTTTCAAAGTTTGTTTAAAAGAAAATAGCTATAAACATAAATTAAACACAAATTGCACATAACTTATAATGATAATACATACAATTCTATTTTTAGGAACAAAAACAAATTCACATTCAACTCCCCATAGTGCAATGATGTGCACAAGCACATCTCTACTACTTGAGGCTAAAATGAATGAATTCACATGCTGAACACCATCGTTTGGAACTGATGGAACGTACTGGAATAAAAGTGATAATATTCAACATTTGGCACTACCCCCTCAAATGGCACATGCTCGTGTGAACCAGCTAGTCCCTCGTTAAACTGCCAAAAAGCAGCAACTAGTAAGTCAGCAATTCATAAAATCTGAAACTGACAAATATTTTAGAAGTGCCAGGCTTCCCAGCTATCCACGGACTTAGCCAGTTGGACACTATTGTTATGAAAAGAAAAGAACACGGAATTTCTTACTATGCTATTAATAATAGAGTGCTTTTACTTTAGCATTATCGTTACAATTATGAAAATAATATTTAAGAACAGCTATAAAAAATACACAGAAATAGCAATCGATTCATTTCTTTAATGAAAACAAAACAAAACAAAACTCTAGAACATTCCATACCAAGAAGTCATCTTCTGGCAAAGCTGAAATAAAGGCAGGTTCGATGGCTTGTAGAAAATCAAAACCTTGGGTTGCCCACCTGTTACATGAAAAAGTTCAATAATCACAAAACCAAGAAAATACTGTAGCAGTTTTACTCTATACAATACTGAAATGTAATCTGACTGGAAAATTACGGTCTAAGAAAAAAACATACCTTTTGGGGATGAGTAAATTTATAGCATGTTTTGTGAGAAAAGGACAAACAACTTCTTCATAAAGGAACTGGTTACCAATTTGTTTCCATTTACACTAATAACAGGCTTAAATTTCATGAGGGAGGGAAAAAAATTAGCATCAGGAAGAGCTGTCCAGGGAGAAAGTGAACTCCCTTGAAGTTGACTCATTATGGAACAAATTTTGCTTTTAAGTTTTCCAAGCACTATGGAGTTTGCTGTGCTAATAGTTCCATTTAAAAACAAAACAAAGCAAAATCCTGATGGCCAAAGAGTTCAAAATGCTCCTTTTTGTGTCAGCTGCTCAGCAATCTCACATACAATATGCAAACGGAATATTACCAATCCCATATCCCTTGTATTCCTGCATCTTCCAGCTTCACAGGCTGCTCCAACACTCACACTCACACATGCTCACACACTCACAAACACATACACACGTGCCCGCTTGCGCGCGCGCGCTCTCTCTCGCTCTCGCTCTCTCTCTCGCTCGCTCTCTCTCGTCTCTGCTGGAGAGACTGGACTACTGAGTTACTTGCAGCTCCGGGAAACATGTCCTTGGTCATTACCTGGGTCTGGTACCTCGACCGCTCTCACATTTAGTTAGGACGTAGTTCATCCACTTCCGGGCAAAGCTTATATATTTGTCTCCTATCTTCTGTCTAAACTCTCCAGACATCAAACGAACAACTTCTTTATGATACTGTAAGAAGATTTTGTGCATATCAAAATGAAGAAGAAAATAACGATTATACAACTATCTCAACGCTACAAATGCCATGTCTGTTTAAAATGTCATTTTTCTAGAAACAAAAAGCAAAGTCTAATTAAAATTTACACATTTCAAGAACATAAAAAGTTACAGATAACGTAATATCTTAAAGTGCGGCTTCACGATGTTTTATTCGTAAGTTGAAATTACAGACGTACTTTCATGACAGTAACCATCTCATAGAAGGTTTTGAACGCAGAAAGCTGTTAGCACAAAATAAGAACCGGGCAACGACTGGCCAGTCTAAAAGGAAACCAGCATTTCTGATACTCAGCAGCGTACAATGAGACGTGCCTGACGAAGCCGTGATTCCCATCAATAGTCTGACGCGAGTGCGTCACGGAGCAACCGCAAAGCTACGCTGCGCTTCTCCTCTTGCTCTGTACCCACCTCGAACCCAAAGTTGTACCCCTGAATCATCGCCTCGCGGTAGTACTGCTGCAGCGTGACAGACTCAGATTCGTCAACCTCCGCGTCAAATTCGGAAGTGAACATGTGGTCCACTCGGTCGATGGCATCGCTTATTCTGTTGCAAAGCTCTAGCGCGTCATTCTAAAGAGGCCCAAAGCATAATGAATACAAACCAAGCAATCACCTAATACCTACTGCATTTTAGAGGAAGACTCCTTTCGTCATCACAGACGTCAACCACTGCAATATATTTTAGCCGTATCTATTCTAGTTATTCAAAAATAAAGGATATTTATTTACTTATTTTCATGTTTGTATTCATCATTTGTATTAGGTCTTCTTTAACATCTTATGAAATCCAAGAGGAAAAATGAATCCATTTAAAACGATAATGTGTAGGGGCGCCTGGGTGGCTCAGTCAGTTAAGCGTCAAGACTCTTGGTTTTGGCTCAGGTCATGATCTCAGGGTTTGTGAGTCTGAGCCCCACATCGGGCTCTTCATTGATGGTGTGGAGCCTGCTGGGGGTTCTTTGTCTCTCCCTGTCTCTGCCCCTCCACTGCTCTCTCTCACTCTAAATAAATAAACTTAAAAAGAAAGAGAATGCCTAATTACTATGTGGTCTCTGAACAGACGCTTTCCTCTTCATATTTTGCACATCAACCACCAGCTGCTTTTCCCCCCCGGGGCGGTTGTTGAAGTGTAAGTGTGGTTTCAATCCAACACGTGAACCCTGTATTGTCCTTCTCATCTCCCTGCTGCTACTTGCTAGCAGCCTGGGGGTTCTCAGCTAGGGCTGATTTCACCCGCCTTGTGCCAAGGGGACACTGGCAATGTCTATTTTGGCTGTCACAATTTGGGGAGATGGGGTGTGAAATCTATTGGTATCTAGTGTGTAGAAACCAGAGATGCTGCTAAATATCCTACAAAACAGGGCAATTGCCCCAAAACAAAGAATTCTTGACCAAAAATGTGAATACTGCTAAGGCTGAAAAGCCCTGTCCCCGCTGGCTCTTCGTTGTCTCCGCAGGCAGGACGACAGCAGCTCCGAGCTGGACCCCCACCCCGCCCCTGAAACACAGGCATGTGCACATGCTCTCCACCGGGCGCTCCCCCTACATACTGCTTCAAAATGCTCTTCCTAAATCTTCAACGACTCCCTGAGGCCTAGAAAAAAATAAAATCCAAAATCTCTCAACAGCCTGACTTTTGTCTATCTAATTTTACCAGCTTTATCTCCCCCAACTTTCCACTGTGTCCACCAAGATCCAGCCAAATCAGACTATTTGATATGTGGTGAGCACTCCGGTTCCCCTGATCCAGAGCAATGTTCCTTCCCGGTTTGTATCTTCGGTAATCCTACAAGCTGAAATGCCTCCATGGTGGCAATTCCCAGATGCTACGAGGTTCTATTATCTCCCTCCTCAGGACTTCGGTGTGGCAGTTCAGGTCCTGAAGGCCATAAATCCCTTAGGCTCAAGAATCATCACTATCTTATATAATTTTACACTCTCCAGAGTTCATGGACTCAAAGACAAAGTCTCTTGCCCTGCTACTGGAGTGGGAAGGCAATCAATGAGAGAATGTGTTTCCAGGTAAATAAGACAAACCAGACTGACAGAAAAAAAACAAATGTTTATCAAACTACTTCTGATTTCAAGAAGTGCTGCTTCTTCAAGCAGTCAAGCCCTGATGTGACTAAGAAGGCATAACTGATGGCCTGTGGAACAGTGTGGATCAGACCACGGCTGATGACTGGGGTACAAGGCAGAAGTGGTGAAAACAGGAAATCCTGGGAAAAGGTGAGGCTCTGGCTTGCCCTGGACGTGGAAGGCCTGCCGCCTGTCTACAACTGCTTTCTCTGCTGTATTTCATTTGGCTGAAGTATCTGCTAAAGCAAGGCATAAACAAGGCTTCTTTTAGATTACACATTACTGATCTGGAGTACCTCTAGCAAATACTGGTAATTGCTAAAGAAGAAAGGAAGCTGGATTAGAAATAAAGAGACCTAAATGCCAGTATCAACTTGGCTGCTAACCCACCACGTGCCATGAAGAAATCACGTAACTGTTCAGATTTCTATCCCATCCAATCCCAACGTTCTACGGCTCCAAGAAAGATGTGGGAAATGTTTAGTTGAAGTGTGGGAAAATGTGTATTGTGAAGAGGGGGAACGGCGAGGACAATGTCGCGCTTCAGATCCCCAACGTGGTAGTACGTTGTCACACCCGGACTCTTCCACAGCATGACAACGGGACATCAGTCAAACAGCTGGGGTAGAGGTGGCAGGTGAGGGAGAAGAGGCAGGGGGAGGCAGGGGAGGGAGAGGCAGTGGGGGTGGGAGAGAGAGGCGGCAGGGGAGGGAGAGGCGGCAGCTAAGGTTGGGGAGGCACCGAAATACCTTTAGCTGCTGCAAAGCCTTGGCGATGAGCGGCTGACTGGATGTCTGCTCCTGGTGCAGAGTCATGAGTCCCTCGATGGACTGCTGGAAGGCCTTCCTCTGAATTGTGAGATGGGCAGACTGCATGACAACTAGTAAAAGATTATCCACCTGGGAGGAAAATCAAGCACCGGGCTTAAAAACAGACCCACTTAACGGTTTCCCATTCCAGGTGAACCCCTCGTCCAAAAACAATGCCAACCTCACAGAGCTACCAGGCCAGGAACCAGCGGATCAGAAAGCAGTTTTCAAGCAGAGCTACGCCTGGCAGTGGGCCCTACGTCTAAAGTCTTCCACACAATAGTGAAGAATCCCACGGAACTGTGTGGGCACGATGCCTTGAACAGCCTAGAACCACAAGTAACTCAATACTCCTGCAGCAGTCTGTGTGTGTGTGTGCGTGTGTGCGTGTGTGCGTGTGTGTACACGTGCTGGAGCAGTCCATAAAGCTGGAAAATGCAGGAATAAAAGAAAGTGACCTGAGTGGCTTTCCATGAAACAGACAAACAGCTAATTGAGACTTCATCAGCTTTTTCTTTCAGTGGCAGTGAGTCACTGCAGTATTTCGCACAGAGGTGTGATGTGATCACAGCCGCGTATTATGAAGGTCATTCTGAAAGCACCCAAACAAACACAGACTTGGGGAGAGGGAAGGTGTGGCTGGAAGTGTGACAGTGCAGCAGTCCAGTCCCGGGATGACAGAATCGAACTGTGGTGGTGGCTCCGGACGGCACAGAAAGCGTCACGTGCTGGAGATGCTTCGGGTGTGCTAGGGCTGGTGACTAACCGGGGGGTAGAAGGACGAGTCTATACGGTCACACTCTGCTTTAAACACCTGAGTGGACAGAGCACCATTCACAGAGAGACAGAACACGAGCAAGAGAGCAGGTCGTGTGGAGAAGAGACAGCCGTGCGCTCAACTGTGGCCAGGCTGAATGCCGAGGGCATGCGAGGGTTTCTTCCAGGTTGTAATTAATGACTTATTTCAACCATCCTGGGATCCCTGTCGGGGAGGTAGGTAAAAAGCTTCACCACAAAAATGGAAGCTAACAGCAAGTCAAGCAGGATACACGAAGAAGCGGAACTTCTGAACGGGCGAGAGAACTCCTGTGAGAGTGTGAGTACACAGATCACGGCTCAACCAGGTAAGGACATAAATAAAATACTCCAAATATTCCAGTATAATTTAACATACACAATTTGAAGGCATATGCTGGTACAAGTCGTGCTACAAAACTATGAAAACATCGAGGTCCATTTGGGGGGAAGTCTACACTGGAGACTCCTGTGGCAGTTAAACCAATCACTCGGGAGCCGGTCGTTTGTTTTCTCTAAAGGTATTTGAAGTACCCAGTGCTGCCTCAGGTGGGGGGTGGGGAGCAGCGGGTGCGGGAGCCGCGACTGACACACACCTGCATGCTTCTCAGGGTATCGACGGTCTCCACCTGCGGCACGACTTTGACGGGCTGCGCTTCCCACGCGGCCCAGCCGTCGTCGGCATCCCGGGCGCGGTCGCTGTGCTTGGTGAGCAGTAGGTACGCGTCAATCAGGACGTCATCGGACTCTTTGGAGCAGTCCTTTCCCGCAGCTGCATTGAGCAACTGAAGAATAATGCTCTTCTCAGCGAGGGTGTCTGGGACAAACACCTGCAAGTTTTCCAAGCCGGGAATCTGTACCTGCAAAAGAAATGACCCAGAATCTTAAACTAGGGAATGTCACACATAGAAATGTTACTTAAAAAGAAAAACAAAAACAAAAAACAGAAAAGGACCGGCCTGTGTGGGGAAGGCGCAGAAGGCACCTCAGGGCATCCAGGGCCACGCTGCAGGCGGCAGGGAGGACAGCACGGGAGCACTGTGCCCGAGAGGCCTGGTGAAGCCACTCACAGAGCACCCTCCCACCGCCGTATTTTTAGTATAAGCACAAAAATACCCTCCAGGGGAGGAATGTTGGCCTCCAACAACCTCAATCAGCGCTACTTTGAGATGCTTACAGAAAGTAAGGCAAAACATGCTAATAACGGATTCATTAATCATTCTTGGTGGGGGCATCATAAAAAGCCTTTTAAAGATCATTTTAATAAGGAACACGCATGTGATATTGTTGTGCAAATCACACATAAATGCAGGTGGGATAAAACTGTGGGCTTGGGATAAGATTTCCAGTAATAAGACCATAACACAGAGTCTGTCAATACTAAATGTCCAACAACTTAAATGGGAGTAAAGATGGTGACTCAAAAAGGGGGTCCACTGATGGCAAATGTTCCTATAAAAAGTCTAAATTGTTTCAGGAAATGTAAGGGTAAACATAAAAAAAAACACTTAAAATAATTATTTTATTTTATATTATTATCGTACACACATTATTTTAGATGTATGTGTAGCTAATTTTAACAAAAAGTATGAATGAATATTTGATGACTTTATCTGCATTCTTTTTTAAAATTTTTTTAACATTTATTTAAAAAAAATTTTTTAATGTTTATTTATTTTTGAGAGAGAAAGAGAGCACGAACAGGGGAGAGGCAGAGAGACAGGGAGACACAGAATCTGAAGCAGGCTCCAGGCTCTGAGCTGTCAGCACAGAGCCCGACATGGGGCTTGAACTCACAAACCACAAGACTGCGACCTGAGCTTGAAGCAGGACGCTTAAATGACTGAGCCACCCAGGTGCCCCTAACGTTTATTCATTTTTTTGAGGAAGTCAGAGACAGCACAAGCTGTGGAGGGGCAGAGAGAGAGGGAGACACAGATTGCCAAGCAGGCTCCAGGCTCCAAGCTGTCAGCGCAGAGCCTGACGTGAAGCTCAAACTCACAAACCGTTAAGGCCCATGACCTGAGCCGAAGTCAGAGGCTCAACTGACTGAGCCACCTCAACTTTATCTTCCTTCTTAAAGCAAGTCAATACATATGAAAAACTTTGTTTTTCTAATTATTTCATTGAGAAATTATGAGAAAGTCTTTTTACTGGGATCAATACAGCCAGCAAAGCCTAAAATATTTACCATCTGGACCATTAAGATAAAGTCTGTCCATTTTAGAGAAAAACAGGAAAGGCAAAATATTCCAGTTACAGCATTTTAAATATTTACCTTAACATACTGCTTTGATTTCAGAACGTCCAGAAGGTCTCTGACTGGGGCTGAAAGTACAAATTCTGCTGCTATTTCCAGGTCCTAAGGATCACAGTTACAAAGAAACTTCTTTAGGGTTAGCTTTTAAAAAGAAGGAAGGAAGGAAGGAAGGAAGGAAGGAAGGAAGGAAGGAAGGAAGGAAGGAACGAAGGAAGGAAGGGAGGAAGAAAGGTTGGTAAAGGAAACATTTTCAACAATCGGGATTGTTAACTCACCTTTCTCAACATTTTGGCAAATCCGAGGGCCTTGGAGGCTCTTTCTCTGGCTTCGTGGAAGAGCTCCTTCAGCGCCCGACTAATCTCTATGACAGACCTCCTGCAAAGTCAGCGCCACCCAGTTAGAGCCCGTGACACTGTGTCAGGAAACCGCAACAAAGAGGGGCAAGTCCCAAACCACATTAACAAAGACTGAGAACTGGACACATGGGAGCAAGCAGTTACTGAGAATGTGTCTGAAATACTCAGAAGCTCGCTCTCTTGTAGTTTTCTACAAGGTACTTGTATTCTTTACATAAGTAAGGCACACACAATAACCTTCAAATAACAGCAAGCTCAATTTTCTAAAGATTTGATTATACTAATTTCTTGGAGTTTGAGATAAAATTCCTAAAAGTTGACTCCCAGTGCAGAATCTTTCTGAAAAGGAACATACACAGTGGTGGGCTGGTAAATGGTTAACAACCGGCCCCCCTCAAGTTCCTGTCTTCATGGTGTCTGGTGATTTCTGTGGCATAAATACGCCCCTCGCGGCTGACTGCGAGCTACCAGCGTGACGGCACTGAGCGACGGCTGGGGGACAGGTGTGCATGATTGTACTTCGGCTCCCCGGAGCCAGGATGAGCCAGGATGAGCCAGGACGAGCCAGCACGAGCCAGACCCAGCACACCAGCGCACGAGCCCGCTTTTCAGATCCACCGCTAATGAAGAACCAGGGCATCCTAAGAGCCCTTCTCTAGTTCACCACCTTACATCTCCGACTCCCTGTTTATTCTGAATCCACCATGTTACCTCCCAAACCTGCAGGACCTTCTACACACTGAGTCCTTCCAATTCTCAGCTATTCGTACTTTCCCAGGCAAGAATCTGGGTGAACGCTTCTTTCTTTAACTCTGGCATGAGGACCTCCCAGGTATTCTGAAACCCAAAATGTGCTTCTCATCAAATTTTGGATGGTGAGAGAAACACATTTCAGCTCTAGAGAAGTCATTTCCCTTGAGCATTTCCTAAGCTTGAATCCTAGGATATTGCTAATAACTGGCCACAAAACAGCTATACGGCTGATATACGTGCCACAGAAAAGAGCGATTCAACATGGTCCAACCTGAATACCATCTCACGGAACTGGAGGAAATGCAACAGATGCGTAAGCCATGGTTTCATGTACTTAAGCTTTAAGTTCAACAGAAGGAATAAGCTATGCATAAAAACAATGACAATGTGCTAAATGTATTAATGGACTGATAGAAAGAAACATAATTATGTGATTAGAGACATTCCAGGACACAGGGATGAATGCTCTCTACTCATTTTTAGTCAACTTGCACTCTTTCTCCCTTTCTCAAAAGACACTATTTTCATTAGGCCACTAAATTCTAAATTCACCTTCAAAGAAAATGCCACAGAAAATTCTAACTAAGAGAGGACAAGGAAAGATAAGACAGTCACAACCAGAAATCTTCAGATCCACTATGGAAATCCCTACAGTCCAACAGTTCGGTTTGAACAAGGTGCATTTTAGACTCATCACCAAGAGCAGGAGTCCGTGAAATAAGGAAGGGGAGGGGAAGGGAATGAGGCACAACCTTATTTCGTCTGAAGCGTTGCTGTCGTCGGCGCTGGTCCAGAACTCGGCACAGCTCTCCTGTAAGCCAAACTCTAAAAAACTTCCTGTCGACTTCAGCAGCATCCCTGCGATGTCACTAAGGGAACAAAAGTACAAAAGTAAACCAAAGAAGAAAAACTGTCCTCGTTCTAATTCTAGAATGAGAAGCTGAAAGTCCAGCTGTTTTAAGAGTTTGGGAATCAACAATAGTGAGAATTT
This sequence comes from Panthera tigris, assembly GCF_018350195.1. Classification (NCBI taxonomy): domain Eukaryota; kingdom Metazoa; phylum Chordata; class Mammalia; order Carnivora; family Felidae; genus Panthera; species Panthera tigris. Next base: position 143,474,727 of record NC_056664.1, on the reverse strand, counting down.
TCTTGTACTATAAAATCCTGATTAATGTGAGAAAGGGGAAATCTCAACTACGGCATGTATCTGTCTTCGTTCTATTATCACGGTTTTATCATAAACCTTAAAATTTTAAATCATATTCAGAGCAGCTAGGTAATTATTACACAAATGTAATTTTCTACTTAAAAGTCTAAAATAGCATAAAACGGCCTCAAATATATATCTGTGACCAGATACTTTTTAAAAGCTTTATAAACTAAATGACGGCATAAGAAAACAAAGTGAATTCCTTAAATGCAACTGTTTCTACAAATTTCCCTGACAATTAGCTTCCCCTGGTCCGTCAACACGAAACACTCCACACAGCTGATGCCCCTCGTGGAGTGCACAATCCACACACTAGGGAAAAGGGTAAGCCCGAGTGTTTGAAACTATCTAAATGAGTGAAGTGAAGCCTCAACAGCAGTTTACCGGCCTCTACGTTCAAAGAGAGGAGCGTCTATCTGGTAAAAGAGAGCGAGTAAGCATACAAACAGTGGCAGACGCGGCACAGGGAAGCGCCAGGGGACTTGCAGAGGACGGAGACCAAACCCAGCTGCGTGTGCGACACAGGGGTGCAAGGGAGAGAGCAGTGAGAAGAGAGGCTAGCAGCAAGGGAATGGAGGAGGGGAAGAAAAGTCCAGGAAGAACAATGAATACGATCGAAAGGCATGAAGACGTGTTAAGCAAGAGGTCTGGCTGCGAAAAGAAATTGCACCATCTGAAAGGAGCGAGACCCAGAACGCAAGCTGCGGCCAGGCTGCGAAAGGCCTTGCACGTCCTGCCGAGTGCCCCACCTTCAGTTACTGGGCAGAGAGGTCAGCCTTCAAAGAAACTGAGTGGGAAAGGGACCTGATTACAGACCTGCTTTCAGAACAGCAGTGGAGGAGGATACCCACAAAGGGTTTGCTCGACAAGCACTGAGTATCTGTTACGTAGTAAGCAGTGAACGGAACCGGTAAGAACCACTCCAGTGAATAGAGGAAAAACTAAGAAATAAAATAAAAAAGGAAAATATGGAGCAGTTCCGTTAAGTGCTATGGAGAGAAACAAGAGGAAAGGAAACCAAGAGAACTTGTGGGTAGGAATTTCCATCTTAAGTATGGAGAAGGGGACATTTAGACAAAGACCTAAAGGAAGCGGAAAATGGGTCATGAAAATAACGGGGGAAGAGCAGTTCAACTAGAGGAACCACCAAGTGCAAAGGGCCGGAGGCACGAGCATGCCCTGTCCGGGAAAAACAATAAAGAGGCCAAGGTGGCTGTCTGGTAAGGCCTGGAGAAGGGGACAGAGAAGGGTGACAGAGTCAGTGAAAAGTCAGACTGTGTCCAGCCTTACGGGCCATGTTCAGGAGCTCTCACTTTTACTGAGGAAGAAGGGAAGCCACTGGAGTCTTTGCAACAGAGGAGAAAATGGTCTGATGTGCACTTTAACAAGATCATTCTGGCTGTGGTGTTGAGAATAAACCAACGGGGTGAAGAGCTAAAACAGAGAGTCTCCTTGGAGAGCGCCTGCAGTCATTCGAGCAAGATATGACAGCCTGGGAGGAGTGCCCACGTAGAGGGGTGTGCAGAGGTCAGACTGCGGATGAATCCTGCAGGGACCAGCGACAGGCTCAGGGGTAGTGTGCGGGACAAAGACAGGACTCAGGGATGGCTCCGAGACTGAGGGAACCTGGGAGGAACAGCCCAGGAAGGAGACCGCTGCCGTGCGCATCCAGAACTAGCCTGGCCCGTGGCAGCAGGCCCTCAGTCGGGAACTGCTCAGAAGAAGGCACAGGAAGGTGAAGTTCAGACACTGCCGCGTACAGACAGCGAAGGACGAGCAACAGATAAAAACAAAAAACCGACAGGAGGAAATGAGGCTGGGGGGAAATTACATAACATGAATGTGTGGCACAAATGAACAGTAACCTCTTAAAAAAAAATTTGTTTGACAAAGCCTGACAGCCTGGAAACAGAAAATGCAAACAGAAGAAATTACAGGCAAAGCAGAATTACTGGACATTAAGAGAAGGCGAGATGCTGAAAAGGGCCGTGAGCGCACTTTGTAAGAAGGCTGACTGGTTCTGGAACCAACCGGAACAGGAAGGCAGGGCCCGAAGGGCCGGGGAGGTCAGAGAAAGAGTGAGCCGCTCACTCACAATCCAGGGAGAGAGGACGGTCAGGGCAGGAGAGGGATTCTGAGGCCCTGCGCACGGGACACAGATGGGGGGGGGGGGGGGGGGCGGGCGACAGCGATGCCCTGTGAGGCTGGAGGGGAACCCGGGAGAGCTGCGGTCCTCACGACCCACACGACAGAGGGGAAGCTGGGCTGAGCACACGAGGACTTCTACGAGGGGACAGAGGAAATGAAATGGCTGATGGGGCAAGTGAGAGGGGGCGGCACTGACCCCCAGCAGCCGAGTCGAGAGCCGAAGGGCTGGCAGCGGGGACGCCACCTTGGGCACTCAGCTCCTGGAGAAGGGACGTGGGTGAGACACACGCCTGAGGTTCCCAGCACCCCGCCAAGGCTGGGACACCCGGGGCCTCCGGTCTGAGCCGCCCTTCAGGGGCCCCAGAGCGTTTCCGCTAAGGCAGGGGTTCCTCAACTTCTCAACTGGCATTTTGGGGGGAGAATTTGTGGTTTGGGGGCTGTCCCGTGCACTGCAGGATGTTCAGCAGTGTCGCCGGCCTCTAATCAGGAGCACCGCCCAGTCACTACAAGCAAAACTGTTTCTGGAAGGTGCCAAATGTCCCCACACACCCCCGCTGAGCAGCCTGGCTCCCAGGACAACAAAACTCGGGAGAGAGGCACATGCGCACGTGTGACTGCTTGTCACCTTCATGTAACTGAGCAGGTACACATGTCGCAGAGAACAGGGTGGGGGGCGGGGGGCGCGAATGGGCGGGCACGCTCAGGAGCACAAGGGTCCTACCAGAAAAGTTTGCCGGCCTGTGCTTCTCCTCCCCGGATGTAATGGGTTATTTCTTTGGTGAAATTCCATTCTTCTTCTAACAGATTTTTTAAACTATGGGATGCCTGAGGTAACTGCTGTAGCATTTGGATCCAGCTTCTCATGTAATCAAAATACACCTTAAATAAAGAAACATAAAGGGAGACAGTTGAGAACAGAACTCAGCAGCTCACAGCGTTCACCTCTGCTGACCTGAAAGCCACAAATGAGAAGGGCAAAGTGGAGGGGACGTTGAGGCACACAGCCCTGCGAGAAGCAAGATCCTTCATTGCATCACCGAGGCCTTCATTGCATCACCGAGGTCTCAATGGGCACTTCTCTTAAACTGTGCAACTCAACTCCTTGGCAATTTAACACATTATTTATAATCCCCTCAAATTACCAAGAAAATAAAATGTTCACAATGTACACAGAAGTAAAAAAAAACACACAAACAAAAACCAAGATAATAATACCCAGAAAATTTCCTTATTAATATATTATGAAATTATTCCTTTAAGAGGTTGGGATCTTTACTTGTTGAATCACCTAATTTAACTTTAGACAGTATCTTCTGTGTTGAGAGGAAAAGAGCACACTTTTCGCCACCATCCCTTCCTGACACCCGGATTTTTATGACACGGTTTTTTTCAAGATGTATGATATATAAGTTACGGTATCTAATCAAAATACCCAGGTCTTCTGAAATGGGGTTTATGTCCACCACAAATCCTATGCAACAGCTCTCCCGTCCCTACATCCTTATTTTGATGTATCTGCTGCTTCCCAGGGTTTTACTGTCAATTAGCTTTTCTCAAGACAGGTTCACAATTATTAGAGGACAAAAACTCACTGTGGATTCTCCTACCGAAAGCACAACTTGACTGAGTATAAAATGCCTGAATTACACGTTCTCTGCTTCGGAAGGTTTCAGGCATTGCTCCCGGACTACTGTCTGCCCTTGCGTGTTGTTCGAACAAAGAAACCTGATGCCAGCCTCGTCTCCCGCTGTCCCCGCTCTCCTCACGCCCTGAGGTGACTTGCTTTTTCTCTGCCCGGATATATACGGGATTCTAGATCCAGTCTCGGATCTCAGTGACTTCCCCAGGCTACATCTTCGTGTTCACTGGAGTGAATGTTTTCTGAAATCCAGTACTAATTTTCGGGAGGTAAATTTCAGGTCTTGCTTTCAGAAAACCGTCTTCTGTTGTGTCTCTGGATGCCTCTGGGCTCCCCCAGCCAGCCTGCGGGGTGTGAATCTGCAGTCTGGGGTCTGTTATGAACACAGCTGTCTGGGTACGTGGAACCTACCTAATCTGTGGGTCTACCACCATCGCGTCCAAAGGACACAAACCCTTAAATACGAGGCCAGGACCCCCTTTGGCTTCTCGGGGTGCTGCTCTTCTCCCCGGCTTCGCTCATGCCCGGCCGTCTCCCGAGGAGTGCACCTCTCCCTTACAGCCCCGTCACGGGGCGCCCGTGTGACCGCGTACCCAACGGCCGGAAGCAGTTGGCATCCTCGTGAACCCTTTGTTCATACGGTCACCTACTGATTTCCCACTGCTGTCATCCTGTCCCTCCCTGGTGTCCAACACAGTCTTCTCTCCATCCCGGACTCAGCCACCACATGATGTTTCATCCCAGATCTGGTCATTACAGAGTATCTCCAGGCCTCAGGTCACCCATCCAAACGCCTGATTCTAAAACCTCCTCTCCTCATTCCAGTTTTCTGTTCAACTACCACCACCACGACCATTCTCGTATGGAAACCTTATGTGAACTCCAGTCCATGCGTTTCTCTTCCTTCTCCAGTTCGCTACTCCCTTCCTTCACTCCCTCTCCTCCTTTTTTGGCTTAGAGCCCACACGGTCAGCTCTCCACACCCCGGCCGCCCCCCACCCTGCCACCCCTCCCTCTTCAGCTCACCTGCCAGATCCCCAAAGCACGGTGAGCCCAACAAGTCCACGCCCCACACCCTCACTCAAGAAGCTGAGGGTCGTGAGGGTCGCGGGACAGGGAGGAGCCCCTGCTCTACACATCGCGATCCCGACCACGTGGTGCGCGCAATACTTCTGTCTCCACTCGACCCGTTTTCCTTCTCTCTACGACCGCACTTTGAAACCCCTCCATTTTCCTCAGACTGCCAATGCCCACCCTCAGCCCTTCTCAGCAGATGATCTATGTCAGCCCTCCTAACGAAAAGAAGTCATTAGATACAGGATCCCTCACCTTCTCCACCCCAAACACACACGGCCACGTGGCATCTCCTCCCAGCGGCGGCCGAGCGAAGCGTCCTCCCAATCTCAACACTTGGGTTTCGAGACCCGCCACCTCATGGCATCTGCGGAAGCTCACAGTATCGAGTTCCCTCTCCTCTCATACGTGCATCATTTTGTTCACCTGTCTCCCTCCACAAAGTCAATCCCCAAGGCTTTCAAATGGCCTCCAATAAGTTCTATTTAAGAGCTCTCGCTGGACCCACAGTCTTCACTATCGGGGTACAAGCTGCACCCCAGCAGGAACACCGGCTGCACACGTCTCCCCTCTCCCTCCTGCGTCCTCTGCAACGGCCACGTCTCGCTCCTCATTATCGCGTTTTCATTCCTTGTAAGGTCTTTTTCCGTGGCTTCCTTAGATCCATGACACGTTCCTCCATCTCTCTCCTGTCCACTGCTCTGGCTACTTCTAAGGCCAGGGCCAGAGGAGTGAGCTGGGACGGTTTATAGCTTCAATCTGGTTTGCTGCCTCAAGCAAACGCTCACCAAGTCACGTCCCCAGACCTGCTCGCGTGAGGGCTTCAGTTTTCCGCGTCAGGACGATGACGAAACGCGGAGTAAAGCCCCCAAAGTCACCGACGTTCCGCATCACGGCCTGCTCACCACTGCCTCCCGTCACCCTCCTCAGCAGCGGGATATGTTCGGACAACACAAGCGTGCCTGCTCCTCCTCTGTCTTGCAGGCAGGCCACCGACAAGCCCTCCGCGGGGACCCCTCCAGCCTCTCCCTGGACCGCTCACACCCCCACACACCACTGCTCCAACGGATCCCTGGACGGGCTGTGAGATACTCAGAGCTTGCGTCTACCCTCACGTGAGTCCAAACTTCAAGGCAAATAACCGTTAACGGTCCTTTGGTCAGGCAAGGAGAGGAGAACAGTGTGCCAAATTTTCTCCTTTGCTGAACATGGAGTTTCTTTCTTTACTCGCCATTCCTTTTGCTGTTTTTGAGTTTCAAGAGGAGGGTGCGTGGCAAACACGATGCAGTTGGCCATCCAAAGACCATTCCCTCCTTCCTTTCTAACGAACACACCGATTGTGTTTGGGTTCCCCCAGATGTCAAAACAGGCCCGTGCCATTAGCCACTGAGCGCACTTCGGGCACAAGTTTAAAACCGCTGATAACTTCCAGCTCTTCATCTGTGAAGTCATGGAGATGAAACTAAGGGAGATCTTGTCTCACACAGATCATTGTAGCAAAACCAAAACAAAGTCCTAAGTACTTAGAGCTCTGAGGAGCTGCTGCGAATTTGGGTATTCCCTTCACCTGGCCTTCAGATATCCCACAGGCACACCGCGGACTGCGGACTCCGGACTCCGGCACTGAATGGCCCGAGGGCACACCCTGCCCACCTGCCTCTTACCCTTCCTGCCTCAGTGACCGCACTGATAAGGGTGCTTGCTGTGTGTGCCTTTGTGAAACCACCAAAGACAGTTTGGGAAGCTTTTTGTCTTTTTAAACTCCTGGTTTAACCATCCATTGAGAGAAAGAGAAAAAATAATTTGCATTTGTTTTTTTATCATGACTTTTCAATGATAAAGACTTTTCTGACCTAAGAAATACACTGTATTTCAAAATGTAGCCAGGTTACACACTCTGGTCTTTTATGCATTCACCCCAATTAAGAAATAATTTCAAACTCAAAATTCTTTCTTGTAATGCACCAGATATTATAAGTCCCCCTCCTAGCCACCTCCTTCTTTCTTTCTTTTTTTTATTTTTTTTAATGTTTATTTATTTTTGACAGAGAGAGAGAGAGAGAGAGAGAGAGAGACAGACAGACAGAGCACTAGCAGGGGATGGGCAGAGAGAGGGAGACACAGATTCCAAAGCAGGCTCCAGGCTCCGAGCTGTCAGCACAGAGCCTGACGCGGGGCTCAAATGCACAGACCACGAGACCATGACCTGAGCCGAAGTCGGACGCTCAACCGACTGAGCCACCCAGGCGCCCCCTTTCTATCCTTCTGCTGTAGCAACTGGAAAGCCAAACATTTGAATCCCCAGCCTCTGCCACAGTCAAGAGGCCACGCCATAGGTTTGGTCAATACGATGCAGAGGAAAGGTGGTGGGTGTGGCTTCCAGGAGAGCGTTCACTGCTCTGGACTTAGCTGGCAAGGGCACTTTTCCCCTTCTGCCCTTCTCTTTTCTTCTAGCCTAGAAAGTGGGGGTGGTCCCTGGAGGTGCTGCAGCCACCCTGACACAGGACACGGCGAAACGGCATGCAAAATATGTCTTGAAAACCTTCCCCAAATAATATACCCACAAGCATGGTCATTCTTGTATTGTTTCATCAACCTGCCAGGTTACAGAATCATCTGTGCATATGCCCGACTCAATCCAACAGGTACTGGCTACACACTATCCTCTACCAGACATCATGGAAGACAAAGTAACTCCAGGCTACAGCCGCTGGCTGATGCCAGTAGTCTGGGAAACCTGAGAGCAGAGAAATGGTGTATCATTGCATATTTCACCGCACAGCTCTAACCATGACTGCGTAGAGTTCAGAGAAGGTGTCGACGGAGGCACGTTAAAGACTGAAATTGTCAGATAAAGCTTCCAGAGAAAAGCAAACCTTGCAAGTAAGTCTTAAACAGGCACCTAAGGTAAAAGGATACGTCCACCAGGAGTGAATAATCGGAACAACAGGACAGGGGTTACAACGTGTGTGCGTGCACACAACTCACATGGTGTAAGGACTGGGGAGCTCCTCTGGGCAGGTCTGCTCCTGCCAAATCCCATTGTAATTCCTCAAATGGGCCCAGTTCCTCAGTGGACTCTGGCTCCCACACGTCCCCAAGCTAATTTAGGTGACCCGTCTCCAAGTGGTCACCGCATTTCAGAGTCCTGCCCAGGCACCTAGCGCTCACGCCCAGGGCCCAGCCAGACTAGGAGCCTCTAACTGTCACTACTGTCTTCTCAGTCTTGGCGCCGGCCACGCATTGCAGAACAGCTGAGAACAGATGGCTCAATAAAATAGGACCAGACTATGACTCCATTTCTGGGCCGTTCTGCTCTAAGATGAAGAGTCTTACAGTTAACAAAATAGGGTAAGCTTCACCAAAAATTCTAACGCAAAAACCCTTGGGCGTTTTTTAAAACGTGGATTTAGGAGACACAAACGTAATCCAATACTAGATGAAAAGAATCAGGTTAAAGACTGCCCCCTCCCTCTCCCTCTCCCTCCCCCCCCCCCCCCCCCCCCCCCCCCCCCCCCCCCCGTGCAGCTGAGAAACCCCCCACTGGGCCTCACCATCAGCATTTTGTGCAGGTCCTCCTCGAAGGCATCGATGTTGCAGTCGGTCTTCTCCAGGTCGTCCAGAACCTCGTGCAGCATGAACTGGTAGTACTGCTTCATCAGAAGGCCGCCCTTCAGCACCTCCTTACACTCCCTCACCAGCTGCGGGAGCACACACACCTTCTGTGACGTCGCACACCAGGGCCGCGCCATCTGTCAGCCCACACACCTCCCACCTGAATCCTCAAGAAGTCTCCAAGTCCTAAAGTGTTTCCAACTCTTTATCAGCTCCGTTCATATACATATCTTAGCAGTCTTGATTAGGAACCAAAAACCGAAAATAAGTATTTACTATTACAGCATGAATACACAGGGGGAGTACCAGACAGGCAAACGCCGATTTGTGACAATACGTTCCCCTACAAATAAAGTTATACAGAAGAGACATCCCACACAGTAAGGTCTATTTTTCTACGATTTTGCATCATATAAGACAATGGATAGAAAACTCTCCTAATGAAACTGCTTATTTTTAACCAAAAACATAGTAAAGATTCAAATACACCTACATCCCACAGGGCATGACAATCTTTGCGGTAATTTAGTACAGTAACTACGTGATTTGTGGCCTTTGCCATCAGAAGCCTCTAATAATCACGAAAATCAAACCTAAGATCAATTTGATGAAAACAGACAGAGGTCAAGGGAAAACAAAACTAAACAAACAGATGAGTGACCCCACACACTAGGCCCAGGAGGCAGCGGGACAGGAGGGAGGGAGACGGGATGAGGTCACTGGCCCTCCATCACGGCATCTCGCTAGATTATCACAGTATTGCTTAAAGCAATGGGGATTCCATAAATACGATGTACCTAGATAGCAGAGCACTGCTTTAGCCATCTGAAATCTTTTTTTGAACAATATTTAATATTCCCCTTCAAACGGTTCTAAAAGTAATTACTCACTATCAGGGAGCCACGGCTAGAGTGACATCTACTAAAAGCTGTTCTGTTCAGATGTACATTTCTCGGTTAAAGATGTCACTTGGGTGCTTATAACCGAATCTTTGAATGATCTAAGCCAAAACTTGTTCTATTTTGATTCTAGCAATACTACATTCATCTAAGTTTTGTTTTTTTATTTTTAAAAACATTTTAACATAAACTACTGTTTCATCTTCATAAGAGCCCCACTAGCAAAAAGTAAACTCTGCTTTGTTTTTACCAGGTTATATTCCTGAATATTCGTTTTGTGAGAAAGGAAGTCAGTATATACCCAGGCCTGCTAAAGCCTGCTAAATTACCACTGCAACAGGTGGACAAGTGAGCGGCACGGCCACAGCGGGCAGTGAGCCGCAGAGCGAGGGAGAGAAGAACACTCTCTGGCCGGTGCTGGGCAGGAACCCAGGAACCCAGGAACCCAAGCGGCAACAACAATGAGTCATGCCTTCTCCGAGCCACACCACCAAAGTCAAGTCCTATTCTGTGCCTATCCGATGACCTGTGCTTGTCCCCAGGTGCCATCCCATCATCCCCCTTCCATCCCCAGGGGACAGACAAGCACAGTTGACAAAAACATACCTTCCCTCCTCCCCCAATCGGAATTATTTATCTTGTATAGTGGATATCCGTATGGTTAATACCATAAAGTACGAATACAAACACTCACCAGCATTCACCGTGCTAGATACAACTGCTTCCAGCCCTTCCTGTCACCTGTGGAGTATCAAACTCCCTAGAAAATCCCATCCAAAATTGATAAAAAACAAGAAAGCAGAAGCTGTCATTACTATTTAAACCATGCAACTGTCTACACGAGCAAAGAGTCCAAACATCTCCCAGCTGCACACTCTAAAGACAATGAATGATCTGTTTGCAGGTAGCTTCACTAGGACAAGAAAATAAGTGTAAGGAACTTAAACTACTTCTCCTGAGTGAATTTTAAGCTCCCAGCCTTCAACGGCTAATGTTGGGAGGCTACGCCATTCCACCACCATCCTTCTATATCCTTCCGGAACAAGAAAGTGATGGCAGGAAGACGAACCACAGTCTTCTCTTTGAGGACTACATGCAAAGAACGTTTGAAATTACCCTAAAAAGAGCAGCTTAACAACACCAACATGCACTCATTTTTCGCTATTTGCAACAATTTTAAAAAATCCTCAAAATAAAGACTATAAGCCTGTAGAATAGCATAATAATTGCCAACTTTTTTTAATCAGTCTTGGAAACAGACCTGCTTAATACTCAAGAGAGACGGTTCTCCAGCAGGCCTCTGCTCCAATCTTAACTTCAGACACTCATGTATGACATTCAGAAGGACTCGACAGAGGACCAGGAAGGCAGGTTCGAATGAGGGCAAGTCCATGGACTGGAGTTCATCCCACGACACAGTGCTGCATTTCTGCTCCGAGGAACATGGCGTCCTGGATAACTGCACATAATCTGAACCCCACATGGGGTCTGGAAATTCGGAAAACTAGAACAAAAATTCAACAAAAGTTACAAGAGCATACAAAAGGAGGTGCTATGGTTGTGGTTGTAACTATTATTCCCTATAATTTGCTGGCAAACCTACAAAAGTCACAATTTTACAGGTAAGATAATCTTTAGAATAATTCAACGTGTTTAACATAGACCCAAGCAGTTCTAAAAGTAAAAGAAAATCCTAACAAGAACTAATACCAAACTATGACATTTTTATCAAAAAAGCATAGTGGAAAAACTACCAAGTTCATCATTTTCATCACAAATTTTATCATCACACTTAAACTGATTACAACACTTTACTTTTAGGGTTAGATACAGTACTATCCACAACTATCTCTAGACTGAGAAAACCAGAAATTATTAAAATCTGAGAAAGATTACCAGGGAGCCATTTACATAAACATAAAAACTAGTTGATTCTACCAATTCCTCTGTCCGTCGCTCTCCCGAGCTATATAAAAAATTTCTAAACTTGACCTGGCTGGTCCCACTCAAATGTTATTTGATACCCCTGGGAATCTCAGTGTCACTCCCCTTTCTTACAGTTACTCCATCCAATGCCTTATGCTGTTCCTCATGAAACAGGGAGTTTGGAGCTTCCCCACCGTTCTTAAACTTCTGGCAACATCACCCTGACCAATTGAGAAAACAGAGGCCAACACGATTTGAAAACCTCAATTTCTCTTCAATTTAAAACATCACCAATTAGAACTATTCTGCCTCAATGTCACTCATATCTACGTTCCCTGTCCTTTACTGAACTCTTAACTCGTCTCCTCTGCTCATATCCTTTCATGCTCAACACAGATTTCTGCCCTTAAATTAACACATGCTTTAGTTTTCTGTAACAGGCCAGAGTATTTAAAATAGTGCATCATTTTTAAAATGTGATAAACGTGGTTAGGGTTAAGACATGTCTGTTTAAAAGCTTTAGGCAATATAAACGCTTGTTTTTCTCTGGCGCAGAGAGTGGTACCAGATCAAAGGCTGATGTGAAGCTCTATGAAATTCCGCAAACTTTCTATGATAAAATTCTAAAGAATTCTTTTGGCATTCCCTAGCGTCCCAGCCCGTTTACCCACATGCTGCAAGCTCGCTGGGAAAGAGAACAATCCCTACTCGTCCACGGTGCAAGAGAACACCGCCTGGGAGACCCAACGGCCAGACCCACACAGCTGCTGGGAAAACGTGTTCCTCCTGGTGGTACGTGGCGGGTCAATCCCTGTCCAAGGAGGAGCAGGCGTTAAAAAACTACTGAGCACTGAAGAGGAAGTGGCAACTTTAAGGAAACCAAGGTGAAGAATCAGAACAGCTGACACTGATTTCATGTAGGAAACAGAGAGAACCATAAAATACTCTACTGCAAGATCTCATCGCAGTCCTCTGGAAAAACAATTTAACAAACCAAGACTTCTATAACGAATTCAATAAAGACAGTAAGAACAGAATGAATGTGATAAAAATTAATAACTTAGGCAATAACTACAGAAATTATCACTGTAACAGAGAGCAAAAGAAAAAGAAACAGAAATTTGGGGTGAAAAATAGAGACACGGGAGTCAGATCTAGGGGCTTAACATAAGAATCACATGAGTGCAGAAAGAACAGGAGATGGAGAGGGCTGTTTGCACAGTCAAGACACCGCTAACGTGAAGAAGGAAGAAACCTATTTAGAAAAGGAAGAACTCTACGTACAATTCCTTTATCTTCACTACAAAAAACCCTGAGGAAGTATAGTAAGGTCTAATCAAATGAAAAGTAAATCCAAATAAAGATCCTAAGACAAAATACCCAAGGAAGTGAGAAGCCATGAAATTAGCAGAATCTACACAGGCAGATACAACTCCAGGATGATAACTCGGTTAAAGACTATAATGCAAGTTCTAGAAAGGAGTTATTTGAATTAAAAAAAAAAAAAAACATATGAGAAAAAAAAACCTGGAAAGGGGCAATAAAGTGCAAGAATGGCACTATTTGTTATTACTTCCTTCATTTATTATTACCTCCAGTGAGAAATACAGGGTCAGATATGGCACGAAGTCTGTGATCAATTCAGGCAAACTGGGCCGACTCCATCGTACACAGACATCAATAAAAGTGCAATGTAATTACAAATCATAATCTCACTGACCTTTTGTGCGCATTAATAAACTCATTCAGTAAAACTCATGTGGAAGAAAGTAATGTACAAAAATAAAAGCAGCCCAGAAATTTTTCTTAAAGAATTAATGGGAACGGGGCACCCGGGTGGCTCAGTCGGTGAAGCATCTGACTTCGGCTCAGGCCACGATCTCACGCTTTGTGAGTTCGAGCCCCACGTCGGGCTTTGTGCTGACAGCTCAGGTCCCAGAGCCTGCTTCGGATTCTGTGTCTCCCCCTCTCTCTGCCCTTCCCCTGCTCATGCTATGTCTCTATCTCTCATTAACGAATAAACGTTAAAAAAAAATTTTTTTAATAAAAAAAATGTTTTTTAAAGAATTAACGGGAAGAATTGCCCCACACAATGGCAGACCTTACTAATGAAACTACTTTATGTAAAATAGAAAAGTACTGTAAACAGATCAGCAGAGAAACATATCTAATTATCCATAATTTAATACATAAAAAAAACAGCAGCTGAAACAGTTGGACAATAATGGATAATCTAATGTTCTAGAAAATTGAAAAATTACCTCCTTACCTCCCTCTATAACTAGACCTCATGCTGTCACAATTAACCATTTTTTTAATTATGTGGCTGTTTAGAAATTCTTGCCTGATATGAGAAACCAAAGTATGTACTAGTGTAAGTATAAAAATATGTTTTGAACATACATATTTGGAAAGACTCCAAACGTACTAAAACCTAAACACAGAGCTATACATTAGGTTAAACCATACGAAATTGTCATTTTAGGCAGTCAAAATGACCAGTCATTTCTAACTGTTGACCAGTTAGGCACTCAACATAATAACAGGAATTCTGGAAAGACAGTGGTGGCAGCAGAATTTTGATTTCCCTTAGTTCCCCCATAAGAACAGACAGAACTAGGACAACAAGACACACGTCCAATACAACTTGGTGATGAGGTATTGCCATGAAGTCCAAAGTAGAAGAGATGGGGAGAAAGGACCTGTTCCGGACCCTGCAGGATCAGCACTTGTGCAGGGGAAACCCAGGGGATTATCAGGGTGTCTGATGGGCCTAAAGAGGCAAATTCCACAGTCACCAAGGACCATCCGATAGAAAGCTCACTGCTTCCATTTGAGGACTTCTGTGAGAAGAAAGCAATTTGGGCCCAGATTCACAAGTGAGGTGAAAGCGTTGTAATAGGTCCAAAGGGGCCGAAGCGGTTTAGGCTCCCCAGACTCTTAAAAACTATCCGCTAAAATCTTCTTCCAGGACAAACCTGCTAAAGTAAAATCCAACTGACCTGCAAACTACAGGAGACGTAAAGGAGCGAGAGGGTCCAGCAGTGGGAGGGGAACACAGCCAGAAGATCTCAAAAAGAAAGACTGTATTTTTTTGCAGTTCAGAAGGAGAAGCTCAAAGCTATAAACCTAAACACGTTCTGAACTCTCTCTTTCCTTAAAGTCCATGAAAACAAATGTTTAAAAAAGAGCAAGAGGAAAGGACAGCACTAGAACCCACTAGGGCTGGAATCCATACAAGGTTATTAAGCAGAGAAAGAGCGAGCTGAACCACTGTACGGACAAAGAAAACATGCCAGAGAGACACGCCCACTAAACAGAGCTGTGGCCCAATTTTCAAAAAAAATGCTGAAAGAAATTAAGAAAACCACAGAAGATATAAAAGAACAACATAAATTAAAATTAGAAGAACTCAAAGTGATAGTACTCAGAAGATAATTTTTCATCATTTCAAAAACAGAAAACAAACTAGCAGGAACATGAACACAAACAGAACAGATCATGGCTTCACAGAAACAGGAGGTAAAAATGAAGAAAATGTTATATATCAGAAAGAAAAGAAAAGAAAAGAAAAGAAAAGAGGAAAGGGAAAGGAAAGGAAAAGGAAAAGAAAAAGGAAAAGGAAAAGGAAAAGGAAAAGGAAAAGGAAAAGAAGATTTGAAATAAAGGGACAGAGAAGAGAGGGAAAGTAGGTCCAAAACATATACAGCAGTGGTTCCCAGAGAAGAAAACCAAATCAGTGAAACAGAAAAAAGTTAAAACAATAAGAAATTCACTTGAAATTAAAAAAAAAAAAAACAGATAAAAACCAAACAAAACCTGAAATAATATATTAAAATGGCACCATGTATTCAAAAATACCAATGTGGAAAAACCAACACCAAGTAAACTAGTTGGAGTTTGAAGAAAAAGAAAACAACAACAACAACAACACAACGATCCTTTGGGCCTCCAGGTTATAAATAAATAAATAATACAGGTGAACAAAGGTCTTACAGGTAGAAACAAAAATGTATTGTCATCAGACTTCCCAACCTCCATGCTGCAGGCCAAAAGACAAAAGCATTATATATATCAAACTTCTTCAAGGAAAGAAAATATAGGCCAAAGATTTTATAGCCAAATAGACTTGCAAGAGTAAATGCCACAAACTGTTTGGAAAATTCAAGAACACAGAAAACGCTGTTTTTCTGAACCCTTACTGAGGACTACTATGGAACAAAATGACTCAGGAGACCATTAACAAAAATCAAAACATGAGTCTCAAAAATTTTTAAAAAAGCCAAAAACTTTGTATCTAAATCTCAATCTCTGTCTACTTCTCTATGTCTGTCTATCGAAACTCACACACATACTCCCCCAGAACTGAAAGGAGGGGATAATGTAAGGGAGAAAGTGTGGTCAGTAACGGCTATATTGTTGAAACACCGCAAGGATCACAATCTGGGGGGCCGGGGCGGGGGGTGGCAGGCATATGCAATTTCTTAGCATTTCACTGGACGTAAAAGAAAAATTACTTCAAATGAAAACCTGGCTTTAAAAAAAAGGGTAATTCCAATATCCTCATAGTTGAGAACCCACAAATAACAACAAAAAAAATGTTGGGCTGGGGCACCTGGGTGGCTCAGATTAAGTGTCCGACTTCAGCTCAGGTCATGATCTCCCGGTTCATGAGTTCAAGTTCTGTGTCGGGCTCTGTGCTGACAGCACGGAGCCTGGAGCCTGCTTCAGATTGTGTCTCCCTCTCTCTCTCTGCCCCTCGCCCACTCACCCTCTGTCTCTCTCTAAAATAAATAAACATTAAAAAAAATGTTGGGGCGAGAGAGAGCAGTAAGTATATTATACAAAGATATTAATGTAAGTATAACCTTAAGGGGTAAAAATACACTTGCCATATATTAAAAGTAAATAAAGAAAACTGCATACACAGCTTATATTACAAAATGGAAGAATAAAACATAATCTTAAAGCACAATACCTTTATCAGAGAAATCAGATTTCCTTGAAAATATATTATTCCATAGATTTTTCTCTTAAAACAAAGCATTTCTCATGACTCTTGCAAAATTAAGGTTAAAAAGCAAAACCTAAAAATAAAAAATACACGTAAGAGATCTCTGAGTGGGTGAAGAAAACGTGGGACACCCACATTTGAGTGGGTATTATTCAGCCACACAGACGAATGGCGCATTGATACAACCACAACGTGGGTGGCGTGAAAAAAGCCAATCCTGAGAGACCACTAGAGGATTCCATTTACAGGAAATGGCCAGAATAGGCAAATATAAAGAGACAGAAAACAGGTAAGGGGTTGCTCGGGGCTGCAGGTGGCGGGTGGAAAGACTGGAGGGCAGCTAACTTCGCGGGCCTCGCGCAGGGATGCTGAAGATGTTCCCAGGTTACGTGGCGCTGATGATTACACGGCCCTGAATACAGTAAAAACCCCTGAACTCAACACTTCAAAATGGTGAATATCATGGTATGTGAACTCTGTCTCAATACAGCTGTTATTTTAAATATATAGCCAAAAAAAGAAAAGAATCTAATTACATGTCCAGTTGGTGGCATAACCATGAAGAATTATTCAAGCATCTTTCAAACACAGTAATTTGAGGGCATATCCCCAAAGGGCTGTTCCCTAAGGATGGGAACGTCTCAGAGAGACAGTCATACATTCTGTGTGTCCCGATGAAGTAGTACTAATGCCATTAATCAACCAATCAATCAAGAAATCCTGAATCTGATCAAGCCACTAGACCTTACAGTCACTTTACACAGAACAAAGAGAAAAAGGAAACACATAATAGGACACCTGTAGGTCTATTTACCAAAATTCAGACTGTGGGAGACTCCACAGGGTAAAAGGCCCAGGTTGTTCAATAAACATATGGCAAAAAAAAGGGAGGGGGACTTACACTTAAGAAATATAACGAACTGTTACCTTGTGTGATGGATATTCGAAAACTGATGATTTAAAATGTTAAATGTTTTTCAAAGAAAACCAAGATAACTATGACACAATCAAAATATGAACATTAACTTGATCTTTGATGATCACAGGAGTTAATGCTACATTTTAGGTGTGACAATGGGACTGCGGTACATTTCTAGAACAGGCCCTCTTCCTTCAGAGAAATGTATAAAATATGATGATCCCTGAGCTTTTCTTCAAAATGATGGAGGAAGTGTGGAGTGGCAGTAGGTACTGGCCAGGAGTTAATAACCACTGTGCTGGGATACAGATTCAAAAGTATTCATAGTATTATTCTGTCTAGTTTTACATGGGTTTGGTATTTTTCTTAACAAAATTTTCCTGAACTATGTAAAAACAATTAGGAAAAAATACAGAACGTTTTATAAGCTTGGACTACACACAAAATAAGGTGATGAAGGCTATAATAAAAATTTTAAGTTTCTGTGTAGGGAAAAACATCATAAACAAGTTAAAAGACAGTTTGAAAAAAAGATGTATAGCCATAATAAAAAATGAATATCCATAAAATATAAATAACTCCAACAGATCAAGATTATAATAATAAAAATAGAAAATGAATAAAATGAGGAAAAAGAAAATTCAAAGAAGACATATATGCGGCCTATAAACTTGACAACGGGCTCAATGTCACTAAAAGTGAGGAGAATGAAAGACTAAAAGGAAATTACAGTTTTTACTGATCATGGTTGCAAAACTGAGGACTAATGGGATTTCTCCTCCACTGTCAGGTAAAGTAAACATGAATAAAACCATTTTGAAGGGCAAGTTGGCAGTGTCTATCAAAGATTTAAATGTGCATGCACAGTGAGCTCACAATTCCATTTCAATTAATCATTCTTACGAGAACAATGAAGTAAGTTTATAAAGGGGAATGTACACAATACTCTTGGCTGCACTATTAAAAGTTAAGTGTCCCTTAAGAGTGACGTGGTTATAATCATCAGGGAAATGCAAAACAAAACCACAGTAAAATATCACCTCACACTTATTGAATGGCTATTATCAAAAGGATAAGAAGTAACAAGTGTTGGCGAGGATGTGGAGGAAAGGGAAGGCTTGTGCACTGTCGGTGGGGAGTAAATTGATGCAGCCACCATGGAAAACAGTATACGGATGTTCCTCAAAAAATTAAAAATAGACCTACCACCATCTGATCTGCAAATTTCACTTCTGTGTATTTATCCAAAGAAAATGAAAACACTAACACGAAGAGGAATCTGCCCCCAGTGTGTTCACTGCAGCCCTATGTACAATAGCCAAGATACGGAAACAACCTAAGTGTCCACCAGTGGGTGAATGGATAAAGGAAGCGTGAGATTTTATATATATGCAAAATGGAATATTATTCAGTCACAAAAAGAGAAGGAAATCCTGCCATTTGTGACAACAAGGGTGAACCCTGAAGACATTTTCCTGAGTGAAGTAAGTCACACAGACAAAGACCAACACCATATGATCTCACTCATATATGGAATCTAAAAACAAAGCAAAACAAAACTGTCCTGGGAGGCACAGGGAACAGGTGGATGGGTGCCAGCGGAAGAGGGTGGGATTTAAACAAGACAGTAAAATGGTTAAATAGGCTATGGTACATTCATATGATGGAATACCATGTAGTTGTTAAATGGAACTGAAGCACAGCTAACGACACCAACATGGGGGCAGGGGGGACAACCCATCAGTCCCAGAATAAATACAGCATTATCATTAAAAACAAAGGAGTGCACTCGTGATGAGCACGGGGTGTTTATGGAAGTGCTGAGTCACTACATTGTACACCTGGAACTCCTATCAGGCCATATGTTAACTAACTGCGATTTAAATAAAAACCTGTTAAAAATTACCCGTATCACATAACAAAGACATACATTTATATAAGCACCAAAAAAAGTCTACAAGATCCAAACCAAAGGATTTAGTACTCTGAGCAGGATAAGCAGCGACTTCATCTCTTTGTATATACGCTCAATATAGAAGTAAAACAAAAGAAGGCACATTGTCTTATAAAACGAAGGAGCAGATCAAAATACAGCTGACCCTTGAACAGCAGAGTCTGAACTGCATGCCTTCACTTACACGCAGAGTATTTTTGATAAATACAGTACAGGACTGTAAATGTATCTTCTTTTCCTTATGATCTTCTTAGTAACATTTTCTTTTCTCTTTATTGTGAGAATACAGTACATAATACATCTAACATACAAAATACATGTTAATTGTTTAGGTTATCAGTAAGGCTTCTGGTCAACAACAGGCTATTAGTAGTTAAGTTCTGGGGAGTCAAAAGTTATACACGCATTTTTGACTGTGCAAGGGGTCAGCACCCCTAACCCCCATGTTGCTCAAGGATCGACTGTAGTCTTTGTGTTAGCCTTCAAAAGTTAGTTTCTACGATTCTACGCCAGGGGCCATGTCACAGACTGACATGCCCACAGGGCCAGGTGGGTGATGCCAATGGGTGAGCGAGGGAAAGGTGACGGTAAGAGAACAAGAAATGATGGGCACTGTGGTCAGCTGGAACCCGCCAGATGCTACCACGTGGGAATGCAGGCCCAGTGGCGACAGACCTCCTCCCAGGACTTTAAGGAAAACAAAAAAATCCAGATATTCATGTAACATCTTGTAATTTTTTTAAATGCTAGCCACTAAGTCAAAAAATACTCAAAGCGCAAGGCGGGACAAAATATAAATTCAGGAGGCAGTATAGTGTAAGGATTAGGAGCACAGCTTTACAGCCAGCGCTGGGTTCGCGTCCTGGCTCTGCCATACTGGGTGACGACCAAGTTACTTGACCAACCCGCCTCCATATATAACAAGTACTCAGTTAATGGCAGCTACTAGCCTTGCTGCTGCTGCTGCTGCTGCGTCGTCATCACAGGATCCAGTTCTCCACTGCAAGCTGATGAGTTCTCTCCTTTGATCTTTTTCATCTTACATCCGGTTTCACTCAGTTGGCTCACCGCAGTCAAAAATAACACGGAACAAATTTCTATCTTCCCTCAAGTAAATATGCTTCTTTTAAGAAAACAGAAAACTTATAGGCAAGTGAGCAGTATGTGTTCATTGGCTTGCCACTTACTCAATTAAAAAGTTTGTCATTAAAAAAAATTTTTTGACAAAGGGGGTGCCTGGGTGGCTCTGTCGGTGGAGCATCTTCGGCTCAGGTCACGATCTCACGGTCCGTGGGTTCCAGCCCCGCGTCGGGCTCCGTGCTGACGGCTCGGAGCCTGGAGTCCGCTTCGGATTCTGTGTCTCCCTCTCTCTCTGCCCCTCCCCTGCTCACACTCTGTCTCTCTTTCTCTCTCTCAAAAATAAACATCAAAAAAATAAAATAAAAAATAAGTAATAAAAAGTTTGTGTAACTTTACTAATGCAATCAGACAGGTGATGACTGAAGCAAATGAATAATTAACTACGATAACTGTATTAATGAACACCGATCTGGAAGGCGGGGGTAGGGGAATACCGTAGCCTACTTAGTGTCTCCCATGGGCTTAGTCCGAAGCGCACTGCGCTGGTCCCGCTCCGTGTGAAGCACGTTGGAGGGTAAAGATGTCGATGCTCATGTCCTACCCCAAGAGATTCTGATTTGCCCTATAACCCAAAAGGGCACGAGTACGTGTATTTTCAAAAGCTCCCTGTGTAACAGTGATGTGCAGCCAGGTCTGGACACCACGGGCACAGTTTAAAGTCCGGGATCCAAGGGTCCTGGGTGTAAAGCCCTCCGACAATCAACAGCTCCTGTGATTTGGAGCAAGTTACCTACTCCCCTTATTTGTGAAATATGGAATGAACACCACCCCTTCCTTGGGTTGTTGTGCCTGGCACAAGGCAAGACTTGAAAACGAGTAGCTGTTGTTGCTACATGTCCTAGCTTCTACAGGCTTTGTCCGCTCTGAATACAAAAGGCAACCTCTCCAGGGCTGCTTGTGCTTATAGGAAAAGTTAGCATAATTATATATATTCTTGGATCATAAGGCAAACAATATTTTTTTGGCCATTAAACTTACGATAAATACATCATCATTTCTAACTCAAAAGAGAGTTAATTTATAAAGTAACCAAAACTCCTCCTTAGGATTTGAGGTAATATGCATGGTAACATGCAATGAGTCAGGCAACTAAATTTTTTTATACACTAAAGTAAAAATTTTCATTTTATCTTTCTCTTCTTCCGAAAAGGTATAAATTTCAGATGGTAAAACAAAAAGGAAGCAACAGAGAATAACCATATCACAATCTGTGGCTCCAATATTTTATGGGCATTTGACATTTTAAAAAATGCACAAAACTCACAGATCTATACAACACAAAAAGTAAACTTTATGGTAGGTAAACTTGAAAAAATCAACTAGGACACTGGGGAATCCCAGGACAGAAGGCAGACTGAGATTAAGTGAATCTAGCTTGGGGCGCCTGGGTGGCTCAGTTGGTTAAGCGACCGGCTTCCACTCAGGTCATGATCTCATGATCTGTGAGTTCAAGCCCCACATCGGACTCAGAGCCTGGAGCCTGCTTCCAATTCTGTGTCTCCCTCTCTCTCTGCCCCTCTCCCACTCATGCTCTGTCTCTTTCTCTCAAAAATAAACAAACAAATAAATAAATCTAGCTATGTTGCAAATGTATGCTATAACCTCACTGAAGAAGCTGGAGGAAACTGGTAACCTAACTGACTGGTAAATTCTGTTGTGACACTCTGAGACTAAAGACAAAACAAACTGTACCTAAATGCTGTACTCTAGCTGGCCAATTTATTCCTCCCAGGGGTCCTGGTTAGTGCTTCTGAAACCACTTTACACGTATCCTCCAGCTGCACGAATATGCCAATGAACTGCAGTCACGGGAGCCAGGTTTCCCACTGCCAGTGAGCAGAGGAGGGAGGCTGGATGAAACTTGTGGTGCTGGATTAGACCGCAGACATCAACCGGAACTCATGTTTATTTTCAACAGACAGACAGACAGACAGGTAGGTAAGCAGACAGACTGATCGATCGATCGATCGATAGAGAAGGAATTGCAGATCTGTGCATACACGTGGGCTGAAAGACGTACCTATATTTTCTAACTCTATCACTGAAGGGCATGGAAGAATGACACCTGACAGTAACATCCAGGGCCCAGATCTTCATTTCTAAATACCACACTCCAATAAAAGGAACCAGAGCTCCTCGGGGAAACGGCTGACCTCAGGACCGCAACAGGAAAAATAAAGGATGATGCTTTAAAATAAGAAACTGCTCAAAAAGCAAAACCATACAAAAAAAGATGCAGGCATGTCAAAAGGACCCAGAAGCCAACTGAAAGAGTTCCGATGGCTAAAGCAGCAACAATCTGAGCAACGAAATAAAGAACAATATTATGAGATTACGACCCAAGAAAAAAATAAAAATTTATGACTCCACACAGAGACATAAATAAATGGGAGAGAAGAGGTAAATCTTTCAAACAGAAGAACTGCAAATAATACATGTAGATATTCCCTCCTCCTGGAGGTGGAGATTCCTACAGGAATTCCCCTCCCCTTAAATGCGGGTTCCATTTAGTGATTCACTTCAAAGAATACAGCATGGAAAGGGAAAACTGCTAACTTGTGGAGGAACCTGGCAGACACCTTCACGGGGTGATCCAGGTTAACATGACCAACGATATTATGATGCCATGAGAGTGGCATTCGCGCCCAAGCCTAAGAACCCAGTCTACTCTTGAGAAACCATCAGACAAACCCAAATTCAGGGACATGCTACAAGCCACCCAGATCATGAGAAACAAGGGAAGACTGAGCAACTACCACAGATCACAGGAGACTAAGAAGATGCGACTAAATGCAATGTGCTGTCCTTGACTGGGTCCTGGAACGGAAAGGGGACGTTAGTAGAAAAATAGAAACCCAAATAATGTCTGCAGTTAGTCAGCAGTATTTTATACCAATGTTAATGAATTGATTTCGACAAATATAGCAGAGTTAAGTAAGATGTCAGCATCAGAGGAAGCAGGATAAAGAACATAAATGAAAACTGTACTATCTACGAGTTTTCCCGAAGTCTAGAATCAACTGAAGATTACAAGTCTTTAAATTTAAAGATTCTGAAATATAATAATAAAATTTTAGAGAAAAACTGCTTTATAAAGCATGTTGATAAGCCAAAGGAAATTAAACATAAGATCACATTATTCATAAACACTAATTATAAGTAACTTAATCACGAAGAATAAAAATACAAAGACATAGTCAAGAAAAATCAAATATCATGAGTATATTTCCTCCTTTCTACAAAATCCTTCGACTATATTCATTACTATTATCACATAAGCCATAAATACAGTGCAAAGTAGAAGATATGTGTTGGGTACAACGTGTGGCACCAGATGGTCAAGATGTTTCTAACAATTAAGAATGAAAATAAAACCGTCTTTAAACCTAAAGGCTATACACTGCTTAAAATGTACCTTGAAAATGTCTGAGTATTCGGCAGAGATTGCAGAGATAAGAAGGTTAAATACACTTTAAAAATAAAAATATAAAACAGTCTAGCCCATATTGACTTACAGTTAGCTTCTAAAGAGAAAAAAAATTTAACAAAACTTATAAAAATTAATAGTTCATAGTCGGCTTCTATAGCATTTTACTATGTATACAAATACCTTTTTAAGCCTCACAACAACCCTGTGAGGTAGGTAGTGAAGTAATATTATTGCCATTTTACAGACGCAAAGGCTAAGGGTCCGAAAGATTAAGTTATTTACAAAGTCATGTGGTGAGAAAGACCCACACCAAGGAATGGAATCCAGTCACTTGATTTCAAAACTGCAACTCTTCCTCCAAAATACTTAGTCAAAGTCTAAAACAAACCAAGAAGGTAAGTCTATATATAGTCATGCGTATACATACACACCTCCCCTTATAGAAATGATGTTCCTCAAATGGAAATAAAAAGAAGTCTTCCTTTCCCACGGAGTTAATTATAATTCTGGGGCCTCATCTTTTATTAGTTTGGACTGATCTCTAATACAGAAGAATTTCTACTTCAGCTCTCGGTTACTCTTTCGTTCTTTGACAAACACATTTTATGACACAAAACCTGAAACAGCAGGGGCTTCTGTGCTCCATTTTTGTTGTGAAAAGCAAACACTATCCAAAAAATTCTAATAAGCAGCCTTTAACTCCCACGCTTTATGAGCTCTGAATCTGTGTGTCTCCTCTTTTCCCTAACAAGGATAACCTTCTCAGTTACATCTCAACTGGTCAAACCGAAGGCAGGCAACTGTGATGGGAACCCATCTGTACTCAGCTTGAGTTCTAATACAAAATGTAGTGCACTCATCACCCATTCTCAGCCTCTTTCTTGTTCCAACACATCTAAGGGACGCAAAGCTCTACTGTTAGCATCGACAGTTCACTGCCACGGAGGATCCCCAAGGGAGAGGGAGACAATCTGGGGGGAGGGGGGAGTTTAAAGCAGTCGTATGAAGCCCCCACATGCGTCCCGGGGCCCTTACCATGAGCCCCCCTCTCCTGTGAGATCCACTGAATTAGAGGTGAGGTAATGCTGCCAGAGCCGCTCCATTCATATCACTTCAAAAATAGTGCTTCACAATAAAAGTTAATCATCGACCCTGTCTTGCCCACATGTGTCCTCACTGGAACTGACCCACTCCAGCCAAAAACCTAGACCAAAGTCAGCCATTCCCCATCTGAAGTATCTGGCAAATCCTTATTCCGTATTTAGTTTGGTTCTACTGATTTTGAAACCTGCACTATAATGAAATCATACAAAACAGTGATTCAGGAGCTCAAAGGGAAAAAAGTCATTTGCCCTAATTAAAAGACGTACATAAAAAATCAGAGTTAAAATACTGTCCAAAGAAAATCTCATAACAAATGCACTTTTAAGACATCTAATTAAAATAATAATCAAAGTAAACTAACTTCTTATAGCTACAAAGTACTGATTCCTTTTGCAAACATCTTGCTATATTATGTTAATGTCTTACCCCTTCTCCTAGAGGTTCACGATCTAGTTCACGAACAATAAAAATCTTACAAACTGAGGCTCTCGTCCACTGTTTCCGATTATAAAAAAAATGCTGTTTTATCACCTCTCACTCCAAAGCAAGCCAGATTGTGTAAACTGAAGTTTAAAAAATAAAAATAGGGGTGGCCTGGGTGGCTAAGTCAGTTAAGCGTCCGACTTCAGCTCAAGTCTTGATCTCGCGGTTTGTGGGTTTGAGCCCTACGTTGGGCTCTGTGCTGACATCTCAGAGCCTGGAGCCTGCTTTGGATTCTGGGTCTCCCTCTCTCTCTCTGCCCTTCCCCTGCTCGCTCTCTCTCTCTCTCTCTCTCTCTCTCTCTCTCAAAAGCAAATAAAATAAAAAGTTAAAAAAAATTTTAAGAATAAAAATAAGGGGCGCCTGGGTGGCTCAGTCTGTTGGGCGTCTGACTTTGGTTCAGGTCATGATCTCACAGCTTGTGAGTTTGAGCCCCACGTCGGGCTCTGTGCTGACAGCTCAGAGCCTGGAGCCTGCTTTGGATTCTGTGTTTCCCTCTCTCTGTCTACCCCTCCTCTGCTCACGCTCTCTGTCTCAAAAATAAATAAACATTAAGAATAAAAATAAAAGGTGCATACATACATATGTACATAGCTACTAAAACTTAGAATCGCAACCTAACACAGGTGTAAGGGATCTCAAAGATCTGGGTGTTTCTGCTTTTAGCCAAATGAACATGCAAACTCACCACAGAGAAAAATTACTCTTTTGCTCTAAAGAACAGTATCCAACACGTGCTACTTTTTAGTCTTAACGACCTTAACAGTGAAGAATTTGAGACCTCAAGCTATCAAAATGAAATTTGTACTGTTTTCCAACCGCTTTTTCTAGGAGGCATATTCCTTTCCCAGAAATCTTCACATATCAAACCGCAGACTTGATAATCATGAAGACTTCCCTTGAACCTCCATCATCTGCGCTAATCACTAACTTTGCCAAACACAGAAGTGAACTCTTTTTTCCTTTGATCATTCTTACATTTCTCCACAACTCACATCTCTTTAAATAAAATACAGTGGCCAATGGGGCGCCTGGGTGGCTCAGTCAGTTGAGCATCCGACTTCGGCTCAGGTCATGGTGTTACGGTTCGTGAGTTCGAGCTCCGCATCGGGCTCTGTGCTGACAGCTCAGAGCCCAGAGCCTGCTTCAGATTCTGTCTCCCCCTCTCTCTGCCCCTCCCCCACTCACGCTCTGTCTCTGCCTCTCAAAAATAAAGAAACACAATAACACACAAAAAAATTAAAATACAGCGGCCAAACTGGACACACTACTCAAAAGGGAGTAAGCTATTTGCGACGAATACAGAAAGAACTATATCCATGACCTTGGATGCCATATTCATTTAAAAATATTTCAGCATCATGTTGACTTTTTTACTGACTCATATTCAGCTTGTGGTCACCCATGATTGTGGCTTTCTTCCCTCTTTATTTATACCTAGCCTGTCCTTCTCCATCCTATATTTATATGGCTGGATTTTTTTTCCCTCCACACACCACCTTCTACTTAATTCACTGAATTTCATACAGTTTTCAAAGATCCATTTCCCCATTTATTTCAGTACTTGAGAGAAATGTTTAAATCTGCAAGTTACAGTAACTACCACTTACACTTAACATATCGAGACTATGAAAGTACCAACAATCAACACAACACCTTGTAATAATGGAACTAAGGACAAGAACATACTAATGCCTACCAGAAACCTACCTCCACTGGATGGTCACTCTTTACCAGTGCTATACGTGCCCTTTGCAAGGAACCGTCCATCAGCTTGTGAAGTCTTAAAATTAACTTTCTCAACCCCATTTGCTTCAGCGCTTTGTCTACAAATGGTCTATAAATAGAAGTCAGACAGTGTCTACTAAAGCCTGCTTCCGTGCTGCAGTCTGGCGCTCCCCAGCCAACAGAATCATCCTCAGACTCCAGCCGCTCAAGCTTCTTAGACACGCAGTCCTGAGAACGGATGCTGAAACGGCGGTCAGCGGGCTGTGTGGGTTCCGGGGCCCTTGGACCAGAGAGCTCTTCTTCTTCGCTCTCGTCCGCACTACTCTCCAGCCCTTTCAACTCCCCTTCTGTGTCATCACCCTCATCTTCCGGCTCGTTGCCTTTGGATGATCGAGGGGAAGGGATTTCAAACACTGGCCAGCCAATGTCTGACAAATTCTTGATGCCCAAAACAGTGCCCATAATCCTTAACTTCTGATTTAGGTCTTTTGTGATGTTCAACCACAAACAGAGCGCCTGCACCCTGTCTTGGAAGTCTTTCGCAGCATATTTTTCGTAGTCCTTTTGAAGAGCCTGCAACGATGGATAAAGTGCTTCTATGTACTCCAGCAGCTCCATTATCCGTTTCACCTGCTCGAACGACACCCTCTGGCGTTGGAGATGCTCGTGATATGTTGAGTAACCCACAATCTTTGTTCCACGAGGGGCTCTGCGCTGCCCTTCTACTGAAGTACCATTAAAACTAGCTCCATTTCGAACAAAGGCAAAGCTCCCGTAATTCACTTTGAAAGTAAGGATTTCGTTGATAATATCTGGGATGGCTTGACGGGCTGTATACAAAAAGAGGTCCTGGTCATTAATGGTCCGTCCTGCATGCCAGGCTTGTAGCTCTAACCAGATGAGTTCGTTAGATCGGTTAAACCAGAGAGCAGACGTATTTTCCTGTCCTCTTTGCTCCCTGTCCTTCTTCTTTGAGACCGAGGTAAGCTTTAGCAGAAGTCGTAAAGTCTCAAAAAACTTCAAGCGATCTGCCGGACAGTCAGTCCTAGAAGTCTGGCGTGCAGTTCTGGCTATAGGCATGGGCACGGATACCGGAAGCTTAGCGTTGCTGCAGCCAAGACTGAGGTAAGGCTTATTAAGATCCACATCTGGAATTGATTTTTTGGGCAAAGACCCACCCACTGAGTCCAACATGAACGAGCACTGCACATTTTTCTTATGGTCGCGCTCTGTTGTCCTAAGAGCTGCTCGGATCTTTTTCTCCTGCTTATAGCTGTATTCTTCCACATTCTCCACAGTTTTTCCAGTGTCTTTGTGTGGAGGCTGGTTTGGCGCATTCATTTTTTCTATTTAAAAACAAACAAACAGAACATTATGTTACTCTAAAACGTGAAGCTACTCTCGGTATCTTCAATAAAACTGATACTCACATATACTTCTTTTTCAGGCTGTTACTGGAGACAAAATCACAGCCATTTGCTGAAAATTAAAAGATTCAGAATATATGCATCTCTAAACCTCTAAAAAGATTTTATCCATCTTCCCTGCTTTATTATACTTGCTATAGTCTCTAAGAGTCTCCGGTGGTAGCCTAGAACAAGCTGTCTACCTCTGTGCCAAAAGTGCAGTTATACAGGGAGAGAAATCGTCAGAAGTTAAGCCTTCACCTTACAAGAGACACAGCACAGCAGATCTGACAGAAACGTGGTTTAGAAAACACATCCAGGGCCGCCTGGGTGGCGCAGCTGGTTAAGCCTCTGACTCTTGATCTCAGCTCAGGTCATGATCTCACAGTTCGTGGGTTCGAGCCCCACATCGGGCTCGGTGCCGATGGCGTGGAGCCTGCTTGGGATTCTGTCTCTCCTCTCTGCCCCCCCCCCACCCCCCGCTCATGTACGCACTATAAAAATAAATAAACTTAAAAAACAGAAAACACATCCAATTCTCCCCTTTGCCGTAAACTAAATGTATTAACTCAGAGCATATCACATAAGTTTTCCGGGTCACTTTTCTCATTTGTAAAATGAAGTAGATTGAACAAAGAATCTTTAGGCACTTTCAGATTATTTTCATAAAAAACGAAAGACAAACAATAGGCAAAAATGTTATTCTCCTCCTTGGTTTCTTCTTTCCCACAAACAAATGAACGATAACATTTTGAATTTAGCATTAGCAAAAGTGAAAAGATATAGACTAAATCAGCATCACTTACCTGTACCGGCATATAAAATAATTCAAAATTAATGCAAAGAAAGTAAACACACACTTTTTTGTCAAACAACTGTAGAAAGTTCCATTAATTTAATTCCCAAGCTTTGAAATGTCCCGATTGGCATTTCTGCCGCTACCTTGCCGAAATCCCTTCACTCTGTCGCTTTGCAGACACAACGGTCTCTGGGTTCTTTCCTACTTCCCAAGTCACTCCTTTTCAAACCCCCTCCTTGCAACTTGCATCAGAAAATGTTAACGTTTCTCAGAGTTCCACTCTTCTGCCTCTTGTCTTGCTTTCCCCTCCCTCGGGGAGCTCCTTCACAGCCACTTCAGAGATCGAAACGCCCAAACCTAAATCTCCAGCCCAGTCTCCCCTCCACACCCAGGATATACTTCGTTTCATTGAATCTACGATACACATTCTCTATTTTAACATCTCTGAAATGAAAATATGTTTCACAATTAATAATGATATGAATAAGTTTTAGGAACAAACTAATAGCTTTCACTTACATTTTCTCTTTTATATATATATAAATAACATATATAACATATAACATGTATATATGTATATATGCATATATAACATATACATAAGAAGAATAAATAGCTTTTTTAAAACCTGTGTTTTAAATATCAGGAAGTATAAAAGGGTTCTTTCAGTAAATAGAAAATAAAAATTCTAAGTATGAAAACACATTGCATCATCAATTGTAAGCATTCTTTTCCTTAACACATATTATATATATGTCTTTAGACTGGGTGAAATACGGCATATTTATATGGGTTACAAACTAGTAGACCCCAAAATCAATTCACTAAAGAAAATTAGTTTAAAACCAATTTACCTTCTAATCAATTTAAATGAGAATAGTTTTAAAATAAGAATTTTAAAACAAATATTCCTAAGTGCAATATTTACATTCTATTTAATTTCCTTTATGGTCCATTAAAAAGATTTTATCTGTTTATATGGATTTTTGCTATATTTTAATATAAAAACTATTATTTTTAAATTACTGCTATTTTTTAAGCGATATAATTTTTAACTCTGGTTTTGATCTACTTTACTTCTAAATGTCTTAAAACTTGTTATGCAGTCCATTGAAGAAACTTCTTTATAATTTTGTTTCTAGCTACAAAGGCCTATCAATGCTCATTCATAAAAAATTTGCCCAGTCCAGGGCTTTCTCTCCTCTGCGATGTTTTAGCTGTGTCTTCCATGTCTTTATCGACAAAGCACACGCATACATCCATCTCTACTCAGGAGAACAACGGTTACTTGAAAGCAAAGCTAACAAGTGCTTCCAAATTTAACTCCACTACTCTTATTTTTCAAGATATGAATTTATACTATGTCACCATGAACATCATAGCACACTGTTTAAGACTAGAGAAAAAGATACTGAGTAATTTTTTACTACACTAAGTTGGAGGTGCCTACGGGATAGCCGTGTTGGTTGGAGATATCTGTAGGTGAGTAATACGGGTCTTGAGTTCAGGAAAGAAATCCAAAGATACCGATTTGGAAGTCATCAGTATATACAGACGTCATTTACTACCAGGAGAGTACATAAGAACATCCAAGAAACGTGTACAGAAGAGAGGCAATGCAGGTCTAGAAGAGAATGTTTTTTTGGTACGTGCATCCAAATAAATGGTTTTGAGTCAAAGACATCGAATACTTAAGTAACAAAAACCAATTTTTTTAGCTTAGGGTTTAGGATCCTAACAAGACTTCATAAAATGATGCAGAGTAATGTAACTGATAATGGCCAGAAAATGTTTGCATATAGTTTATAATTTGAAAGTAATAGTGAAGAGTGAAAAAGTATTACTTGGCTTATATAACTCATAAATGTTCTTCTAATCCATGATTTAAAGATCCTAAGGAAAACAAAGGGTTAACTGAGAGCGGCTGGAATGGTTTTTCATAACTCCAGAAGACTGGACTATAAACATTATGTCTAAATCTATGCTGTATTTTCTAGGAAGCTAATCTTCATAGCATGAACATATTAAGAGGAAAAACTTCTCAGCCTTGATCTTTATTTCAATAATTAAGAGGACTTAAGACCAATAAATGCCACAATCCCATGTTTCTGTATAAAAGAATCAAATTTTAGTAGCATAAAAAGCTAATTTTTGTAGATTATATAGAAATCTTGTTAAGCTTACCTCACAGCATACAAAATGGTTTATTGCACAATTTTTTTTTAAATTTTGTGTTTACATAAAGCAATGGCTTATTATTTGGATCTACAATGTGTGTAAAGAAAAGCAAATTGAGAAAGGCACAAGATGGAACAGAAAAGCTTTTTTTTGTTTGTTTTTGAAAACAAAAAACCAAGTTGATTTTAAAAAAAAACACACAAATGGAAACTGATACATCTTAATTTAAAGTTTTTTTTTACCATTTACTTATTTTTGAGAGACAGAGACACAGCATGAGCAGGGGAGAGGTAGAAAGAGAGAGAAAGAGAGAGAAGGAGAGAGAGAGAGAGAGAGGGAGAGAGAGATACAGAATCCAAAGCAGGCTCTAGGTTCTGAGCTGTCAGCACAGAGCCTGATGTGGGGCTCGAACCCACGAACCACAACATCGTGACCTGAGCCGAAGTCGGACACAACGAACTGAGTCACCCAGGCGCCCCTGATACATCTTAATTTGAAAATGATTAATTTAAACTTAAAATAGCCTTTAACTACTGTGGGGAAAAAAAAATCAATCCACTTTATCGGTAGCTATACTTTTTGAATAATGTATTTGTGATGGACAGAGGAAACACAAGCCTATTTCCTAGCAATCGGTGACCCGGTAGGCCTCTATGAAACCATAAGGGACCCATCAGTTAAGGGAGATGTAGAAATAGTAGGTGTTGAGTGGGGAGGAGTGGAGGAAGGGGGGGAGAAATAAACTGCAAGTTTAGATACAGTTCATATTCCCAAGCACTTAATATTTTGTCTTTACCCAATCTGACATGAGTATAAAACTTTTAATAATAACTTAAAAGCCCATTGATAATAGACAAGTTTCTTTCTTTATCTAGTTTTCTGTTAATACTAAATCCCTTTGCAATTAATAAAAAGTCAAATACAAATAGTTTCTGAAAAGGAGAATAAATCAAAAGTATACAGAATGTATTACATGAAAAAATTCTAATTATAGTATTACAAAACTAGTTCATAATAACTTAAGCAAGACTAATGGAACATCTAATCTCCTGAGTAGCTATAAATTAAATGGTGTGATTTGGTCAGTGCAGTTAAAGTGATCTTCCAGATAGTTACTTTTTCCTTTGGCCAATCACCAACAATTCCTGCCTAATGAGAAGAATATGAAAGGAAAAGAAAAAAAAAATTATAATGAAACCCAAAGCAACCAATGACAAGCAATATGGTTCGCTTGTTTAAACAGAAATGAGACATTCAACCGAATTCTCCCACCATCCATATCTAGAACTGGCTCGTTAGAATATATAGAAAATATATTTTTTATCAAGTCCCTGTAATACTTAGGCTCTCCCATCTGTGCACTGTCCAAATGCAAAGCAACGGCCTTCCTCAAGCTCTCGGATGAGTAAGCGTAAGCAGATGGCTGCCCCTTACCTTTAAGTGGGAGACGATCATTAGAGCAGTGACGTCCTGGGTGATCACACAATGTCAGCAATCTGCAGGGGCTCAGAGATGGAATTCGAGGTTCTAAAATTTCGGTCAACACTAAGAATCACTTGGATTCTTGCTAGAATGCGGATTCCTGGGCCCACCCCCAGTGTCTCTGATTCAACCTGGCTAGAGCGGCAGCACATCGGAGGGAAACACTGCTTTCTTCAATCCCCTCCCTTTCAAGGTAGAAGCTGTACAGAGATTGTTGTCATCTTCACAACAACACTGTGAGGAAGACCACCATGGAACACAGAGACAGACAGGAAATGTCAGGACGGGGATCCCGACCAATGTTCATACCATCACTCCACCGTTACACCTGTCACAGGTGCTCACGGACCAGCACTAACCGTCCAACGAAAGGTTAGACACTGAGGGTCGTAAATAACAGATTATAACAGGTGATCCATAAAGGCTTGAAGTAAGACCACATGCTTGACTGGGGCCTTAAAGAATGGAAGGAGCTGAAACAAGGGTATTAAGAAAGTCAAGAGCATCTTTGAAGCCAGAGAAGATCAAGAAAAAAAGGAAGAAAAGAAGAGAACTTGGCTGAACAGTAAGTCTGTATAAGAGTAGCCTGGAAATATAAATTACAACTTTAACTATCAGACTGAGTTTAGACTAAAGAGCTGAAATGCAGATTTTTAAATCCACGCTAGTTAACAATGAACAATCGTGTGACTGACTACACAGCAGACCCCCTAAACACGAAGGGTTTGAACTGTGCAGGTCCACTTATACACAGATTTTTTTTTTAATACTGTAAATTTTTGATAAATACTGTAAATTCCCTTAAGTTTTCTTACTTTTTTTCCTCTAGCTTACTGCACTGTGAGAATATAGTACGTAATACATACATAAATACACGTGAGTTGATTCCAGTCAACAGTAGGCTATGAGGTTAAGTTGTTGGGGACTCAAAAGTTATACACCAATTTTTGTGCACAAGGTTGGCCCCCTAACACCTCCCCTGCATTGTTCAAGGGTCAACTCTATAGACTGAATTAGACTTTTATCAGTTCAATTTTATAGCAGTATTATAGTCTTTCAAAAAAAAAAGTTGCCGAGGCACCTGGGAGGCTCAGTTGGTTTAAGTGTCCAACTCTTGATTTCGGCTCAGATCATGATCTCAGGGCCATGGGATCGAGCCCCACATCGGGTTTTGCGCTAAACATGGAGCCTGCTTGAGATTTTCTCTCTCTCTCTACCCCCTCTCCCGCTTGCACTCTCTCTAAAATTAAAAATTAAAAAAAAATTTTTAAGTGCTAATCCTACTTTTAGCAATAAACACTTTTACACACACACATACATACACATACCTTGAGATATTTATGATAGGGAAATTATGGTGTTTGTTTATGATATATATGTATGTATACACGCACACATAGGTACCAATTCTGATGAAATGTCTTGAGATATTTGTTCTATCTCTATAATTTGGCAATTGCGGTATAGTGTAATACTGCTGTAAAAATGGGGCTGGTGTTGATTACGAGGCAGATTCACCCTGGGAAGGACTTTTTGGCTTGAGTGTTTTCATTCTTATTTAACCTATTTAAGCTATTAAATGAACTAGCTTTTAACTACGTTGAAAGAACAAAACTTTACGGATGAGATAGTTTTGACTATCTCTTCCTTAAACCCATCGTAAGAAGAACAGTTACATATGACTAATTATTGTCCAAAACTTATTAAAATCTTAATTGCTGTGATTGGGCAGTTATTTACCATTATCTAAAAGTATAATTTAAATAATACCACAATTAGATCCTGTTACTCAGGGAAGTATGAAACCCAGCCTGGTCCGTGAGCTAAGTCAAGAGCTTAACTGGCAGGTTCCATCAGTCAGGATGTCACATAGCTGACTTCTTTTTAGGTAATAGGAACTGACCGTTCTTCCCGAGCTATCATAACGTGGCTATCATATTTGGCACAGCTTCTAAAAATAGAAGTTAATATTCTGACAACAAAAATGTCTTTAACCGCAAAAAACGGATAAAATATAGTTCTGCACACTTCTAAACTGGCAACCATTTAAAAGTCCATCAATACAAAGCAAGAAATAAAACACCGCAACAACGGTGACCTCGCCTTCGCCCTCACGTCCCACCCCCGTCTTCAGTCCTCTCCCGTCTCAGTCTCAGACAACCGCTGTGACGGACACTGTTTTGAACTGTCCTGTCTGGTGGTTGCACACTCGCATACTACAGTTGGAAATCACAAACGATGAATGACACATGAATCTCTGGGCAGCATTTACTGTGTGCATTTGCAGGGACTTCTCTAAAGTCTACTCCCAGTGTGTGGATTTGCCGGGTCAAGGACATAACCAACCACAACTTGATCGTATTAACAAATTACTGTCCCACAAGGATTGAGACCATTTATACTCCCGTTAGCCTGCATGAAAGCTGCCATCTCCTCATATCTTTGCTAGCAGTTACTCACTGAGGTAACTGTAAGAAACATATTTGGTTTTTGTCCAGGTTCCTGGCACAGAGCTGCTAAAAAACCCTCGGAATTTCCTAAGTGATAGGGGTATCTTTTATTATTCATAAGGAGCCCCTTTCAATCACATCTAATAATGGGGCGCCTGGGTGGCGCAGTCGGTTAAGCGTCCGACTTCAGCCAGGTCACGATCTCGCGGTCCGTGAGTTCGAGCCCCGCGTCGGGCTCTGGGCTGATGGCTCGGAGCCTGGAGCCTGTTTCCGATTCTGTGTCTCCCTCTCTCTCTGCCCCTCCCCCGTTCATGCTCTGTCTCTCTCTGTCCCAAAAATAAAATTAAAAACATTGAAAACAAAAAAAAAATTAAAAAAAAAAAAATTTATGCTAAAGAGGTGACTTAGGGGGTGCTCCTAGAAAGCCTCCAGATGGGGCTGGTCACAGAGGGAGCAAGTAATTAGCAGCCCCCCTACCCACCTTCCTAACCTCCCAGAAAGGGGTTAGAGAGGGCAGCCTGGAGATTAAGAGCTACAAAGACTCTCAAACGGGAAATGTGATGAGCCCCAGGTTGGTGAACACATGGAGGTGGTGGGAGGCTAACTAACACCTGGGAGGACCCGGAAGTTTCATGGGAACCCGACACCCTGCCCTACACATCTCTTCCATTTGGCTGTTCCTGAGTCCTTTATACCATAAAGTAAGTAAAGTGTGTTCCTGAGTTCCTGTGAGTTCTAGGAAATTATGGACCTGAAGAGGGTCTCATGGGAACTCTCAATTTATAGCGGGCTAGTTAGAAAGGGGCCTGGGACTGAATTTCCAATTATAAAAAAATAAATCTATAGTAGTTACTACTATGGATTAGTAGCAGTTACTCTGAGCCTATAATAATAAAAATATTTGAAGAATCATATCCATATAATCAGTTCATGACAATGGTTACCATTGCTAAAAGAAAATAAACGTTAATAGTTACTCTTACCTCCTTTCAATATAATGCCCTCAGTTACCTTTTCGTGTGCTTATATTCCTTCAGGAATGCTTATGACGTTGTCCGCATTCACAAAGGAGAGAGGCTGGAGGCATAAAGACAGTAAGGCTGCCCAGACACAAATGCTCCAAAGCTTTATATCCAATGCAGGTAGGAGCTAGTCTCTTACAGCTAGCAACCACCTCCTGCTGGTGAAATGCCCTGTGGTCCCCCCACCCCCCACCCCACAACGAATTCTGGAGGCCATGTGTCGCCAAAGAATTCGGCAAAAGCGGTGTCATGTGACTTCCTAAGTTATGAACCCTTACAACTTTCACCTCGACCTCTCATGACACTTGCTCTGGGGGAAGCTAGCTGCCACATAAGAACTCCCATTACCTGGGACCAGTATGCTGTGAAGAAGCCCAGGATATGCCATGTGGAAGGTTAGGTGGGAACAAAACAAGGCCAGCCAGCTCTCAGCCCAGGTGCCAGACCTGTGAGTAAAGGAGCCATTGCGGACCACAGAGACCCAGCAGACACCCTGTGGAGAGGAACCGAAAGCCCACACTGAGGGCCCTATCCAGACCATGACCACATCTCCAGCCAACTGAGCCATTTCAGCTAAAGCTCCAGACATGATGGGTTTGAGACAAGCTGTGACCTGCCCGGACATGTGGCCCGCAGAATCATGAGCACAATAAAATGGCTGTTCTTTCACGCCACTAAGTTTTGGGGTGGTTTGTTACACAGCAATAGGTAACCTGAAAAATGCAAATACTATTGGCGACATTTATTAAAAAGATGAGTCCAGCTTGGGACTGTAGTTCTAAAGTGAAGAGTCTGATTCGGAGAGTCTTTGCTCGTGCCAGTGAGAAAGAACGAATGCACCAGTTCACATTTCCTTGGAAAGCTTTTAAAATAAAAGCTGACCAACCCAATTAATCCCAAAAGCTCTTGAAAGTACTGAGGGACCAATATATTATCATGAATCACACACTCCTTTGAAATATTGGTCTCCCTGACTCAGCCTTCAGGTCATAGCACAAATGTCACTTGTTCCAGAAGCCCTGAAGCCCCGGGGGCCTTCCCAGCCCCTCCTGGGGGGGTGGGAGGCGGTCTCTCCTCACCAGCCTCTGTCCCACCTCCGCCCCCAAGACCGCACTGCCCGTTTACCTGCGTGCTTTGGTGGGGCTCTCACCAAAGATAGTACAAGTTATCATTTCTATGTATTGGGTTTATAGGTATTTTTATTTCTTTTTGTTTGTATTTTCGAAATTTCCTACAATAAACATGTCATCTTTTACAATAAGAGACAAGATTAAGTTATTAAGGATTTTGGTCTCGTAGGTGCCGCTGGATAGGTACAAGCCAAAAGACACATAGCGGGGCACCTGAGCAGCTCAGTGGGTTAAGCGTCCGGCTCTTGATTTCAGCTCAGATCATGATCTCACGGAAGGTTCGTAAGTTCAGAACCCGCATCAGGCTCTGTGCTGACGATGTGGAGCCTGCCCAGGATTCTCTCTCTCTCCCTCTCTCTCCCCTACCTATCAAAATAATGTAACAAACTCTATCAAAATAAATAAACAAACATACACACATAAAATAAAGACGTATGGCCGTTCACTTCTTTACCTGAAAAATGGCAAGAATTGGAGTAAGCAGTCCTAAGACCCCTTCCAGATCTAAAATTCTGTAATTTTATGGAATAAACAACTGAAAGAAATTGAGGAGGAAAGGAGGCAACCTTCCATCTTCTACCTCCCACATACCCCAGAAGGACAGTAGCCATTCAGCAAATATTTAGTGACTATTTTTCTGATTAGTGAAAGACAGTTAACTCAAGTACGGCATTC
Source organism: Panthera tigris (assembly GCF_018350195.1). NCBI lineage: Eukaryota > Metazoa > Chordata > Mammalia > Carnivora > Felidae > Panthera > Panthera tigris. The sequence continues at coordinate 143,436,452 of NC_056664.1, read as the reverse complement.
AGGTAAGCTTAACATCTGCTGCTTGTACTAGAAAAAACTCCAAACCAAGTACCAGGAGAACTATTTCTAAAAATACTCCTGTCACTATCTCAAGTTTTCTAGCCTTGAGGTTGCTTTGAAAATCCAGGCCTCAGTTTCTCAATCTACAAAATGTGAGAATTATGCCTTCAACTCCTATTCTAAAATGGTATGGACCAGGGTGCCTGGGGGACTCAGCTGGTTAAGCGTCCAACTCTTGATTTCGGCTCAGGTCATGATTTCGCGGTTCGACCCTCACACTGGGCTCTGAGGTGACAATGCAGAGCCTGTTTAGGATTCTCTCTCTCTCTCTCTCTGTCCCTCCCCTGCTCTCTCTCTCTCTCTCTCAAAATAAAAAAATAAACTTAAAAAATAAAGAAAAACCAGGGGCGCCTGGGTGGCTCAGTCAGTTAAGCTTCCAACTTTGGCTCAGGTCATGATCTCATGGTTCGTGGGTTTGAGCCCCGCGCCGGGCTCTGTGCTGACAGCTGAGAGCCTGGAGCCTGCTTCGGGTTCCGTGTCTCCCTCTCTCTCTGTCCCTCTCCCATTCACTCTCTCTCTCTCTCTTTCCCTCTCAAAAATAAACAAACGTTAACAAATTGTTTAAATAAATAAATAATGGAAATAAATAAAAATAAAACAGTAGATGGACCAACAAGTTAAGAAAAGGCAGATGTGCTGCAGGCACCTTCTCAGTTTTCCCAGCTCGAAGCAAATATGTGCTAATATTGATTCAGGAGATGCTACTTCACTGACACCTATTTTAGAGAAGGAGCTTCTATTGACGTCCTGGAGGAAATGAATAAGGGTTGATTTTAGAGATGATAAATTGCAATAAAAGCTATTAGTTTCCAAAGGGGGTTGTAAGTGCAGGTCGCAAGTTAACATCCTGGTGCAAATAAAGTTTTAAAAGAAAGTAAAAAAATCGTGGTGCCTTGCTGGCTCAGTCACTAGAGCACATGACTCCTGGTCTCAGGGTTGTAGGTTTGAGCCCCACGTTGGGCGTGGAGATGACTTGAAAATCAAAAAAAAAAAAAAAAATCTTAAGAGAAAATAAAAAATCACCTTCCCTGTGGAAAAGAAAGACCACTTACTGATTAGAAATTCTTTCCTGGGTAAGATTTCACTCAAGCAAATAAACAAAACCCATTTCTCTCCCCTTCCTTCTTTCTTGAGGAAGGGCTACGACAGGAATACAGAGTGAATTTGCCAACTTACAGCCATGAGAGGTCAATGTGTGGAAGAAATCTGTAGGAAGGGGAACCTGGCCAAAGAAAAAGGAAGAACACGGACCAGAGAAATGCAGAAATGGGCAGGAGCTTGATGTCAAAAAGGGAGAACATGTGATAGGGGAAATTTCTCAGATAAGATCAAGAATGAAATCTCTACCTCGTGCAGCAACTGATGACCAACTTCCAAAAAGCTAGGAGATCAATTTTAGGACAGGTGGTTTGCTGAAATTAATAGAGAAATGCTAAAGCCATAAGGCTTCAGTGACCGGAGGCTCTGAGCCAGAAAGCCGGGAACAAGGAGGTAGCAGGTCGGCATGATTTATCTCCCTCAGAAAAGAAAGGCTGTGACACGCTGGAGGAAGTGAAGAAATGAAAACAGAAAACTCTCCCAGCTTCTAGGAACAGAACATTATCTGGGCTCTGAGATTCTAAACAAAGACAAAAGGAGAAGTGTCTGTGGTGGGAGGTGTAGGGTACCATCTAGGCACTGTGCCCGGCAAGAAAGAGGGCCACGCACGCACGCTCAGGGCCGTGTCACAGTCACCAACAGAGAGCACACGTCATGAGCTGCTTAGAGAAGCCTGGCTCTGCCTCTCCCAGACTACCCACACATCAAGTCTAGAAGACAAAAGCTAGAGATTCCAAGAATGAAAAAGGCCATCGCGGCACCTGGGTGGCTCGGTGAGCGTCCGACTTCAGCTCAGGTCACGATCTCACAGTTCGCGGGTTCGAGCCCCGCATCGGGCTCTGCGCTGACACCTACAGTCTGGAGCCTGTTTCCGATTCTGTCTCTGTCTCTGTCTCTCTCTCTCTCTCTCTGCCCCTCCCCCACTCACACTCTGTCTCTGTCTCTCAAAAATAAATACACGTTTTTAAAAAATGTGTTGTTGTTTTTTTTTAACGGAAGGCCAACTATCTCACACATGAGTACCACCCTGAAGGAGTACACACTCGACTTCTTCCACCACTGGCTTTAACAATTACTCCGGCCAAACCTTTCTAGCTCTGGAGAATTCTTTTCTCCTTTATTAACAATACTGCTAGTGGTAATGATTCGAAAGTTAAGAAGTGAAATTTAAAATCGGCATCAAAATTAAATTTAAGATAAGAAGAAAAACATTCTCATAGAAAGGATCAGTCAATAGTTACGTGTTCCACCGATTATGTACTGAAAGCGTCAGGCCCGTGCATGTCGTACGTAGCGCACTCACCTTTCAAACCAGACCGGCCAGCAGGCCTCCCGACGTTATTCCGCTGGTGCTTGGTGGACATGCGTTTTATCTGCCGAGGGGTGCTGGGGGGAGAGGTGCCATCAAGGTTCTCTGTATTGGTTTCATCTGAAAAGTCCTCTGGATCAGACTCGGAATTCTGGCAGCCAGAATCTCCTAACGTGCGCTCTTGCCTACGAAACATGATACACAGAGAAAACATTCAGTGACGCGGTAAGTGAACTCAAATGTAAACTACTTGCAATTTCATTTAAGAACTCTTTGCAGAACTTTGCTACGGATACGTCTCCTCCTCGGCACCGGCGTCGTTCTCCTCTATTTGTACGTGTGGCACTCACAGGAGAACTCCTCTTTCGCCCGGTGGAGTAACGACCGTGACTTCTGCTCTGACCGCGAACGGCGAACAGCAGGGGAACCGCACGAGCAGGACGGCGCGCAGTTTCTCTGTTTAGAGAATTCTGACGTCAGTGACGTTTAAAACCAAAAGCTCACAGATTGAGTAAAAAGAGAGCAAAGGACTGGAAGATACCAATCAGACAGAACGAGGTATGTACGTGTGTGCTGGCCACTGAAAGCCGGGTGGGCGAGTGGACTTGCCTCGTCCTGCCCCGGACCTCAGGGCTGCTCTTCCTCTGAGGCACACAGAACAGAAAGCCCAGGAACGTTCTATGGTGACCCCGGCAGCAAAGCAGGGGGCACCGCTAACAGACGAGAGGTCAATGTTCCTATGTTCTCCACCACACACGACAGGGCAGGGCTCGGGTGAGCAGTGGGGGAGGATGCTGGCTGGGGAAGGAGAAAAAGGAATTCGTTTCTCTTCAGCTTCAAAATGCCACTCCTCACTAACTTGTCCTCTGGTAATGCTTCCGGCCAATTCTCTATCCCCAGCCAGCTTCTCAAACACCACTATTTTGATAAAGTTCTATTTTTGCAAAACCAACAACAACAACAAAAAACTTATTAGTACAAACAGAAACAAATACCATCCCAGAACAGCAAGCTAGAAGGAACCAATCATGAAGTTCCTTTCAAGTACATACCACAGTCTACCGCATTCTGAATATTCTTTATTGAATACACTTCAAATTTTTAAACATGACTCCACACTATATCCAAGACAGAACCAGTTTTCTTCCTGGCAATTCATATCCTGATATAAAATCAAAGCTATTACAAAATCAAGATGGAAAAAAAAACACTCTAAGATATAGGATACATTATTGAATTATACTGACAAAATATCAGAAAATAAACTTTCAAAAAATAAAAATGCTGCAGAATTATATAAATTTACAGCACTGAAATCCATACAGAATCCCTCAGATGGGTCAAAAACTGACATAACCAGACAAGACCACTCTAGATACTGTGAATATACATGGCCCCACACATATGTGCATACATTAAGACATACAAATGAAATACCCTGAAAGCTGACTACAACAAATTAAATCATAAGCAAAGTTAGAAATGAGTTTTTTTTATTTTTTTAACGCTTGTTTATTTTTGAGAAAGCATGCAGCGGGGGAGGGGTAGAGAGAGGGGGGAGGGGTACAGAAGACCCAAAGCGGGCTCTGCCCTGACAGCAGCAAGCCCGATACGGGGCTCAAACTCACAAACCACGGGATCATGACCTGAGCCGAGGTCGGACACTCAAACAACGAGCCCCCAGGTGTCCCAGAAATAAGTTTTAAGTATTCCTGTTCCCTCAGGCTAACCACATCTATAATTTAAGTATCACACAGTCATACAATAAATAATACAACTTCCAGATGAACTTGAAATTTCCTACATCCATTTCTTCTACGCTCACTGCAAAATAGCTGATTCAGCTGAACAGAAGATATGACTATCAGTGACAAGGTCCCTCATCTCATTTCCCCGTGTTGTAGTGGTTACTAGCATAAGCTTGGAATGATTAACACTGTAGGCTTTGTGGCACAAGGGACTTTGGTTCAAAGGCTGACTGTGCTAGTTAGTAGCCATGTGGGCCTTCGCCAAATTACTTAATATCTCCACATTGTGCATTTACCAAATAAAGATAATACTTAGAATCCATACCTATGAGGATTTAATCCAATAATGTATGCTTAACAAAAGAGTAATAATAGAGCAGGGTTCACTAAATGATTGCTACTGCTCATATTATAAACCGTGGAAGCCACCAAGCCTATTGGCCATCATGAGGGAACCTGAGTTCCTTCCGCATCTGCTTAACATTAAGACAGGGGGTACCTGGCTGGCTCAGTTGGTACAGCAGGCAACTGCTGACCTCGTGGTTGTTAGTTACAGCCCCACGGAGGGTGTAGAGATTATTTAAAAATAAAAATGTTTAAAAAAATAAAAAAGGAAAGGGGCACCTGGGTGGCTCCGTCGGTAAAGTGTCCACCTTTGGCTCAGGGCATGATCTTGCAGTAGGTGAGTGAGAGCCCCGCGTCGGGCTCTGTGCTGACAGCTCGGAGCCTGGAGCCGGCTTCGGATTCCGGGTCTCCCCCTCTCTGCCCCTCCCTCACTCATGCTCTGTCTCTCTCTGTCTCTCAATAATAAATGGACATTAAAAAAAATATTTTTTTAAATAAAAAAGGAAAGAGAAGTCTGCCTTTGAGTTCAGCATGGTACAGGCCCAGAAACTATCTTAACATTTTTAACGCCTTCTAAATTGTTTCAAATTCAATACTATAACTTTTTTTTCCCCACTAAGACAAAGTCAATGGTAAGGAAGGGCAGCACATTTCATTACTTTTGTGTCTCCAAGTTTCTAGGATAGAACTCAAAACCATTCAATGTTTTACCACAAAAACATATTTCATATTTCAGAATGGTAATCACAACAGAACTACAGCACAGACATTTAGTCAGTTAAACACATCAAGGCCAGATAGCAGCGAATGCCAGGCTAAACAGAAAAATGGAGTCAGATAAAGGAGCAAACGAGACAATCAAAACATCCCTCTGCAGTGAAGAGAGACGTGAACTCAGGAAGCGGAAGACCAAAGGCTAAGTCCCAGCCTGACTAGACAGGTGACTGCGTACGTGACTTAATCTTTCTAAGACGAAGAAAAAGACGAATATATAATTTGTAAAGCCAACATTCTAAAATACTTCAGGAAATTCAGTTATAAATATTTCAAAAAAGTCAAGGATACCAAAATATTGGAAATCAACGGCTATGTGGAAAACACTACAGTATAAGACAGGCACATAAAATGGCATGTTTCAGTAGCATCCAGCAGTGCTGTGTGCGTGAATAAATTATTCAAACGCGAAGTAGAGGAGGAGGAGGTTTTTATGAAGAGGGACTGAAAATGTGCAAACATCAGTGAGCCAGGTCTCCAAGGGCCAGCTCCCAGAGCTAAGGACAGAATCATGATCTCAGGATGAGGAGAGTTTATTTTTCAAGAAGTACCTTTGTCTGATCTGCATAGGATGGAAACAAGTCCACTGCTTTCGCAGATAAAAAGAGTCAAAGACAGTGCATGTAATAAAGATGCTAACTTTTATGAAAAAATTTAATTTGGGGAAACAGAAGAAAAAATACCTGTCATCTAACTACGGACAAGTTATTTCTCTACACACGGAAAAATTCACTTGGCTGCACTCTCCAAATAAAAGTAAAAGACTAAATCCCTGTAATACTTCTCCAGAAGCTGAAGATCTCTTGTTTTCAAATCTGCCTCTATCCCAAAACAGAAAGTCATCGTAGTCTTTATAACCTCGCACAGACACAATAAACACTACTGGTTTCAAAGTGTTTCCAAATTATTTAATTACTCTAACAGCAAACATAAAAAATGCATGGAAGCAAAGAGGAATACTGTCATAAACAATGTATTAAAGTAAGATAAAGCACGGTGCACTTCATCACTCTTCATTCATTATGCCACACAGAAAGTGAGGTAGAAAGACTGCCATGTGGAGCTGACAGCCACTTTCTTAGGATGACTTCAGCCCGTCAACATGGTACTCACACCCACTGGAAATGTTAATAGTTTACCTTCCATCCAAGTAACTTAGTAACTTAATACATGTCAGTACAAAGTCCAAATATATTTGAAGGAATTTTTTAAAAGTCTGGCACTCAATAAGTAAAATTCATGCCTGCCATCCTGTCAAAAATTACCAAAAAAAGGGAAAATATGGCCCAAACCAGGAAAAAAAAATCAGTAAGCAGACCAGAAATTTTGCTCAAACAGAACCTGTAAAGATGAAAACTGTATCTGAAATGAAAAACACTCTGGATGGGATTTAAAAGCAGATGAGACACAGCAGAGGAAAAGAACCGTGAACTTGAAGATACAGCAATAGAAATGATCCAAAATGAATCAGAAAAAGATTAAGGAAAACAAAGAAAAAGAACAGGGCATCAGTTATCTGTGGGGCAGTAACAAGCGGTGTAACATGTGTGTTATTAGAATCCAAAACAGAAAAAGGGAAGCACAGAAAAAATCTTTTAAGAATTAAGGGCTGAAAATGTTCTAAATTGGAAGGAAACTGTAGTTCACAGATCCAAGGAGCTCCACAAACTCCAAGCAGAACAACTTGAAGAAAACCATCAGTTTTGACTGTGCACATCATAATCAAATTGCTGAAAACCAATGATGAAGAGAAAAATCTCAAAAGGAGACAGAGAAAAACAACTCGGCTTGGGAGTCTAAGCTAAGAAGCAATATACAATAGAGGGGTGGGAAGGGAAACCAAGCTACAAGTTTCTTTTCTCTCTGTAAAAAGAAAAATTTATACACAAAATCTAGGAATATAAACACTAGTGGTAAGTTCAAAAGAACGTGCATCATTTCAATTAACTAACCCAAACCATCCAAAACCTCATTTTGTATTAGCTCATGTGAGATGAGCTAATGTGGTCAGTTGACTGGTTCAGAATGTTGCCATGGATACCAATTATTTTGGATGAGGAAAGTAATACGAGGTTTACATCAATTGCTCTGAAACACTGGCCTGATATGTGCTGAAAAACACACAAATGTGAAATTTCTTTCTAGTGCTAAATTTCTGACAGTCATATAAAACAGTGTCTCACTCTTTTCACATCAAACTTTGCTAAAGTACTATTCACTTGACATAGAATCTGGTCTAACAAAAGTGTGCCCTGAACTCAACCCAAGGGGTTTTGCTGTCATTTCAATGGAAAATGTGTGGAAGACAAGACAAAAATTCAAGTAACTAGGGGTTAAATAGTTCTGCTGTGACACAGTTGGTGAACCACATGGTGCCCGAAATAGCTCATCTATAAAATAATGAAGTTGGATTAGACGAGTTCAAAAACATCTGTGGTTTTGCAAAAGCCCAAACACACCAAACACACACACACACACACACACACACACACACACACACACACCCTTCTTTACAAGTTCTTTAGCAAAGTCCCTAGAAATCAATTTTAGGGACACCTGGGTGGCTCAGTCAGTTAAGCTTCCGACTTTGGCTTGGGTCCTGATCTCACGGTTCGTGTGTTGGAGCCCCGCGTCAGGCTCTGTGCTGACAGCTCAGAGACTGGAGCCTGCTTCAGATTTGGTCTCCCTCTCTCTGTGCCCCTCCCCTGCTTACATTCCGTTTCTCTCTCTTAAAAATAAACATTAAAAATTTTTTTTAAAAACAATCAAGTATTTTATTCACTTATGAAGTATAGTACTCAACCGTGTGAGATCCTCTCTGTCAACTCTGCCTTCTCACTAACCTATTCTCTATTAAACAATAATTAAAGAAACACTTCGAGGAAAGGCAGGGAGGGGGGTAGGCAGAGGTGGTAGATTTTCTAGATTTCTTTTTTTAAGAATTCATATTAAAGAGTTTGCTTGGCTGGTGGTATAAATCAAAAGCAGCTAAGCTAAATTTGAGGTTGCTCAGTTGGTTTGTATTTGTAAGAGCCAATTAATTAAAAAGTTAGTTGATCTATATTGTCAGCCTATCATTGAATGTTTATCAGCTAACCTCCAACTAAACTGTTGTCAAACCTCAAATTTATCCAATATTTGCTAAGTTTTTAACTTTTTCTGTGGTGCCTGGGTGGCTCAGTTGGTTAAGCATCCGACTTTGGCTCAGGTCCTGATCTCACAGCTGGTGGGTTCCAACCCCGTGTCAGGCTCTGCGCTGACAGCTCAGAGCCTGGAGCCTGCTTCAGATTCTGTGTCTCCCTCTCTCTCTGCCCCTCCCCTGCTCACGCTCTGTCTCTCTCCCCCCAAAATAATAAATAAACATTAAAAGAAATATATTGAACTTCATTGACTCAGAGTATAGGGTCTTTACAAACCTACTGAGTCTTGGTTTTTCAAGACAGACATTCAAACTTAATTTTTTTTAAACTAAATTCATTTTTTTTTAACAAAAGCAGATTAAAAAAAAAAAAAAAAAAGATTTCCCGTGAAAAGAACTATCCCTCCCAACCAGTCTCAAAGCTCTGGGAAGGCAGGGACCCATCTATTACTGTTTTACCACAGTTTCCCCAATGTCTAGGACAGTACCTGGTGCAGATTATGTGCCCAATAACTACCTACTGAATAAATGAACTTGTGAGGCAAAAATAATGTTCTCTTTTGATACTTCAGACTTAATCATCATCTAAAGTCTATTAAAATACAATCCCATTTAATTATTTGAAGAATGTAATTTTTTTTAAAGGCTGCAAGAATTAAATGATTGTTGATTTCTGTGGATGATGTTATTGGGATACTGTAACCCTAGGTGCCAAGGTAACTACCTCCCATCCAGAACAATGGCAATGGTGGATAACGGAGGGAATCGTGGTTTTGGAATCAGATTAACATGGGTTGAAATCCTTATGTCCCCACTCTTAAGAATACAAGCTTTAATCGAATTACTCTAAATTTGCTTACGCTTTCATTTATTAGAAGCCTTCTTATCAAATGCCACTGAGACTTATGGCTACCCAGTTAATTTTAAAAATACATATCAGGGGCGCCTGGGTGGCTCAGTCGGTTAAGTGTCTGACTTCAGCTCAGGTTATGATCTCACAGCTCGTGAGTTCAAGCCCCACGTCGGGCTCTGTGCTGCCAGCTCGGAGCCTGGAGCCTGCTTTGGATTCTGTGTCTCCCTCTCTCTCTGCCCCTCTCCCACTCGTGCTCTGTCTCTCTCTCTCTCTCTCTCAAAAATAAATATTAAAACAAAATTTTTTAAATACATATCAAGAGCATTAAGAATGAAACATGCAAGGGGCGCCTGGGTGGCTCAGTCGGCTAAGTGTCCAACTTCAGCTCAGGTCACGATCTCGCGGTCAGTGAGTTCGAGCCCCGCGTCGGGCCCTGTGCTGCCAGCTCGGAGCCTGGAACCTGCTTCGGATTCTGTGTCTCCCTCTCTCTCTGCCCCTCTCCCACTTGTGCTCTGTCTCTCTCTCTTCTCTCAAAAATAAATACTAAAAAAAATTTTTTTAAATACATATCAAGAGCATTAAGAATGAAACATGCAAACTCGAAAACCCGAAACATCTGTGGTAGCTGTGACTTTGGTGGCCTTCCACAAACCTGGCCTCCCAGTATTCACACCCTTCTATAATCACCTCCTCTTGAATCCAGTATGACCTTGTAACCTGCTTTAACTAAAGAGATGCAGTGAAAGTGACACTGGGCCAGTTACACCCTTGTCCTTCAGGGGAGGCTGGCCACAGGTAAGAAGGCCAGCAGCCCTGAGACTTCCTCGGTCTTCAAAGCCCCACCCAGGCAGGTGGACAGGCTTCACGAAGAGCCTAGCTAGGCCAAAGTCTTGTGAGCTTCCAGCTGACAGCCAGCACCAACTTGCTAGCTTGTGAGTGAGGCTATTTTGGACCTTCCAGCTGTCCGCTGAACCCAAGCCAAGACCATGAGAAGCAGAAGACCCACTCAGTACCGTAACAGATAAGAAATGGGTTTCATTTTAAGCCATTAAGCTTTGATATGGCTTGTTAAATTATAAGAGATAACAGACACACATATAAAACTTAAACATCTACTTTCACTTTAAGCCCATGAATGAGATTAAAACTATCACCACTCTGATGAGGGCCACAGCCTTGCCTTTTAGTGTGGGTCCCTGAGAGAAGTCATGAGTCACACATACCACGACCAAGTGCGGTGTCTGCAATCCACACTCTAGTTCTTTAAAATAGAACAAGAATCTAAAGACTTTCGTGGAGCAACTTTTCCAGATTTTCATGATTTTTCTTCCTAAATGTTAACAGTCCTCTCCTTTACCTATTTGATAGCAATTTTCTTTTTGTGACCTATCTTGAGACTTTCCAAAGTATTCCATCTAGAGAGAAACTACAATTCTCTTTTGCATTCACAGTTCACATGTTTGTATAAAAGCGTACTAAAAAAAAAAAAAAAGCATACTAAATTATGCAATAACAATTAAAACATACAACAGACCTAAACAGATTTAGGAACAAACAAGGAACTCTTGATAAGCATATGTTTCAACTGGTGGAAACAGAAAGTCACGGCCATTCTAGAGTGTAACCTGTCAGTCATTCATGATGCTGCAAGCATCAGTAGATATGTTTTATAGAAGAAATGGAGAAGGTCAGGTCTTGGAAAGGGTTAGGTCACGTATGGATAAGGCTTACCTGACTTAGATCTTCTAGCAAAAGTCTTTTATTTAACTCACAGATTTACACAAAGTATACTTTATCAGTCCTAAACTAACTAGAACAAAAAGAACACTTAAAGATAAAAAAATAAATATACATTCCATATGGATAAGTTCTGCTCATCATTAGAAATAAAAATAATTATAACCTGTTGAAAAAAGATTTTCAGGGGTGCCTTGGTGGCTCAGTCAGTTGAGCGTCTGACTCTTGATTTCAGTTCAGGTCATGATCTCACAGTTGTGATACTGAGCCTCACGTCTGGGCTCCATGCTGGGCGTGCAGCCTGCTTGGGATTCTCTCTCTCCGGCTTCTTCTGCCCTCCCCCTCTCCCCACCACTCTCAAAAAAAAAAGAGTATTTTCAGATGAAGTCTTTCAGAAAACAAAGTCTTATAAACAAATATAACAAACTGCTTTAAAGACTTATCTTTCATTTCTGGTTAACCAGAAGACTACTCCAAAAAAGAACTAGAACCAAAAGAAGAGACAGAGAAAAAAAGATAAAGAAAGAGAAGCTTTAGGTATGTAAATGCATATAAGTCATGCTACAGATGAAAAGACAAATGTGACTATTCTCGTTTTTCCTGCAATTTTGCTGCAAGAACTGAGGATAAAAATAAGAGGGCAAAGAATAAGACATTTTCAGGTGTGCTTTATTTTTACCAGTTCCAACAGCTCCAAAAATGTATGAGCATATCTATCATCTACATCTTTTTCCAAAGCTCTACAAACCAACACTAGATCGTATGAATATAGATTCGCAAGGAGACAATCAAAATGGAACAAAAACCCTTCTGAGATGCACCGATTTGGGGCCTTCCAGCTGAGTTGTTGACCATGAACAGGAGAAGGATGCCGGCAGCACAGGTGAGAGGATGTCTTTTCAATACAAGACGTGAAAATAAGCACAGATCAGTCTTGTTGTGACCGCATCTGATGATGAAATGCCCATGGAAAAGAATTTAAAGAAAGCAACATAAAAGTGCTAATTCCTTCAAAAGGAGAATTGCAGGGGTGCCTGGGTAGCTCAGTCAGTTTAGCACCCGACTCTTGGTTTCAGCTCCGATCATGATCTTGCGGTTTGCAGGTTCGAGCCCCACGTCAGACTCGGCGCCAACAGTGTGGAGCCTGCTTAGGATTCTCTCTCTCTCTCTCTCTCTCTCTCTCCCTTTCTCCCTCTCTCTCTGCCACATCCCTGCTCATGCTCTCGCTCGCTCAAACTAAATAAACCTAAAAAATAAATAAATAAATAAATAAATAAATAAATAAATAAATAAATAAAGGGAACTGCGGGGCTGAAGCAGCTTAAGTGGGAAGATGAAAAACTGGATCAACGCTGGAAGGAAGAGCAAACAAAGGGTCTTCTATGCCAAGTGTGCACAAAACATTAAAGAGAAACAAGAAAAATGCTTAAAATTTTAAAGGGGGCAAAAAAAATTTTTTTAAGGTAGCAATAAGAATTATGATGTCCCTCTACCTACTCTAACAAATGAGAACATTTTTTAAATTCCCTTATTTTAATTTGAATTTGTGGAAAAAAACACATTTTCTATCATGAATTACTCCCTGTCATTCTTAGAAATCAAGTAACTGAGGAGCCTCTTTCTGTAGGAAACACATGAGCTGTCTGAATCGCCTTAGCTCAAGTTACCTTTCTAATTCAGATTTTTAAAATAGTTTTAACTATAAATATGCTCTGTGACACACACACACACGCACACACTCAAAAGATGAACCCTAACTCTTGGGGGTAGATAGATCTAAGAAATATGAGTATATGAAATATATTCTCCCAGGGTTTTTAGCGACGTAAACTGCAAAGAAAAGTGAGGAAAGCAACTGGGACAATTTGGACATAACATCCCTCACCTCTGCTTTGACATCAGCTCAGAAAAGCTCATTTACCTAGGGACCAGATCTTGGGTTTCCAGCACCATGCTCCAATAGAAGAACCAGAAGAAACGGCTGAGTTCAGGACTGGGGCAAAGAAGATATAATACAAGCCTGGAGCACTTTGTAGTGCCAGCAAGTGAGGAAGTGCTCAAAAAACAAACAAACAAACAAACAACCTATGGGAGTATTTTAGAAGGACACAGAAACAGAGCTCCCATTGGCCAAAACTGGAAAATTCTGAGCAACAAAATACAGATATAGAATTATACCCATGAATCATATCCAATTATAACCATGAATCCATGAGTCCACATTGATATAATTACTAAATAAATACATGGGAGAAGAGAGAAATCACCTGTACAGACAAAAATCCAAAGAATTTAAGTCTACATTCCCGTCCCAAGGACAGGGAGGTTAACTCCCCACCACTTAGGTAGAATAATGTGTCAACGCTGGCTCACTAGCTGTGACAAATGTAGACAGTAGAAATACTGAAATTCTCTACACTATCTTTGCAATTGTCTCTAAATCTAAACTATTTTATAATAACCAATTTATTTTAGACCTAATTATCTTAATGATGCTGTATGAGACAGTTCCTCGATGATGCTGAATAAATTCGGTGTTACTGGACCAGGTACAAAAGACTAAGAACCAGGACTAAATGGAAAATGTAGTATTATGAAATCAAGCAATTCTTTATCAATAGAACTGATGATTGTGGTTGTAAAAAAATTTCAAACGATAAGTAAAGAAATGCCCTTTAAAACAGTGACTTCCAAAATTGGGATATGCATCAGATTTCTATTTATGTTTTTAATCAGCTGTATAATTCGTTACACAGTAATGAATGATTTCCATTCTAACAGTATAATTGCCTCCATTAGGTACTGAATTCTGACCATCTGCCAGGCACTATGCTAACCATCACATGTAATTTCACCTAATCCTTGCCAGAGCTTATGGAGCCATTGTAGAAAGGCTTCTTTGCCCAGAAGGCCACTTCTCATTGATTATGAGAAGCGCTCGTCATCAAATACCCATTACATACTAGGTAGTCAGTTAGGCACTCTACAAATGTTATCTCATTTCACCTTCCCGACGACCCCCGCAGGTACTACTGCGATCCCTAAGCTGCAAAGGTAACTTGTGTGCTCAGCTGGAAAGGACCTGAGCCAGAACTGGAGTCCTGGCCTAACCCCACGGCCCAGGGCCCCTGCACCCCCAGCCTGGTTGCTGGGACGTCTGCCCTCTCCCGGACAGACACGGAGGAATACTCCCCCTGTGGAAGGAGGCCCCTACAGGCTGGACAAAGAACGTGGGAACAGTTCGGAGATGTAGTACTCAGCCGAGCTGCGGGACTCCTATCTTTGCTGATGCCTTTTAACCACTCCACGTCGAAATTTCCTCACCTATAAAGGCGTTAGCCTGGCTAAGATACTGAGTCGCAATTCGGCTGGGGACCACAGTGTGACTACAATTTAAGTGAAAAAACAAAACGAAACAGAATAGTGAGGCTTTGCTTGCCCTACTTCTTTCTGCGTATAAAAGAAAAGGTCTAAGTCAAATCCTCTCCCCTTCAGGTAGCTACTTACCTTCCCTACCAAGTCCAAGAATTACACCCTGTCTTCCCTTAATTTACTGTCCTCTAATAGAGCACTCCTCAGATCAGGCTAGTGTTTCCACTCGTTTTGTGTAAATCTGCGTGTGTTTATACCTAAAACAGAGCCTGAAACTACCCCCTAGAAGGACAGAAAAGCAAGCCTTTTAAATCAGAGAACGATAATTTGAAATTAACAATTAACTTTTTTTTCACTGAGAACAGGATTTTGTGTAAGAGAGGAGACAGAGGGCAACATAAAAATTTTAAGGTGTATTATCTTATTCACTTCCGTTTTTTTCTTTCTTGGGTGTTTGTTGTAGTGACTGGTTTATTTAGAGCTGAAAACACACATTAACTGTCCCATATGCTTCCCTGTGTGTGTAGCTGCGTCAGCGACACTATTAGCTCCTCCAGGACGTTAACTGTGCCATTCGTTCAACAGTGGACCTACCGGACAAGCGCTGTGCTAAGAGTGGAGGAAGAACACACGACTCAACGAGAGCGTCACCATTCCTGCCCTCCTGCAGCTTCCAATCTACAGAAAGAACTAGACACTTAGCACGTAAGTGCGCACACACCAGTGTTTTCAGTGCGATCCCCCATTACGCTGTGAACGACCGCTGGCGGACGGGGTCCAGCCCCGAGAACTGGGACAGTTCCCGGCGACGATAAAGCAGACTTCTTTAAGAAGCAACATTTCAACCGAGATTCGAAAGCTCCGAAGGCCCCGACGGGACGAAGGAGAGGAGGGGCAGCTGAGACAGAGGAGCACGGGGCTCAGGAGGAACCGAAAGGCCGTGACGACCAGGCGCAGAGCGGGCAGAGTGAACGAGAGCCCCCGCAGGCGCAGGCGGCCGTCGGATTATGTCCTTCGTCCTAACAGGAACATGTAGCCGCGCGGGCGCTAAAGCGGGGAGGACATGAGCGAACCCACCTCCCTAAGCATCTCCCGCCCCACTGTGCGCTACTAGACAGACGCAGATACGCACCATCTTCTGGCACTACGTCGACTTTTTCACACACAAGGCTTCTCAACTAATCCATCACAGAGTCAACCTAAAGGGCTATTCTGTCCATGCTATTTCAACAAGCAAGACCGTTCCCCGGCTGGGAGCCCAAAGAGGAAAGAGAACTGCTCACCTGAGAGGAACGATGCCTTTAGGGATCGTGAAATCCTTAGAAATGGCCCCTTAACAACCAAGAGGTAAAACACTACCCAACACCAAAGACGTAATTAAAGATATATACACGTACACAAAGTTGTCTCGTGAAAAATATAATTTTCTTCTAATTAAAAACTATGTAAACTAGGAAAAAATGTAAATGGGTCTAAAACAATTTTAGAAGAAAAAAATAAAAGCTCCCATTTTTAATTATATAGCTTTCTTCACTCAAGAGAACGTAATTGGTAACTGTGGTTGAATACATAAGGCCAACGTGAAATTTACTGGAAATGTAGAGCCTAGAAGTCTTGTTTGTGCCAAAAATAAACACCACCTACGGTTTCAGAAAAGAATGTCTCACAGTATACACTTAAATGCAACATGTACAAAAAATATAGGGAACGCAAAAAGAGTTAACGTATCAAAACTGTATTTTTGTTTAATTTTTTTTCTAACGTTTATTATTAAGAGACAGAGAGAAACAGACCATGAGCATGGGAGGGCCAGAGAGAGGGGGAGACACAGAATCCAAAGCAGGCTCCAGGCACTGAGCTGTCAGCACAGAGCCCGACGCAGGGCTCAAACTCACAAACCACAAGATCATGACCTGAGCCGAAGCTGGACACTTAACTGACTGAGCCACCCAGGTGCCCCTTTTTAATTTTATTTGAGAGGGACACAGAGAGAGAGAGTGAGCACTTGCTAGCAGGGCAGAGGGGCAGAGGGAAAGAGAAACATTCCTAAGCAGGCTCCACACTCAGCACAGAGCCCAATGTAGGGCTCAATCCCACATTGAGGTCAGGGATTATGACCTGAGCTGAAATCAAGAGCTGGATGCTTAACCAGTTGTGTCGCCCAGGCACCCCAAAGCTATATTACCTTATAGCTCAATCATCAGACCACGAATTCCCTGAAACTGAATGCAAATTTTTATTATGTGCATTTTTCAGAGGAGTCAAGAGTCTACGGTTTTGATCAGATTCTCAAATACAATCTATGACCCAAAAAAGGTAAAGAAGCAATGACCTAGAGAATATTTACCACACATTTAGCAGAGTTCTCTTTTCAAAATACCTCATCCTGACATGTACTAGACACTCAGAGGATGAGGTTTCAGAGGCATAACTAATTCAAAATCAATACTCAAGCTACAAGGGCACAGCCACACTAGCCAAGAACGGAGGAAAACCCCCTCCCAACCACAAATACTGGCTTCACACAAAACTGACTTAAAACTCACCTAATGGTCATGAAGTAAACCAAATAAGAAAATCATTTTCAATCTTTGGTGACACGCTGTTGTTTTAGGTTTAGGATGACATGAACCTCCACACTCCCTGCAAAAGTGGTTAATTAAAATAACATTTAATTTTGTAACACAGTTAATTTAAAAATAAGTAAATCCTAGAGAAGAACTAGAGAACTACAGAAGAACAAGAGATTTAAGCAGTGATTTTTCCAGTGATGGTTGCCTTTGTGTTTATCCTTCCTGGGCCTCATCAAATTTTTTAAATCTATGGGTTTATAGTGCTCATCCAATTTGAAACATTTACAGTCATTACTTCTTCATCTTTTCCCTGTTTCCCCCCTTTCTTTCTTCTTTCAGGAACTTCAATTACACAATGCTGGCTGCTTGATACGTCCTCATGTGTCACTGTTGTTCTCTACATTTTTTCTGGTCTTTGTTCTCTCTGTACTACATCTTACAACACTGACATTGCTAGGTTCACAAGTTCAGTAATTTTTTTTCTATAGGGTCTGTTCCGTTGAAAATCCCACCTGGTGTATTTGTAATTTCAGATACTCTATTTTTCATCTCTTGAAGTTCCATGTGGTCTCTTTTATCTATTTATTTTTCTCCAATGTTCATTCATGTTTTCCTTTAAACAGCTGAATTGCAACCATATTAACAATTCCTTCTTCTACTTCTATCATTTTTGAAATTTCTGGGATTGTTTCTATTGATTGTTTCTCTAGGTCAAGGGTCATCTTTTTGGGCTTATTGACATGTCTAGTAATTTTTGGTCACATGTTAGACATTATAATTTTATGCAACTATCTGAATTTTGTTATCTTCCTTTAGAGACCATTTGGCATTTTCTTTCTTTCTTTCTTTCTTTTTTTTTTTTTTCACAAGCTGTTATTTCTAATTCCACTTTATCCTGTCAAGGTTTGTTTTCAAGCTTGGGTAGGCTAATTCCAGACATGCTTTTACTCTAGGATTCTACTACTAAGATGTGAATCTTCCATATCTTTATTGCTTGTCCCAGTGACCAACAAACAAGAACTTTTCACTTTGACCACTGGAAATTCAAATACCTCCAAGTCCCATGTGAACTCTGGGCACCTTTTGGCTCACAGTTCTCCAGTGGCTCTTTGCTTAACCTTGTAGAGTTTCTACTCTACACAAGCGCATCTTGTATTCAAACACTCAAGTCTTTGGTAGATTTCTGGAGTTCTTTTTCTATATCATTCCTTTCTCTACAGAACTCTGCCCTCAACTTCCAACCACTTCAGTCTCCCTGAACTCCAATCTGCTCCTCAATTCAAGAAGACTACTCTGCTTTGCTGCGGATATTCCTGCCTGCACCACAGTCTAGAACGGTTTGCGGGCAGAAAACCAGGATAATTACAGGGCTCTCTTCATTTGTTTCCCTTGTCTCAGGGAGGACAATCCCGTATAGTCCATTATCCAGTGTCTGAAAACAGTTGTTCTGTATTTACATTTATCCAAAGTATGATAGGAATAGTTTATTATATACCACTAAAAGGCAGTATATGTATAAATTTTTATTTTAAAAATTGCCCTGTGGATTATTTAGTGTTAAAACAAAATGGTACTCTATCTACTCTGTTTTACATATAAGGAAAAGCCGTACTTAACTTTCAAAGTGACTAATTTCACAACATAGCTAACTATTTTATGATAGGATCATACAGCAGTTACTTTAGGAAACAAAGAAGAGGGAAAATTTTGTTTAAAAACAAAGAAATTAATATAAGAAGGGAAACATTTCATTTTATTGGTTAAAATATTTACAAATAGCCAAATCCAACCCATTTATTTTGTAGCAATTAAAACATTTTGTTTGTTTGTTATGTGAATTCTATAATTCACATAAGATCAGAAAGACTCTTTGTAAACCTAATTGCAGAAGGGAAGATAAAAGATCTAAAACAAGATTTAGCACACAAAACTGATTATCACTTAAATATACGAATATTTTAAAAATGACATACTTTTCAACTATAGATGGCACCAGAACACCAAACAAATACATAGCATTTTTGGCAGTTTCTCATGTCTGCTTGTCAGAAAAACTATAAGTAGTTCTATTACTCTAATTTCTACTGCTGAGGGGAAAAAATCATTAACAGAAAAAAAATGCCCCTAAATTTTTCTGACTTAGCTACAATCATTCAAACAAAATTTCTAATATATTAAGACAAGAAGCCACTCGATTTCTTTTTTTTTTTAATTTTTTAACATTTCTTTATTTTTGAGAGAGAGAAAGAGACAGAGTGTGAGCAGGGAAGGGGCAGAGAGAGGGAGACACAGAATCTGAAGCAGGTTCCGGGCTCTGAGCTGCCAGCACAGAGCCCAATGCAGGGCTCGAACCCACGAACCATAAGACCACAACCTGAGCTGAAGTTGGACGCTTAACCGACTGAGCCACCCAGGTGCCCCAAGAAGCCACTCAATTTCTGAAAATTTATATTTAAATAAACAAATATATCCCTCTTCTACAAGAATAACTTTAACTATACTGAGTCTCAATACTTCCTTACAGCTTGATATTGTGTTGGTTAATCACTACTACTTTTGTTGATGTTTTTTTCATCTATGATTCTTTCCTCAGTGCCTACAGGACCTTTAATAAAGCAACATACTCCCATGATATATTGCATTACTAGAAACTTTTATTAACAGAGATAGAAATAATAAGGAACTGAGGTATCTTACAAAATATACTGAAAAAGTGTTGGCTACAGTTGGAATATTCTTTTTAAAGAATCAATTTACCGCTTAAATTGAAGCTGAATTAGTTACTTTAAAGCATCCTTGCAATAAATACTTACTAAAAGTTACTATATCCTAAACATTATTCTAGGCACAGGGATACAAGGGGTTAGAAGATAAAGGTAACCAAAACAATCCCATAAAGACTACTGTTGAAGGACTCACCTTCCCGATTTCCTGTTGCAATTACTACAAAAGTAACAATAATTAAGACAGTGTGGTTATGGCATATGATAGGTACATAGATCAATGGAACAGAACTGAGTGTCCAGATATAAACTTAACAGACTTTTGACAAAAGTGCCTAGACCTTCAATGGGGAAAGAAGAGTCTTTTCAGCAAATGGTACTCGGATAAACAGATAACCACATACAAAAGAACGAAGATGCACCCTTAACTCACACTATATACAAAAATCAATTCAAAATGCATCAAAGATCTAAATGTAAGAGCTAAAATTATAAAACTCTTACACAAAAACTGGGGTAAATTTGTAGGACCTCAGATTTGGCAATGGATCCTTAGATATGGACTCAAAAGCATGAGCAACAAAGGAAAAAAATAAATAAATTAGACCATCAAAATTTAAAATGTTTGTGCATCAAAGGGCACTATCAAGAAAGTGAATAAGATAATCCACAGAACGAGAGAAAATATTTGCTAATCATATATCTGATAAGGGACACATCGAGAATATACAAAGAACTCTTATAACTCAATAATAAAAAGACAGAGAACCCAATTTAAAAATGGAGATAGGATCTGAATAGACACTTCTCTAAAGAAGATATGTAAATGGCTAACAAGCATCTGAAAAGATGCTCACCACCATTAGGAAAATGTAAATCAAAACCAAAAGATGGCATTTGATACCCAATAGGATAGTTATAATCAACAAGTTAGATAATTACAAGTGTGGGCCAGGAGGTGAAGAAATCAGAACTCTCGTAAGCTGCTGGTGGGAATGTTAAATGGTGCAGTCACACTGGAAAACATACAATGGAACAGTTGCAATCCTAAGTATTTACCCAAGAAAAATGAAAACACGTGTCCACACAAACACTTGTGCATGAATGTTTATAGCAGCATTATTCATAATGCCAAAAGGTGGAAACAACTCAATGTTAATCAAATGATGAATGGATAAACAAAATATATTCAATCCTTTAAAAGGAATATTATTCAGCCGTATAAAGGAATTAAGACTGATACATGGCATAACATGGATGAAACTTGAAAACATTATGCTATGTGAAAGAAGTCAATCACAAAAGACCACATGTTGTATCGTTCAATTTATATAAAATGTTTAGAACAGTCAAATATCCAGAGACAGAAAGCAGATTAATGGTTACTTAGGGTTGAAGGGCATGGGGATTTGAGGGTGGCAATAGCTAAAGGGTGCAGAGTTTCTTTTTGAGGTGATTAAAATGCTCTAAAATTGAGTGTGGTAGTGGTTACATATACATTCACAGATGTATTAAACCGTGAAAGTATTAAACCAATTGATCTGGACACTTCAGACCGGTGAATTATATGGTATATGAATTATATCTCAATAAAGCTACTTTATTTCTTTTGCTTTTTTTTTCCCCTTGGGGTTGGGGGGAACACCTGGATGTGAATCAGAGACTTCCTGATGCACAGAAAGCTATTTAAAAAACAAAACAAAACAATAAAAGCAAGATCCCTACTCCTATAGTTCTCTTATGCTCCATGTAAATTACAACTCTGACTACTTTCTGATAACTTAGATGTGCAATGCTTTCGATAGTCCAGAATTCAAATATACATACACTAAGGTTAGTACAAGCTTTTAGCACCTTAATACCAAGAAAGTCTATCTCACCTGTTCATTTCTTAAAGAAACTGTGAATAGTAATAAATTTGGAAAACTGTATGGTACAGATCTCCACATACCAAATTAACTCATTTAATCACTTATTCAAATTCTGAAGAAAAAAAAAATGAAAAAGCACTAGCAAACTAGCAGGATCTGAGAGGAAGGCAATCGAACATTTCTACTAAAACAAGGGAAGCTGGGATATTACGACAGGTTCTACATTAACTCTCACTCAAATACCATTTCCAGGAACAAAGCTCTTACCAGGCATGTAACATACAGTACCAGTGATGCAAAAAGCAGTAGAAATATAAGCCTAAAAGAAAGGGCACTCCTGTGTCTTTTTATTAGTTCACTAGTTCTCAGAAAATGAGTGCATACAGAGAATCCAGAGGAAAAGGTGCCAAGAACCAGTGAAATTTACTGAAGTGGTTACCAGTGATAATTCATCGAATTAACTCTTATTCATTCCATCGACAGTTAGGACCTACTATGTGCACAACTTACTGCAAGAAGGTTTCCAATGATGTAAAAATACATAAAGCCCATATTATAAGCTCCTTTACAGCTTGCATGTAGCCTACAGTAATCTTCCAGAAAATATCACAGAAAATGATATTTATGTTATAAACACTTATTTATATATTATAAATATTTGTTATGTTATAAATATTTACAAATAAATAAATATTTATGTTATTTTTCCAGAAAATGGGTCTAAAATTATTTTCCCTTAATTTCATGTGTTGGACTCTCTAGCTTTAATAAATGGAAGAAAACTTAAAGACTTAACTATGTGGGGGCACCTGGGTGGCTCCGTCGGTTAAGCATCAACTTCGGCTCAGGTCATGATCTCACAGTTCGTGAGTTTGAGCCTCACGCCGGGCTCTGTGCTGACAGCTAGGAGTCTGGAGCCTGCTTCGGATTCTGTGACTCCCCCTCTCTCTGCCCCTCCCCCGCTCAGACTCTGTCTCTGTCTCTCTCAAAAATAAATAAAACGTTAAAAAAAATAAAAATAAATAAACATTAAAAAAAATTTTTTAGGATTTAACTGTGCGAACATTTAAAACGCTAATATATTTTTAAAAAACTAAGCCATATTAAAAGCTAAAATGGAGAAAAAGAACACATTGTCCTTAATTTATAAAAGGCTCACTAAATCTGGCAAGAAAAACCCTAAGACATCAACAGGAAAATAAGCAAAGAATGCAAAAAGATAATTCACAAAACAAATTTAAATAGCAATAAAACATGAAAACAGTTCCACCTACACCAGTAACCAGACACTCGGATTAAAACCAGATAACCCCTTCTGACCTATTAAATTAGTAAAGGCTTCTTATAATACTCAGAGCTACAAAGGGCAAAGTACAGTAAGTACTATTTGTGGCCCACTGTACATTTGTACCATCTTTCCAAAAGCAAATGTTTAACAATAGATATTAAAAATCTTAAAAGTGCTCAAAAGACTCCTTTTGAATCCTACATTCAGAAGTTAATTTTACAAGAGCACCCAGACTGCAGTCCTATCTAAAACAGAAACTGGTAATAACTTAAATAGGTTATGGTATAACCATAAAAAGGGATATGATGGAGCCATTTAAAAACGATGTTTTAATATTTTTACTGACATGGCAATCGCTCACAATACATTCAGATAACACAACATGCCCACCTCAGCCTAAAGAGACCTCTTCCCATTCCTGCATAATGTATTTGGCAGTTAATCATCCTTGTGGTGTTCTTGCTAAAACAAGCTATTGTTTAGACCCTTCACCATGTCCTTTCACATTTATGCCTAAGGAAACAGCACATAAGATAGAGAACCATAGACTCTGAAGCGTAACAAATACAGATGAGTCCCAGCTGCAGGTATTCTCACCTAATCTGTCTCTTAAAGTCTCATTTTGCTCATCTGAAAAATGCACATCTATTTTACATGCTTGTTGTCATCGTTACGGAAAACAGCAGGTTATAACACTCAAATGACGGCACACAAGTAGATGCAGGTGTAAATTTATCACCATTTCTGCACCAGACTATGAATTATCAAATTTCCGTTATTTTATCTCTTCTCCTTAACTAGATTATAAATCCCCTGAAGGCAAGGCACATTTTACATTATGCTTATTATGTAATAAAACTACTATCCGTCTGGGGGAGTGTGGGGATATTCACAAGTGGAGTGCCTTCGGGAAGGACTCCAGCGGAAAAGGCAGGAAGGAGCAGCTGACACACAGGAAACAATCTAGGAAAGGCGAGAAGCTGGGGAAGAACACAGCGCACTGAGGAACTGGGAAGATGGTCAGTGTGAATGCAGATTCTGAATTCTAAGAGGCAAGGAGTTCAGCGGGTCTATTTGGCCTGGACCGCCAGCATCAGCCTGAAATTTGGCTGCTGCTGAAGGACAAACGTGTGGGGACGCACCGTAAGGTCTCTTCACCAGTGCGATTAACTGAAATGTGTGGCCTCCCTGATTCTAGCTCAATCTGAAGGTGGGGAGATTTCTAACTCACAAAGCTCCCTGGGGCTAATCAAGGCCCGTAGAGGGCCTGGTCATCACGTCAAGCCATGTCTTCATTTTATCCACCACCAGCCGCCCCATGGTCTGGCCTATCACCGCCTGACACTTAATTCATGAGCCGGGCTCAAGGGAGATTAATAAACGGTACAGGGTATTTAATAGTTAAAATGGGATGGGGACACAAACTACTACTGACTACCTGTCACTACAGTTAAGGTGGGCTTCTTAAATCTACTGCACAGAGTCAGGCCAGCCAGTCTCCCTTTTTAGAAATCATTCCTCAATACGCACATATTCCTTTTGGTTTCCTGTTCAGTAACCTCTGGATATTCAAAGAGCCAAGCAAAACTCTTTTACAAAGTAAAAACTCAGCTCTGAAGTTGAACTTCATGGCAGACGTTTGTGATATTTCCAGAAGAATTTCTCCTCAATTTACTTCCGACATCCTACTTCATCAGATAAGTGAGTGTAATCAAGCAACTTCTAAATTATTTATTTTAGTTCAAGACATGATTTCCAAAATTAAGTGTGTGACTGGGGGCGGGGGAAGAGGTGTTGAAAGGCAACCAAACAATAAGAGGTTGCCACCATTTTGCTTTGCCAAGTAAAAGATACAGAAAATACATAAAATCTACTGCCACCATCATCTCCAAAAACATACAATTTAGCCTGGAAAATAAGTGTAATTTTATAGAAAAACATCACCACCCTATCATTTTATCAATTCACTGCAGGCTGATAATTTGAGCCCCTGTTTGGGAACCTCTCACTAAAGCAGTTTATTTGACATATGCTGCCAAAAAAACTTTCCTTAAAAGCATTTTCCTTTATAATTCTTCGTAAGACTTTCCTTGTATAAACCTGTTGGGACACTGACTGCTCCTGTGAGTCAGGAAGCGTGTTGGTACCCACCTCTCCCCACTCGTTTGTGCCCCCCCACCCCCGCCAATGCTCTCACCCTTCTCTTTGGGGCTCTCCTCACTTACTCCCCGACAAGCACTCCTGGAATCACACATCCACGAGGTGTCTAAGCAAAGTCACCAGTGTCAGAGTTCTCACTCTGACAGCTGCCTTAGGATCCTCCAAGGAGCATCCACTCCAAACACCCCAAGGAGTAAGAGGCACAAAAAGCATAATCAAAGCCACACCAAAGGACAACCTCATAGCCTTCGATGAACATAACTCAAAAGTTCCAGAGCAGAGAAGTCAGAGTTGCACAAAATGCTTTGTATCAGACACCCATATGTGGCAAGATAAGTTCTCTTCGAAACTGTCCAAATATTTAAACTGTTAGTGGTTGAGTACTTAACAAGGATTAAAAACAGCCATACAGCAAAGTGATTAATGGTATGATCCTAAGCCTCGACTGAATAGTATCGTCAAGCTTATCTACTCTACCTAAAAGAAAATAAAGGGGTAGGCAATTATACGATTAGATGGGCTAAGGACTAAGGAGAAAAAAGAAATGTAATAGATCAAAATGACTTTTATTTAAAGCTGCCTACTTGAAAAAACTAATACATATTGGTTTAACCTAAGAAATGTAAAAAAAAAAAAAAAGCCTAAAATAAAGATAACTTCTAATCGAATGTTACTTGAGTCTAGTTATCAAATACTACTTGAGACTGTTTACTATGCAACTACTTTCAGAAATGTTTTTATAACTGGTCACAAACCAAAAAGTACTATAAGGACAGTATTATCCTGTATCAGGATACAGTCTTATGAGGTCCCAATACAACCACATAATACAAATGTATTCATTCATTTACCAAACACATCCTGGGCATCTCATGTAGTTGACACAGAACTAGACAGTTCAGGGATAAAAAGAATGTCTAAGATGATAGTTACTACCCTCAAGTAGTTCACAGTCAAGAAGAAAGATATATGAATAATTTTTAAGACACAAAAGGAAGAAACGTAAGTAACCAATTGACATAGTTAAACCTCACAAGTAATCAAAACACTAACAAAGACTTAAAAATAATCACTGTAGGGGCGCCTGGTGGTGGCTCAGTTGGTTCAGTGTCGACTTTGGCTCAGGTCATGATCCCACGGTTTTTGAGTTTGGGCCTGCGTCGGGCTCCGTGCTGACAGCTCAGAGCCTGGAGCCTGCTTCAGATTCTGTATCTCCCTCTCTCTCTGTCCCTCTCCCACATGCACTCTGTCTCTCTCAAAAATGAATAAACATTAAAAAAAAATTTTTTTTAATGATCATTGTAATGGCAAGACAAAGCTCACATGTTCCTAGTGAAAATTAACACAAATTTTATTTTTATTTATTTTGAGAAAAATAGAAAGCAAGCAGGGGAGAGGCAGAGGGAGAGAGGGAGACATTCTGTGCTAACAGCTAACAGTGCACAGCCTGATGCAGGGCTCAAGCCCACAAACTGTGAGATCATGATCTGAGCCAAAATCAAGAGTCAGCCGCTTAACTGACCGAGCCACCCAGGCACCCCGAACACAAGTTTTCTGAAGAGCATTTGGCAATATACATCAAAGATCTTTAAAATTATACAAACCTTAAAAGATGGAAGCAACCCAAGTGTTCACGGACAGATGAATGGACAAACGAAATGTGGTATATACATACAAGGGAATATTATTCAGCCTTAAAAAGGAAGTTCTGACATGCTGTGACGCGGATGATGCTTGAGGACGTTATGCTAAGTGAAATAATCTAGTCACAAAAAAGTCAAATGCTGTATGACTGCACTTACAGGAGGAACCTGGAAGAGACAAGCAGACAAGACAGTAGAATGGGGGTTCCAGGGACCAGAGGGGTGGGAAGGGGGGGTGGGAAGCTGTTATTTAATGAGCAGAGTCTCACTTTTACAAGATGAAAAGAGTTCTAGAGACTTGATGCACAGCAGTGTGAATGAATGGACATAAAGCCCTACTGAACTGCACACTTAAAGACTGTTACTATGGCTGAGGCACCTGGGTGGCTCAGTCAGTTAAGCATCCAACTTTGGCTCAGGTCATGATATCATGGTTCGTGGGTTCAAGCCCCGCTTCAGGCTCTGTGCTGACAGCTCAGAGCCTGGAGCTTGCTTCGGATTCTCTCTCTCTCTCTCTCTCTCTCTCTCTCTCTCTCTCTCTGCCCCTCCCCTGCTCTCACTCTGTCTCTGTCTCTCAAAAGTAAGTAAAAACATTTTTTTTTAATTTAAAAAGAGATGGTTACTATGGTTAAAAAATAATGAATACATACACTGTGATATATCCACACAACAGAATATTTTACATATTTTACAGCAACAAGAGTAAAAGAACCATGACTACCCAAAACAAACCACACAGGTGAATTTCACAAAACATCGTATTGCGTGAAAGCTGGAAAATATCAGCAAGTGTCCAGGTAATGGGGAGAGGCAGAAAAGTGGCTGTGTTGGGGCCAGAGAGGATTTCTAGGAGGCTGCTCACGGTCTACTTCTCACCTGGGTGATCTCACATCAGAGCACGTGCACTGCTGGATAATTTATCAGGCTACCCATTTCACACATACACAAGTATTTGTATTATATTATACAACAAGAAATACTATTAAAAAACTTAAAAAAAAAAAAAAAACCTGAAGAACTTACCAGGTCCTGCCTAATGGGTCAACTGGCCTCTACTTCATCTCTGTATTATCAAATTCTGCGAACAGCCTGTACCGTTGCCTTCATTATATATAAACTCATTATGTAAAATTCTGTATTTAAAGGATAGCAGACTGTAACTAAAGAATATAAAAGCATATTTTTTGATACAGCAATTACATTTTCAGAATTTTATCCTAATAAAACATCCTGGACACACATAAAGATTGAGCTAAAAAGGGGCGCCTTGGTGGCTCAGTCAGTTAAGTGCCGACTCGATTTCAGCTCAGGTCATGATCTCACGGTTCGTGAGACGGGGCCCCACGTCGGGCTCTGTGCTGACGGCACCGAGCCTGCTTGGGATTCTCTCGCCTCTCTGCCCCACCCCCCTCACGTGTGCACACACTCGCTCGCTCGCTCTCGCTCTCAAAATAAATAAACTTTAAAAAAAAAAAAAAAAGATTGAGCTAAAAAGAATGCCCATAATGTTGTTTATAATAGGAAAAGAAATGGAAACACCCTAAAAGTCCAAGAAAGGACTGGTTAAATTAAGATCACCAACAGCCTCTTGGAATAGAAACATCAGAGAACTGAGTCAGCATCCAGTTTGCTACACAACCAAAGTTCCCACTGGTAGACTGAGATTATTCCAAATTTTCTGTAATGAAAATTAACTACATCCCACTTTCTTTCTACCCCATCCCACTTCCTTTATACTCTTCGTGAATTTATCAGAATCATGTAGAAGCCAGCAGCTTCCTCTGTATATACACCACCACATATATCACATCAAGTTTAAAAACAATGGGAGTCAAGACCTTCCCCTATTTCACTGATTTTAAAACATGCATTTTCCACATCTTAACATTTCTGATATTACACTACTTCCTACAATGATATAAAAAGCACTGTGCCATAGTTTAATTGCAGTATTTTTTCCCTTGTGATATATAAAATTATAGTGCATCTGACAATCAAGGGCATCTTATATTTGATGAAATACTATTTAGAAGTTCACTTCAGTAAGTTAAATGAACATTAGGCAGCCAAAAATGAAGTCTATCCAAGAGCAAAAGCATGTGAATAAATATGAACCAAAGCAATTTTTTAAAAAGAAAAAAAAATTTCTTTAGAGTTTTTTTAGAGCCTGTAAAAGTTATGTCCAGATATTCACAATTAAGTAAATTACTTCAAATTACTTGACGCAAATGAAGATACTCAATGTTATAAATAAAACACGGTGAGCTGGGCACTTACACATAACACTTGTGAAAGCTGTTCAGTTTCATCTGAGCTCTGTGCTCCTGGATGAGAACGATCAGTGAGAAACCCTCCACCCTTTTGTGGTCCAAGAAATGGCTAACCTGAGGGGCCACCATGTCCTTGCCTATTAGAGACCCACCTCTATCTTCCTCTATGATTTCCATGTTTCATAAAACAAGCTTTCTCCCTCCTCTTTGAGACACTCTCCATTAATGAACACTCCCATACTGTAACTGCCTGAACTGTTCTTCATTGTTTAAGAAAGCAAAAGTTTCTCGTGCAGGAAAGGTCCTTTACAATCAATCATGTTACGCCCATGTTCACTTTTTTTAAAAATTTTATTTATTTATTTAGAGGGCGGGGAGAGAGCATCACACAAGCTGGGCAGGGGCAGAGAGAGAGGGAGAGAGAGAATCCCAAGCAGGCCCCACTCAGTGCAGGGCTCAATCTCACAAACCTCGAGATCATGACCTAAGCTGAAACTGAGTCACCCAGGCACCCCCTATGTTTACTTTGAAAATCTTTATTGTTACTTTGGTTAAATATATACTCAAGCATCACTTCTTGGTAAGCCATAAGCCTATCTTAACCAAAGTGTTCAGAACTCCTGACAACTTTCTATACTTGCCTTCCCAAAATTAAATCCTAAATAGTATATTTTTTTTACACCTATAACTGTCTTTGAGATTTCCCACAGGGGCCTTGGAAAATCACAAAGGATTTGTTTTTTCTTCTTGTAAAAGGAGAGGTGCTAGAAATAATAAGATTTATTTGATGTGTCACTATGTTGATGGGTTACGAAATCAGAGGAGATGCTTAGGTTAAATTCGTCTGGGTAAGATGTCATAGTATTTCAAAAATGGCCTGCTGTAGGAGAAGTTCTTACAGAATTATCAATGCCCTCACTGTCCACGACACGCTTAGATCAGAGTGCTGGACCTACTTTGCTGGATATTAGACAACAGCCATATTCAGGCATAATTCAGGTATGTTTTTTATATTGTTCACTTAGTCCCAAGTTATTTTTTTTAATTTTTTAAATATTTATTTATGAGAGAAAGAGAGACAGAGCAGTAGTGGGGAAGGGGCAAAGAGAGGTGGAGACACAGAATCTGAAGCAGGCTCTAGGCTCTGACATGGGGCTCGAACTCAGACCATGAGATCATGACCTGAGCCAAAGTTGGACGCTTAACTGACTGAGCCACCCAGGCTCCCCTGTCCCAAGTTCTTTAATTTGAATCTAGGATTATCTGGGCCAGTGGCTCTCAAATGGAAATTCATTATCACTTACCTGTGGAATTTTATAAATACACATAGATGTTTAAGACCTGTTCCAGATTTACAGAATCTCTTTACTTGGTATTCTTGATATAGTCTTGGAATATTCTAACTGTATATTTAGTATATTGTTGGTATATTATTATATCTGGACTATTATATGTTACCTGTGAAGATCTTTTTTCTCTATAAAGATTAAATGTTTTCCGTTTTCATAAATTAGACATAATATCCACTCTTTCTTGACAGGAAAGTTAACCATTATGTTTATAAATATTTTATCTAAAGATTTTTGGACTGACTTTTATCTTGTTTTGCATGTCACAGAAACAACCAAATTTTCTTATCCATTGCCTCAATCTTATCATGAATCCCCACTAGATCTTACACTTTTGAAACTTAGCAGTGATAAATTAACCAGAGTCATGTCAAGTTTCCCATCACCTACAGATAGGTTTTTGTTATACTCTGCCATTTCCCAGAAAGCACTTGCAATCGGCTATAGGCCTGAGTGCCTATCTTCAACAAAGAAGGGCTGTCCCAAAGCTTGGGGAAAAGGACTGTGCCAGGTACTTTTGGGTACAGGCTTCTGATGGCATGTTTCAACAGCTCTAAGACCATACCAGTGGACTGAGTCAGGATTTCTGAACTCCAGTCGAGAAGATGGATTCATAAAACTACTAAGTAAACAGCAAGCAGAAGCAGAACTGCCTAGAACTGAATGCACTGATGAAGGATGACTACGGCTTTTGTTTAGAAGACTGTTAGTGAACTAATGTCTCATTGTCCCACTATATAAGAAACCTCTTTTCTCTTAACTATCTATAACTCATAATTTTGTAAACTATGCTTTTGTAACTGAGATTATCCAGTGCATTTTGTCTTTCACATCAGTATGAGTAAAACAACCGAGTACCTTCTAAAAGGAAACGTGGCGACGTCTCAAGAGTCTTAAAACTCTAAATATCTTACGACCTAGTGATCTATGTTAAAGAAATAATCTAAAATACTTAAAAGTTTACATAAAGATTTTTATCAAGTCATTAACAGGAAGTGGAAACATGTATTATAAAACAATTCAAGAATAACTGGGGCGCCTGCGTGGCTCAGTCGGTTAAGCAACCAACTTCGGCTCAGGTCATGATCTCACGGTTTGTGAGTTTAAGCCTGCATGGGGCTCTGTGCTGACCGCTCAGAGCCTGGAGCTGCTTCAGATTCTGTGTCTCCCTCTCTCTCTGCTCCTCCCGTGCTCACACTCTGTCTCTGTCCCTCAAAAATAAGATAAAACATTAAAAAAATTATTTTAATGAAAAAAAGAACAATTATGGCATATACATAAAGAGGAATACTCTGTCATTAAATATGTTTACAACATAAGAGGGTGCTCATGATATGGTAGCTTTTGAAGATAAACTGTATGGAGAAAAAAATGTGTGTGTATATGTGTATATATGTATTTATGTATGTGTGTCACACACACACATAGACACCACACACATAGATAAACCCAGGAAATAAATGCTAAAATGTTAATGGTAACTATATTTAGGTGGTAAGATTATGATGGGTTACTTTCTTCTTTATACTTTTCAGATTTTTCAGACACAATAGATATGCAGCTTTTATAATCAGTGAGATATCTGGCTGATTAAGTTAGTTTTATTAATCAAATTGTATTTGTTTTTCTGAGGAAGCAGCTAGATCGATCTGAAAAATATTACTTTTGAATACAGCATACAGCATTTTAAAAAATGAACAGTACTGGGGGCATCTCAGCGGCTCAGTCAGTTAAGCGTCTGACTCTTGATTTCCGCTCAGGTCTTGATCTCGTGGTCTGTGGGATCGAGCCCCACGCTGGGCTCTGTGCTGACAGTGAGGAGCCTGCTTGGGATGCTCTCTCTCCCCCTCTCTGCCCTTCCCCACCTCTCTAAATAAACTTAAAAAAAAAAAAAAAGACTAATATTGACCTAAGTTATAGACATGTCAAGTTAAATAAACAACTAAAAAGAACTTCAAAAAAAAAGACTGAGCTGTGCCTACTAACCCAAACAAGTTACTCAATCAGTAGCAAAAAATTTGTGATTCCAAGACCATGGTTTAAGACCCTCTGAAGGACAGTCAGAATCCCAAACACCTTTAGGAATAATACGCTAAATAAATCAAATAAGTGAAGCAAAAGAAAGAATTTTAAAAAATCAGGTCCCCAAATCCTTTTTCTCCCTTCTTTGACTTCTGCAGACATAGAAAAAACAAATGTTTCCTGGGTAATGCAGATGATTGCAGTTATTTTTAAAAGTAGCTAGTCCCTAAGCCATTTGTGATGGCTTTTTAAGAAAATTAATTACAGTGGACTTCCCCTTTTTTCATTTTAAACCAAAAAGGAAGAAGAGAACTGTAACCATGATACCTAGTATATACGGAGCACTTTACGTAAAAAGGCCATTATTTCATTGAATCTTAACGTAGCAAGTAGGTGCTACTACTCTTCCGTTTTTCAAATGAGGAACTGAGTCTGAGGGAGGTTATATAACAACCCAAGAGCAGACAGCTAACAATCAAAGGTAAGATTCAAAGCCTATCTAATACCAAATTCCCACTCTAACCAACATATTCACTGTGGCCTGCGT
This sequence comes from Panthera tigris, assembly GCF_018350195.1. Lineage (NCBI taxonomy): Eukaryota > Metazoa > Chordata > Mammalia > Carnivora > Felidae > Panthera > Panthera tigris. Next base: position 143,403,571 of record NC_056664.1, on the reverse strand, counting down.
CCAACAGGTATCAGGGAAACCTACTAACCTTTAGATGCAGTACCAGGAAGTGGGATATAAAAGTCAACAAAACCATGTCCCTGCCCGCACGGGGCTTAACGTTAGGGGAAGGCAAGGCACAATGAGCAAACCTGCTCACAGATATCTCATTACAAAACGCGACACACGCTGCGGTGGCCAAGTACAAGGGCTATGCGGGCTTGTCACAAAAGGACCTAATTTAACCTAAGGGACAGGAGGAGGGGGCCAAGGAAAGGTTGACTCTGAAGTAAGTAATGCTGAAGAGAAGACCCTGAGCAAGAGGAATAACTAACAGGGTAAAGAGAGGGCAAAAGACTCCACTCTCCAGGCCGTCTTCTCTTAAAAGTATACTTCACTGGGGCACCTGGGTGGCTCAGTCGGTTAGGCGGCCGACGTCGGCTCAGGTCATGATCTCGCGGTCCGTGAGTTCGAGCCCCGCGTTGGGCTCTGTGCTGATAGCGAGCCTGGAGCCTGTTTCAGATTCTGAGTCTCCCTCTCTCTGACCCTCCCCTGTTCATGCTCTGTCTCTCCCTGTCTCAAAAATAAAATGTTGAAAAAAAATTTTTTTAAAGTATACTTCACTGTACTGAAAACTGCTGTGCGCGCACACACACACACACACGCATACACACACGGCAGGGGAAGGGAAAATAGGATTTTCCCCCCACTTAGGGGCCACTCTATTTGAAAAAATGTAAATACAGATCAGTGTTTTAGAGAAAAATAAAATATCAAAGGTATTCGTATATTCCAACTTCAATTTTCCTCTAAAATTAATCCTAAATTCTAAACCTCCCTTTACAATTGCTGTGTTTTAAGGATAACCAACCAAGAGAACAGCCCAGAAGGGCCAGGGTAAGATGTGCTCTTACTCTCGACTTGAGGAAATTACACTGTTCTCAAGGAAGAAATATTCAGATCCTAACCTCGCCCACCTTCTTCACCACTATCACTCAGTGGATAAGCGCTGTGCCATTCTCCTGACTTAATCTCAAGGGACAAGGGGCAAAGTACAACAGCACCTTTTTTTATTTTTGGTAGAGCCATGTAGTCGTTCAAAGTGAGGGTCACAACCCATTTGTGGGTAATAAAATCAATTTAATGCATCACGGTGAACAACTTTTTTAACAGAACAGAATTATCAGAGTGTATCATATAAGGCCAAACGTTACCTGATAAATTTTTATTTCACTTATATAACATACACATACTGTTGTAAAATTTATTTCTTACTGTAGGTCACAGTCACGGCCAGAGTTTCAGTATCACTACCCCAGAACAGAAATGACAATCTTACTGTCTGCTTAATCTAGAGACTGAGCACAGAAAAGAACTGCAAGATAACTAAAAAGGTTTGAGCAGTGGTTCCTCTTTATTCTGTGAACTTAAAGTTTCGTGAGAAAAAAAAAAAAGGTGTGTACAACGAGTTCGGGGGAGCTTGGGGGGGAGGTGCATTTTTTCCTGAAAATGAATCTTTCATCACTGCTGTACGCTGTAAACGCTAATCAATCCGGAAAATAGTATCCCCCAGTTGCCGAGTAACTGGTCACGTGGGTATGAGCGGATGCTGGCCTAGGCAGTCAGGTGGCTGAAGGGCACCTTTAGCTTTGGACCCTAACCGGGGGAGCACAGTGTGACATAAAAGGAAGGGAAGCAAGAGCCTGGAGACCTGGATCCTCAACTGTAACCTTGGTGAGGCGGTAGCCCCTCTAGGTGTCTTTTCTCATCTCTAAAATGAAGGGCACGGCTCCAAATTCCCTTCCAGCTCCAATTCTTGTAATTCTACAAGCAACGACTGAGAGGTGGGACGAAATAAATAGTAACAGTCCTACCACCCGTAAGACTGGCACTGTAAGTGCTTAATTCCTTATTCGAATAAGAACGAAAGAAAATCAAGTTATAATGACATTTTTAGGTTCCTACATAAAAAGACTTTAGGATTTTTAATGGCACAATAAAAATAATGCATGTATTAAATTTCCTTCCAAAATATTCCCACTGACAGAGTAAAAAGGTTGACAATTTCTATTAATTTTACGTCTCCCAACTAGCTGTCCTCTAAGAAGCCCTATTCAGAACATTCTACAGTTCAGCAGTATCCTCAAATAGCCTGCTCACATGCACAAAAAGCTTCCACTGAAAACATCAAATCTGATCAGCTTTAAAGCTTAGTACCCACTTTTCTCCACAGAAGGCTTATTTCTTCTGAAATTATGCTGAAATCAAATCCACTTATGAAATGCTTTTGACAGAATGCCTAATATCCTCTTAATAGCTTTCCCTGCTACTTTATAAACATTTGGCATCCAAATGATCCCTGAGACTAATACTTCCACTGATGTCTGCAAAATATGTCAAATGAATGTTCTTACAGGTAAGAAACAAATTCTCACTCTGCCTATGCTGTTAGTGAATAAATATCTATGGCAAATCACACTCCATTATATGAGTCTGAGGTCTGTGAGATACAAGAAAGTACCTACCACACCTACTTTCCAAAGGAATAATGCTCCTTTGAAAACACAGTGGTTTTGCATAGGCCTCTAAGAGAGGGGAAGGCATTTTAACATAATATACATGACGAAGATATATATTCTAAATAGTTCTATAAATATGGAAACTACCATGAAGCAAACACTGTGTTTTTGTCACTCTCACGTTATTTTTTTTTAATTTCTTTATTAAATTTTTTTCACGTTTATTTATTTTTGAGAGAGAGAGGGACAGAGCATGAGGAGGGCAGGGGCAGAGAGAGAAGGAGACACAGAATCTGAAGCAGGCTCCAGGCTCTGAGCTGTCAGCACAGAGCTCGACGTGAGATCCTGACCTGAGCCGAAGTCGGCCGCTCAACTGACTGAGCCACCCAGGCGCCCCACTGCTCATGTTATTTCTAACCTATAAATTCTGTTACCCAGGATGAGGTAATTAAAGAAAACCATCTCGATATAGTCAGTGCAGTTAGTTCATAGATACTAAAAACACGTTTTAAAAAAGAAAATTTAAGTAATTAAAATAATTTAAATTCTGGCAACCATATTCTCTTTATATAAAACATAGAATCTCATCAATTCCAATTTTAGTAACAATTTCAAGTAATGACACATAAAATTATAAATGTACTAGTTAAGCATTTAGGCTCTATAATTAGCTTTTTATTATAAAATAAGAACATGTAACATGGTAATTACAAAAAACTTAGGAAAAAGTTAGTATGTATCCTTTCAATCCTTTTTTCTATGTAGATACATACTTTTTCAAAATGGGATCTATACTGAGCATTAGTTAGGATTAAGAAGCCCAACTCAAACTATTCACAATTTAAGCAAAAATAGAGAATTTATGAACTCACATTTCAAATCAAGAGAAAAATGGGGGTAAACCTAGCATAAAAAGAAATTGACCAAAGAGCCCTTTTGACCCCTCTGCTCTTTCTCTGGGGATTAATGTTACTGCCTGAAAGCAGAGTACTTCTCCATGAGACTGACTATAGCTTCAGGGAGCCAGCTGCAGGCTCAGAACTCCACATTATATACATTTTGCTTATTTTATACACATATGTATAGTTGTTAAAAAGAGCACTGCTCTCCTCCAGCTCCAATTGCAAAGAACCGGCTCGGGTCAAGTGTCCATCCCTACGGCCAGGAACACCGAGGAAGATGGCAGGTCCAACCCGAAGCAGGGAGCTAGAGCCAATAGAGAAAGAGAGGACAATGGGAACAGGCAGGGCAAAGGAAGGACAGACACACTGGCAGAGAAATACGTACCAGCTGTGCAGCCACCTCACGTTCTGGCTGCTATGTTCTGCAAAAAGCTTTCCTACTCTGTTACTGAATGCAGTGATGGGTATGTAAACATCAGAACTACTTGAGAATCTTTTTAAAACCAGGTACTCAGGTCCCACTTATCTATAAAGCCTTTTCTGGAAGGACTTCTATCATGAGCATGTTTCCATGTCACTGAATATTCTTTTTAAAAAAGCGGGGGTTTTAATAGCGGCACTGAATTCTAACATGGTTCTAAATTTTTTCATTTTAATGATTTAAATCCAGAAAAACCACATACCATCATGATCTTTTTTTGAACATAATACTCCCGAGAGTCAAAAAGCATTTTATGAAAGCAGCAACCACTGCCACACCTTTTTCAGAAAGTATGCCCGGGATTCTTTGTGGGGGGTGGCTTCAGGGGGGTGGGTTATGCGGTGGGTGGAGACAGTTAGGTGACCTTGAGACTTACCACTACTAAAAACCTAGCACTGAGGGTTTTTTTAAACAAACGTCTCTAAGGGACAAGGATACAACATACCTCAAAGTATAGCCAGAAAAGCAAAGTCTGTCATAGTCTAATTAAAGTAAGACTGAAGATTATAAACAAACACAGTATAACGCAACTAGCGGAGGGAAGTGAGTGATGAGAAGGGGAAAAAAGCAGCCTGTGCAGAGTCTAGGGAAATGAAAGCTTACGAGTAAGACTCTGTCACACGCCTCTCATACTAGAAGAAGGAGGTACAAGCCAACCTCCCCGGTCTGCTAACATGAGTTGCTAAGATCATTCGACCAATTTCCCTTGTTGATGTCATGTTCGCCAATCCACTTCCTAATTGTACTCTGGCTTTCTACAGGCAAGAAGAATACAGTGGAGACAAAGCTGAGCAGGGCCTGAAGCACAGGACCCGGAACTTATCCTGCCGAGGGAATGCCAGCTCAAAAAGACCCACAGCAGTCACTGCCCAAACTCCTTTTCTGACATTTCTTCTATTTTCTCTTTAAAGAAACTATTTCCAATGGTCTACTTTTAGGCAACAAGCAAATGTCTCCAAAAGGAATGGATACCACCGAGTCAAGTAAGAAGGCTGAGACAACAGAATGCTATGAGTAAAGAGATAATCATTGAGGAATGAGGAATTATTAAGTAACAGGAAGTTATTAAAGCAAATGTATCCAGTACGCAGTCAAATCCTTATATCCCCATTTTTCAGGTAGAGCTCAGAACAAGATTTACAAGACACCGAGAGAAGACACGGGAGGAAGTAGAAGCAACTTCCAACAATATGGCAATTAAAGGGAACTACAAAGTCCTTCTTGAAAGACTAGCTGTGCCCATTTCAGAACGCGAGAAAGCTTCTGCCTTCGCTGGAGCCCTTTGTTGCTGCTGCCGCTGCATGGTCACTGCTTCTCTGCCGGAAGCCACCCCCACCAATGGGATCTAACGTTGTAATGGCCTCAAGCCACGCCCATCACTGAGGCGGCCCAGGCAGTCTGCAGCTGCACCAGAAGGTGGATTTCGCCAGGGAGGGTAGGTGACCTCCAATGTCAAGACTGAAACACGGAGGCTCAAAGGGGACATTCAAGTTGAGAGAGAGAAGGGACACGAGATTCAAGAACTCTTTTGTAGTGAAACCCATTTTTTTTTTCAAATGAACTTATAGCAACATATTACACAAATAGTAAATAAAGGTACCTTGGCTTAAAAAAGGGTGATTTTAAAGTTCACGTAACATGCACTTTTCAAGGTCAAGAAGTGGGAACAATGAGGCTGTTTTAACATACATATTTTAAACGAAAAGTTACAGATAGGAGCGGTCTTTTACCAGCCTTAATATCCGAGTTCTGTGTTTTTTTAAGTGCAGATTCAAGAAATCCCAAAAGTAAATTGTTCCAAATTGTTTTTAACGTCTCTCTTTATCATCTCAGGATCTTCCTACAAAGGACCCAGAAGCTTGAAAAATTCTAAGAAATGTTTACTTCTAAGTTAAATCACGAACAGCCGCCACCCTTCTAATTCCTTATCAGAAGCAAGGGCAAGAACTACCCGGTGCCCGCCAGTAGGCAGTACAACTATTAGCACTGTCACCTCTCAACCTGTTTTGTGTTCCTTGGTGACTGTGTGACCCTCACGTCAGCACGCACCAAGCAGATGTGCAGGGCTGGCACCGGTCACGGCGGTGCGCTGGCCAACATGTGCAGACCTGTGTTCTGCAAAAGACCTGGGCATTAGAACAGCCTTCCTAATCAATGACATGTTAACATAAAGTACACGAACAAAGATGGCCGAAGAGTTTTATTCTGTCTGTCCCCAGACCAGTTACCTTGGCAGCACAAATCACCACGTCATTGGTCTCCAGGATTAAAATGTGGCATCTGTCATTTTGAACACGCAGATGGAGCTTCTTTAAAATCGTTACAAACATAAATAAAAGCAGTCCAAATAAATACTTGCAGAATCCTGGAAGCATGTTGTCCTAATGATCTACAGTAAGTCCGTCAGGGGTCAGCTCTGTGTACTGAACAGGTGGTGGTAACAATGATGGTGTATGAAAGACAAAATAACAGCTTTGTCAAATAATCTGTTTTACAGATTTGCTATTGTAAAATTAACTGCAATGTTGCTAAGAAAAATATTTCTAAGATCTTCTTGTTCTGCACACTGCTGTTCACTTCAAGTTGGATGAAGCCCATTTATCCTGACCTATTTTTATTATAACAAAGGCAGACCAAAACCTGACTGAAAAATCAAGGTTTCTTTTTACAGTTGGCGAAACAGTCCCTTTTCAGCACATTTCCACTTCTCTCTTTACTTTTACCTAAGAAGGTTCACATCTATTTCTTTCCAAAGTACCGTTACACAGAATTATAAACTTCTGATCTGTCCATCTGGGTAATAAAATCACGCCTCGGGGCGCCTGGGTGGCTTGGTCGGTTAAGCGTCCGACTTCGGCTCAGGTCATGATCTCACGGTCCGTGAGTTCGAGCCCCGCGTCGGGCTCTGTGCTGACAGCTCAGAGCCTGGAACCTGTTTCAGATTCTGTGTCTCCCTCTCTCTCTCCCCTCCCCTGTTCATGCTCTATCTCTCTCTGTCTCAAAAATAAATAAACGTTAAAAAAATTTAAAAAATTTAAAAAAAAAATCACACCTCTTCTTCAGGGTGTTTAAGGTTGTGTAATGTGCAACCAGACCTGAGTTCAACTAGCTGTGAAACCTTAGACAAGACACTTAACCTTTGTGTCTCTGTTTCTTCATTCGTAAAGAGAAATAACAGGCCCTACCTAATAGGGTTGTTGTAAGGATTAAGCAAAGAAAATGGCACATTTTAAGTAGTTAATGAGTGTTCACTATTCTTCTTCTTCTTCAAGTTTATTTAGTTTTGACAGAGAAAGAGCAGAAGCGCTTGCACAAGCGAGGGAGGGGCAGAGAGAGAGGGAGACTCCCTCTCTCCCAAGCAGGCTCCTTGCTGTCAGTGCAGAGCCCAATGCGGGGCTCAACCTCACAAACCGTGAGATCCTGACCTGAGCCGAAATCAAGAGTCTGATGCTTAGTGGACTGAGCCACCCAGGAGCCCCTCGCTATTATTATTCTTAAAGAAAAACTTACATGAGTCAAAATGCCCAAAGATAACCTACTAACAAATTCATACAATAAGCTTTTTGATAAACTTCTAAAAACGCTAGATGCATTCAAAAGGAACAAAATGAATTCTCATTACACCATGTACTATTATTTACAGAAGCGGCTCCTTAAAAGTTCACAGAAGTATCTCAGAATTTAGGGAAACGAAGAATGACTTTCACAACTTATAAAAAGAAAACAAATCTGTTTGGGCTGACCCGGTCGACAAGCAAGAATATGGCGCCTGTGTTCAGTTCTAACTACAGCTACAGAAATTGTTTTAAATGTCTTGAAGCAGGAAAACTAAAGACACTCGCCTTATTCGCGGAACTACAGAGCAAGACAGTAATGCAGGAGGAACTCGGCAGGTATTTTCACTATAAGGGACAGGGGGCAGCAGTTTGCAAGTTTACTCTGGGATGCAAAGGACAGGGGGTAAGAGGACGTTTGAACATACAAACACAGGCAATACAAGAGGTAAATTCTTAGTTACGGTGAGTCTGACTTCCCAATCAGGGAAAAAAAAAAAAAAAAAGGTGACATGAAACGCATTAACAGAGTCTCTAAGGCACAGAATGCAACAAATGCTTTGGGTACCAAAGTTCCATCTTAGAGCTTCAGGCGGTAGCAAAGTTTTAGAGAAATCAATCCTGGACTTTACGTGCACGTGTGAGCAACAATCTGCACAATGCTACTACTGAAGGCGGTAAAGGGCCCTCAGGAAGGGAAACCAACCTGCCTGTTTGCGGAGACGAAGTGCAGTTTCGCACTGGAGAGACGGCAAGCAAACGAACGGGGGAGGGGGGTTGCAAAAGGAGGGCAGGAGGAGAACGCAGGGGAACCGCCAGTGCGTGTCTGCTTCACGAGTGTCTACTTCTTCACTCGAATTGAGGCAGAGGAGAGGGAGCATTTTTCGTTTAGCCACGATGGAAGCAATTTCTGCGCGGCCCCCGGTCTGAAGCTGGCGGCGGGGACGAGGTCACAGTTCCCGCAGGACCAGGGGTGCCCCACTACGCTCCCGGCCCCGCCGCGTTCCGGGCGGGCACCGAAGCTGCAGCGACGGCCGGCGGGCTGGACGCTCGGGCGGCCCCGCGGTCTCGGGCAGGGGTCCCTCGGCAGACTCGGCCGCGGTGCCCTCGGTCCCAGGGCTGCACCCCGCCCCTCTGACCCGGGCCGCGGAGCCTGGATGCTGCCCTCACCACCTGGCGGGAAGCGCAGGCCCCCACGCCCCCTTGGCCTCCGACCGAGCTCAGGCCGGGCCGCGACCGGCTTTCGGCGCCGGGCCGCTGCGGCAGCCCCCACTCACCTCGCCGCCCGGCAGCGCTCCGGCTCGGGCTCAGGCTCGGGTCCCGGCGGCGGCGGTGGCGGCTCCTCCATGGCGGCGGCGGGGGTGACGGCGAAGGCGGGCGGGGGGACCAGCTCGGCGGCGGCGGCGGCTTCTCTCATCCGTGCACGGGGCCTCGCATGGCCGCGGCGGGCGGTAAGCTGCAGCCTGGCGCGGGGAACCGAAGCCCCGAAGTGCGGGAGTGACTCGGCTCCGCCTCCGCCTCTAGCCCGCCGCAGGAGCCGCTCGCGCCGCGGCCATCTTGGGAACGGCGACCGGCCAGCGCCGGGCTACGGCGGGCGGCGAGGGACAAGCCTCCGAGGGCGGCGGCGGCGGCGGGCGCGGCAGCGGACGGGCGGGGAGCCGGCGAGGGGAGGGGCGCGGGGAACGGCGCCGGGGGCCGGCGGCGTGGGCGACCGAGGCGGCGGCCCGGGAGGCACGTCGGGGCCACTTGGCCCGGGGGCCGGGGGCCCGCGACGGCCGCCTGATTTCGCTAGCGGGGAGTGTGCGCCGGGCCGTGCCCGCCCTTGCTCCCGGGGCGGCCGGTGGGGGGCTGGCGCGGGGGACCCCGGGAGGGGCCGCGCGGCCCGGATTAGGCGGCGACCGGAGACTTTGAAGGGCGCCGTGAACTTTAGCAAATGGATCGCCGCCAAAGGTGATGCCATGCTCAGAAATAGGGCGCAGTGCAACGCAGACGCTCACGACCCACACGCGGGCCTGGGGGCTCCGAGCGTCCCGTGAGTCCGGGGGAGGGTGGGGCGCACTGGTGAACGTGCAGCCTTCCGCCTGCACGTGAAACTCGGGTTTCTGAGACTAAACAAAGTCTCGGGACACGCAGAGCATTAAAGCTACCCTCTTATCAACAGGGCAGAAAAGAACATTGATCTAACCTCGCCTCAGTATCACAAGGTGGTTTTGATCTTCCGGAAACCCGAGCGGGAGTGCTGCTACGGTGTGGAGAAAAGAATTCTACAGATTTCTTCAGAGTTACAGCAATACTCTTGAAATTCCAGTGCATCCTGTGCCCTTGGAGAGGACTTGGGGCTTCACAGTTTTAAGTTGCACATATTTACAAAACTTCCCACAGGGTGAAGTCCAGAGTAAATTCAAAATCAGCATCTTTTAAAGTTAAGTATATTTCTGTTCATTCAAACGTGCTGGTTTTTAAAACTTAATTCGGTGGAGCTCGAATATGTAAAACACGCGTTGGATGAATGTTGGTAGGAAAACTGGCTGAGATAGAAAACTTTAAATATGATCATATTTAAAGGCAGTTGTGAAATTATCTATATTTCTCTCAAAGTACCTTCCAGAAATTCCTACGTCAATCTACCGTATCACGGTAGTCTGTACTGACATTCATTTTATTTATTCAACAACATTCATTCAACAAATACCTATCAAATGCATATATGTGCTAGGAACTGTACTAGATAGTGAGGATATAGCAGTGAGCAAAACAGACCGTATCTTTTCCTGGTCGAGCTAACATCCTAGTTGAGCAAGGCAAAGAGAAAGAAAAAAGAAAAAGAAACAAGCGAGCATATAGCATCCCAGCCAGTGTAACGGCTATGCAGATGTCGGCCGGGAAAGACTGGAGAGGGGAATGCTGTTTTTATAGAGAGAGTGTGTGCATGCACAAGTGAGGGAGGGGCGGAGAGAGAACAGAGTGGGACTCCATCCCAGGAACTATGAGATCAAGACCTGAGCTGAAAACCGAGAGTCCCACGCTTAACCTACTGAGCTACCCAGGGCTGTGAGGAGAATGCAGTTTCACCAAGATTGGGTAAGATGATTAAATGATTTGGGCATACAAGCACTCTTACTTACTGAATTTCAAATTGTCTTTCGAGACAGTTGTATGACCAAATCTGTTAACTTTACCTTCCCTAAATCATATTTAAGTATTTTAATACTTAATAAGTGTTAAAGTATCTATTAATTATTTATTTATTATTTGGATAAGTCTTGGTTCACAAATAATTCCTGAGGACTGTCTGAGCCTGTGGCCTATCTTCAGGTCTCCAAGCTTGCTTGCAAGTCTATATTTGATATATAGACGAACATTTGAGAGATGCGTGGTTTGTTGTTTTAATTTCCACTTGAAGATGCTATCTATTTTAGCATGAACCCCAAATGAACTTACATTTAACTAATCACCGAAGGCACCAGGTGTAGAAACCTCAGTTAACTAGTACTAAATATTCAGTGTAAGTGCAGTGAAGTTTTTCTTCACTTAAGGTAATTTTGTGTTAGGCATCCCCCCTTTTTTACTCCTTGTGTTCACCTCCTGTTCTGGGCCACCTCATTTCAGCAATCCACTATTCCGGATTCTGAGATCTGAATGGGTTTCCTTCTTATCCACACGCCCTTCAAAATTGCACCTGACCTGTGCTCTCTGACTTGGTGGTGAACTGTAGCGGCCTCGATTCAATCAGAGTTCTGAACCACCAGGCGCCCCTGTAACTCATTTTAAAGTAAAGAAACTTATGAAGGGCTATGTGAATTCAGTCTTGAGAACAGAGAGTGAGAGGCAATCTAACTATAATAGTTCGTTAATGTGAAAAATAAAAACACCCACATCCTGAATGCGATGGTATTTACTAGCCCCCTGACTAGCGGGTCCCAAATCCCGGCAAATTTTACCTCCCCTGTGGCATCCATGCACTTCTCTCCATTCTCCAGTTCAGCCCGCCATCATGTGTCACCTAGATCACAGCCAGCCTCCAGGTCTCCCTGCCCCTCACACGGCAGTCGGCGGCCACACTAATCTTCCCACATCTGCATCCAAACACATCACCCTCTTACCTAATGCATTTTATTAGCATCTCATTGCTGTCAATGAGAATAAAGTCCATAAAGAGCCTTTCGGAGTTCTTCAAAAGCTCCGTAGTTGGTCCCATGACTAGGATTGTGCCCAAGCAGTTCCTATGCTGTGACACCACCCTTTCTACCTGGCTGGTGCTCTCCCAGGGCAGGAGGGAGAGCCGTGCACTCTGGCAGGCTAAGAACTGGCATCTATTCAAACAATAATTTAAAAAATTTGTTCATATATGTTATATATGTATGTTATATATATATATGATATATATGTAATTATATTATATAATATGTAATATATATACATGTCACTTACTAATCCATGTCCAGTGTGTGAAGAAAGCCCAGCAAAGTATTTCCCAGCTTTCTGTAATTCTGGTTCTCTACTTAATTTTCCTTTATAATTTTCCAGGCCAGAAGCCTTCTTGGAAGGCATATTAAAAATGTTAAATGTTATATACGCAGATAAATCCCTCTAGGGGCGCCTGGGTGGCTCAGTCACTAAGCTTCCAACTTCAGCTCAGGTCATGATCTCACGGTTCGTGAGTTCAAGCCCCGCATCGGGCTCTGTGCTGACAGCTCAGAGCCTGGAGCCTGCTTCAGATTCTGTGTCTCCCTCTCTCTCTGCTCCTCCCCCACTCACACTCTGTCTCTTTCTCAAACATAAATAAACATTAAAAAAAAAAAATCCCTCTCCTGTAAACAGCATTATGCCATATATTCTTTGATGTTGGTATTCCAACCAAGTGTGACAGCTGACTTTAATGGAGCTGATATACACACACATACACACAAGGCACAAAAATACTCCACGAATATAAACCAGCATCTGGGAGTGACTTCTTGTTATCTTAATTTCCCCTTAAGGGTACTCTCTGTTTTAGCAGGAACCAAACAAGTTTCAGCAATCATGTAAGGCATCTTGTGTAACTGGTGCTAAATATTCAGTTTAAGGGCAGTGACCGCTGGCCCCCACAGCACCCACCACCTCCTCCAGCCCACAGATTCCTTTTCTGCCTTCTCCACTAGAGATGTGCTCCTTTAGGATCGGAGCCTTCTGTCATCCGCCACTGTGACTCCTCACCACCAAGTGAACCGTCCTGGAGGGAGGGGACCACGGTGTCACCTGGCTGTCTCTGGTGCCAGCACAGTGTTCAATACATCATAGGAACTAGTAAACAGTGTTGCACTCGGGACTTAGGTGTTATTTTTAACAGTGATGAACTGTTATTACAGTTAGATTTTTGTCTCTAAATGTATCCCTGTTATCACATGACTGGTCTCATTGCCTTTAATCATGTTCTTAAAAACAATGACAACAAAATCTGCAGAGGAGTGCCTCTCTCTGTCCTCAAGACTGGGTTCACATTGCCCTTATTAAATTTCATTACTTTAAAATGAGTCACAAAAGCTAGATTCAAGTTTTACTGAAGATCCAGTTTAGTTAGAGGTTGAGCTATGTAACATTCTCAGCTTTGCTTACTATGAATGTTAGGCCCAATTTTGACACATGCTACCCCTATTATGAAGCCTCAGACTGGTAAGTAGGTAGGTAGATAGATAATAGATGATGGATGGATGGATGGATGGATGGATGATATAGATAGATGATAGATGATGGATGGATGGATGGATGGATGGATGGACGGATGGATAGACAGATGATAGATAGCCACATAGATAAATGGATGGATGGATAGATAGACAGACAGACAGACAGGAAGACTTCCCCAGCCATTCCCTCTCCTCTCCAGTGGCTCCCTGGAGCCCTGCCCAGCTCTGCAGAGGCAGAAACACAAAAGCCCAGACATCCTCATCTGCTCATGACCAGGGAGGGCTGACTTATTTCCACTCTGGCACATGCCACGGAAGTCCAGCTCAGAAACAGCAATAAAAGCTTCACTCCTATTGAAGAAAAGCTAAACTGAGCATTACACACATAGGTCTTTTGTTTTCCATAGTGATACAGTGACATCTATTTCTGACTAGTAAAACACAAAACATATTGGATACGTACAGAAGATAATTAGTCCTTGGAACACTGAAGCTTTGCCCTTGAGGAGTTAGGTAAAATCTCCCCTGGGTTTTCTGAGGGGTGATTTGCCTGTTCTTGTTATTTGTCCAGCCGGACACCAATCATCCCTTATTTCAGACATTCTCCTCTGTACTAGGGAATCATTAAATGATGGATAAAAATGTCACTCTCCTTTTCAATGGTTACAGGAGTATGAATGAGAACAATAGAGGGAAAGGAATTGTACTCCAACTTGTGAAAAGTCAGGCCAGAGAAGGGGGCGTGTGCTCCAGAGATGCACAGAGGGAAGAGCCCTTCACCCGATTTCCTTCTGGAAGTGCAGACAGTAGAAGTCAAGAGAGCATACACTTCTTCAGCCCTGCTCAGCAGTCTCAGTTCAGCTCTCCAGGGTCCCGCCAACCTGAGCTTTGAGCATTTAAATCCCCAGGGGAGCCCACCCTTCTCGCTAGCCAAACAGCGCTCTCATTTCCCCACCAAAACGTCTACAGACCTTGCCAGATCCTCTCCCTTCCGTTCCGCTTTCAGACGTCCAGGTGCCAGCTTTAGAGAACCATGCCCCTGCAAGTGCACTTCCCAAATGAATTTCAGATCCCTTCAGTCCCTACACGTGGACTTCACACAGGACACGGAGTGGATGACACCGGCGACGAGCTCCTGGACCCTCTGCCCGAGGCTTCTGCTCCTCGCTTTCTTCTGCCAAAGTCACTCCTCCTTGCAAACGCAGATGAAGATTCTCCCAAACCACTCTGGAAAGACATCTCTGAGCTCCACCACCCGTCTGTCCTAACCTGACAACTGGGCGGTGCCTTAATGTCCCCGTAACATCTTTTTAAAATTTTTTTAAAAAGTTTACTTATTTGGGGGCGGGGGGTTGACTGGGGGAGGGGCAAAGAGAGAGGGAGAGAGAATCCCAAGCAGGCTCCCTGCTGTCAGTGTGAGGCCCAACACAGGGCTCAATCCCAGGACCCTAGGATCATGATCTGAGCCAAAATCAAAAGTCAGATGCTCAGCCTACTGAGCCACCCAGGCGCCCCTTTCCCGGTAACATCTTGGGCAAATCCTCACTTTAGCACTACCTCCCTATCTGCATCTATACGTTCGGTTGATTACATGTGTCTTTCCTCCCCTGTGACCTTCTAGAGAGGGGGAAATATTTCTTGCTATTGCTGTCTCTTCCGGACCTAAAATAACACACCGCTCGTAGTACATGTTCAGTAAAATGTCCGTTGAAAAAACGAACTGGATGGATGAGTGAACATATGGACAGACGGAGACACGGATGGGTCCAATTGGGGAAATAAGCCTTGGATAAAAATCACTCAAGACTCTAAGGAGCATCATAAGGCAGCTTTTTAAAGTATAACAGACGTTCTAAAGGGTCAGAGACAATCAAGGTGGACACAAGTAAAGACGAAAAGTTACATAAAAAACAGGCATTCAATATGAGGGGTAAAAGCAATGTTATTTCATATCCTGTGAGGCTTCAAGTCACAAAACGGAAGAACGGAACAGAAATAACCTGGATTTTTAGACTGACAGTGAAGAATCTTAATGACCCCTTTGGTTGTTTGTATATATACACTTACACACCAACAAATAAAAGGTTCTGACTTTATTCTGGTTGAAGTAAAAGAACAATAGTGATGGATAAATGTTAAAATGGAGTTTAAAACACTGATTTTTATTGAGATACGACTCTGATGCACATCGGAAATATTTTGAGCCAACAGACTTATAACCAAAGGCCAGAAATAAGTTCCCAGAAGTCAAAGACCTATCCTTCTGAAGTGTACATTTTCAGAGTAGTTTTGCAACAGGAAACCTTTGAATTAAAACCATTCTTCAAAGCCACCTATCTAACCGTCTTCTCAGAGCAAGATTTTTCTCTTCATTAAGTACAGACATGTCCAAGGCTTGAATTTGTCAGTTTCACAAGACAGTCTCTTCTGTATTTTGACAACTCTTATTCTTTGAAAATCAATGTTTATAATAATTCCAAACCTGCCTCCTTAATACTTCTACCCAATGTTCTATCTAAGACAAAGCAAAATAAAAGTTCAACATTTGAGAACAGCTATTGTGTGGTTCTCCCCAAAAATGGCAACAAAAAAGTCTTCAAAACCTTTTTTCCAGATTCATCATCCTGTCCCCTCCACTTCAGACTTGGGTAGTGTAGGCTAGCAATGACTCCACAGGAAGATCTTTCTGACAATGGTTTACTTGACAATTCAGATCCGATTACAGTAGTTTTGCTTAAACTAATCACAGAATTCGAAAGCCAAAGCAAAAAGTGCCTGGTCTGGGTGGGAGGACACCAACATGACCATAGCCATGAAACAAAATGCCACCTGCTTGGGATAATTCAGGGCAGAATGCACTTCTAGTAGAGTGGAGGAATAAGTCATAAGTCACCTGTGGGGAAAAAAATCAGTTTACATTAGGTTTGAGCAGGATTATTAAAAGAAGTTTGGAAAGTTAAGATATAGATCAATGGGTCTTCCGTTTGGCTGCAGGGCAGAACTACCTGGGGACGTCTTAAAGACATTAATGCTTGGATCCCACCCCTCTTCTACATCTGAGATTAACTGGTCTGGGACAGGTCCCCAGCATCCACAGGCTGAGAAAATTGCTCAGGTGAGTCCAATGTCCAGCCAGGGTCAG
Organism: Panthera tigris; assembly: GCF_018350195.1. Taxonomy (NCBI): domain Eukaryota; kingdom Metazoa; phylum Chordata; class Mammalia; order Carnivora; family Felidae; genus Panthera; species Panthera tigris. Next base: position 143,387,325 of record NC_056664.1, on the reverse strand, counting down.
AACCACGGTCACGGACCCCAACCTTCAACCGCAGGATGGCTTAGGAAACACGGTCTAAGAGTATTCCTCAATGATTTACTCAGGGCCCAATCTGAACAACATTGCGTGGCCTCAAGCTGGGAATACAGAGGTCTGGATAACCAGCCGCTGGTCCTCACGGGAAATGTCGCCCAGTGGGGACCCAAGAGGCCCTGCAAACACAGAACTTTCCAGCATAGCCTTGACTGCATTGGGTGTTCACAAGGGTGCTGCCCCACCCTGTTTTTTGCCTCCCCCCATGGGTCACAGACCTGTGCTGCCAGTCATCCAGTGCCTGCAAACAGTGGCTCAAGATATTCTGACCGATTTTCTAGTTGTTTATAGGCAGCTGGGTGTAGGAGTATCCCAGGGCCTTCATAATCCCCAGGTACCACAAACAGCAGGGCTTAAGGCAACAATTTATTCTCTCACACTTCTGATGGCCAGAAGTCCAGAATCAAGGGGTCAGCAAAGTTGCTTCCTTCTTGGGGCTCAGAGGAAGAGTCTGTTCCATGTCACTGTCATGGATTCTGGTGGCAGCCAGCAACTCGGCTTCCCACCACGTGGCTGTCTTCTGTCTGTCTCTGTGGTCTCTTCTCATAAGGACGACACTCATAACGGATTAAGGGCCCACCCTGCTCCAGTAGGACCTCACCTTAATTACATTGGTAACAACCCTATTTCTCACAGGGTCATACTCGGAGGTTCTGGCAAGGACGTGAATTTAAGGGTGACCGTGTTCAACCCCATGCAACGGGTCATGGTGGTCCTTGTCAGTCCAAAACACTGCACAATGGGAGTCCTCACTTGCATTGTAGACTCCTTGCTAGACGGATTGATTCTTACGTACTTCTGTGCCTTTCACCATGCTCTACCCTATTGCAACTCACATGCTGAAACGAATTAGAGTCACATACGGAAATATCACCAAGAATTCTGTAAGTGCAGACTTCACGGCCCACCAGGCTCTGCTGGGTCAGAGTCTCGGGAGGAAGACTGGGAACATGCATTTTTAAGGGCTTCTGGGTTGTTCAGATAGGTTTAGGCCTTGTTCTGGGAGATTCTGGCATGGGGGTTGACTATATATACTTTGCAGTGAGAAGGAGTAGAGTTCAAATTCTCACAGGGTGTATCAGAGAGCAGAGAAACAGAGCCAATAAGAAAAATGAGAAAAATGTATGTGGGTGCGTGTGTGTACGGAGAGAGAAAGATTTTAAGAAATTGGTTTCCAAGATTAAGGAGGTTGACAAGTCCAAAGTCTGCACTGTGGGCTGGCAGACTGGAAACCCAGGGGAGAGCAAGTGTTACAGATGAAATCCAAAGGCCATCTTCCAACAGAATTCCCTCACACTCAGGAGAGGTCAGGCTTTTGTTCTATGCATGCCGGCAACTGATTAGATGAGGCCCACCCACGCTATGGAAGGCAATCTGCTTTCCTCAAAGTCTACCAATTTGAGTATTAATCTAATCCCAGACACCTTCACAGAAACATTCAGAATGTTGATCACCTATCTGGGTAGTGCAGCCCAGCAACGCTGTCACATAAAATTAACCATCACATAGGGATCTCATTGAGGCCGGCACCGAGAGAGGGCTAAATAGGAAAGGATCAGGAGAGAGGAGGCAGGGGCAGGTTGGTACATCTTAGGTTTGTGTTTCTCCAAGGAGGATCTTTCTACCCCCAGCACTGGAAGCTCTACATGGAAATGCAAATCACTGGGCCCCATCCAGGAATCCGTGAATCAGAACCCAAGGGGGTAGGACCCAGGCATCTATATTTGAAACAAATCCCCTTGGTGCAGCAAAGCAAGTTTAAGACGTCGTGCCGACCCACTGACTGCAGATCTAGACCGGTCAAAAGTGTCCATCTCACCAAACACGTCTGGCATAAAGCACTACGTGTGGGCCTTTCTGGAAGGAAACTGCTGAGCAACAGCTTCACGCAGGAGGGGCACTGGAGGGCCCTGAGCCCAAGCGGATGCCACAGGTAGAAAGGGTGTTGGGCACTGGGGGACAGGCAAGACAGGGAGCAGAGCTGCGTGCAGGGTTGGGGCTCAGACACGGTCCGGATGCCGTGGTGATAAGGGTGAGCCCCTGGCTGGGAATTAGAAAGTAAAGGATTTCAAATGTCAGTCCGTACTTTGTGTGCAAACGTGGTGGTGGCTGGAGGGCCCCGAAGGTATTCTTCTCAGTTTCCAGTCTTAATTTTAGAATCTCGGTACGACACAAAGGATCACAACAAGAGGACGGATTAAACGTCATTGAGAAGTCGCTGCGGTTCCCTAGCAGCAGCACAGAGAGAGTGACGACGTCTGCCTGGGCCTGCAGCCCGGGCCACGTCAGGAGAGACTTTTAGCCCCTGTCCACGTCTGAAACTTGGAGAACTCAAGGCTGGAGACCGTAAATCTCCCTCTCGGTTGGCAGTCTCTGCCGTGATTCATTCATACCAGATCCCCAGTCACAGCGCCTCCCGGGTCCCGTTCCGCTGGGTGCTGGGGAACTGGGTGAAAAGCAGAAGCCGAGTGTGAGCCTTGGACACGTCAGAGGATTTCAGGCCAAACGTCTTCATGTCCCCTGCCGCCTGCCAGGTCGTGACACTTCTGTTATTATTAGGTCATCACCATGGCGTGTTTATGAACCGGCCAAACACCCCGGCCACGCGAGGGCAGATGTGTGGGAGAGTGTTGTGGTCACTGTATCTGGGTGCTGGGTTTGCTCCCATTTCCTCTTTGGAAAACACTGAAACCAAGGTGCTTAGCGATAATGAAACGGAAGTGGCTAGTTCAAGTGAAAACGGAGGAATAAGGCACACCCCCGTCCTCCCCATGCAAGCTTCCCCAGGTCCTTCCTTGCTCCCCGCCCCATCGCCCCTCTGTTCCCTGAGTCCGGCAAGGTAGGCAGGACAGGGAGTCCCTCAGCCACGTACTCTGCTGGAATGGACACCACACACACACGTCTCAACACGCTTACATCTGGTGTCCAGGGTCCACTGCCCGCAGCTATCAGGCTTCCAAATTCAATGATCTCATCTAATTATTAAAATTTTTTTAAAAAAACAACTCCTCAGCCAGTTTCTCTAGGACGTGCCTAGCAAATCAGCCTCCCCCTCCCTAAAAGTGGCTCTTGAGATGGAGACAAAAGCTGTTTTCTAAAAAAATGCTCATGTGGAGGTTAAGAACACCGCCAACTTCAGAGCACAGCACAATCGTTTAAGATAAGCACTGGAAACAAATCTCCGGCTTTATCATGATGATACGAAAGGTTTACAGGACAATTAACACATTTTTTAAGGTTTTTTAAAGAGAGGTCCCATTATCAACATTAGCAATTTCAATCCTTGCAGATTAACCTCTTGACAACCTCATTCCAGGGGAGATTATTAGTCACTTACTGTATGCACGGCTCTGTGCCGGTTATGGAGGGAAAGGTCACTCTCCCCTGAGACTGTGCAATCTGGCTGGGAGATAAGACGAGTGTGGGTAACAATTAAGTAACAATGTCAGGCAGTAAGGTCTGCTTACCTCCTGCCCATCCTGCTGGCTCCCGCCCAAGCCCCACCTCCTCTGTGACAAAGTCCTCAGCCTCAGCCTCCCCAGGTGGCCCGCCTCTCCCTTCCTGGGCTCCTGTATTCGTGCCTCATTCTGCCACTTCCCTGGGCACTGCCTTTGCTTCTGACGTGATGGTCTCCGGTGCATTTGTCCCCGAGCTGGATGGCGATCTTTTGGGGGACCAAAACACACATTTACATTTCTTTTGCATCCTCCTCAGCAACTAGCACGTGGAAAAGACTGAATTAATACTCAGGTAAAAAAAAAAAAAAAAGCATAGGGCTCAGTCTTCACTGAGGCCCGCTCAGCTCCAGGGCAACTGTTAGCTTCCGGGCATCTCATAGAGAATGACCTAGATGTAATCAGTATCAGTAGTCAGGATTAGTTATGAGCTGGGGTCTCCAAAGGCGAAAGTTAATAGGGTATCTATTTTCACATCACAACCAGTCATAACCAGTCTTGTTTGTATTTGGAGCCAATTTCTGACAAACATAAAAAGCTAACCCCAAGGCCCCAGACCATCCGGTGGTACAACGCAGGCAGAGATACGAGGGATCATTGAAATCTTTCATATTTGCCTCAAAACATCTCAGTGAATATAATCGTGATAAAGCCAGATCTCTAACGTGTATCTCAAATTGTTACTTGTTCTATGCTCTGATGGTGACCACGTTCTTTGCTGAACTCAATATATAATATACTTTATATTTAGTTTACTATGAACTATATTGTATATGATTACGTATTTATACGTTAATACTATATACTTGATATTAAATATTTCATTATATTACATATTTATACAGTGATATTATAATGTAATTATATAATGACATATTACATATTTCATATGAACATAAAATATAAGTTATATAAGTTCCACTTAAAATAGTGAGAGTAAAAAAAGTTTAGCATCCTCTCTAGAGATATAATGCAAGTCACAAAGGTGCACCATATATAAAGTTTCTAATCAGCCACATCAAAAAAAATAAAAAGAAACAGGTAGAATCAATTTTAATAATAAATATATTTTATTTAGTCCAAATAACCAAAATACCATAACCTCAACATGTAATCAATATAAAACTTTATTCATGAGATATATACTTTTTCATACTAAGTCTTCACAATCCAGCGTATTTTACTTTTATAGCACATCTCAATTTAGACGAGCCACTTTTCAAAGACTCAATCACAGCCCCACGTGGCTACTGGTTACCATATTAGACAGCGCAGCACTGGTTGACTAGTTATAACTGATAAAAAAAAAATTACATAAACTGTTGTATTTCTTATTGTTGCATTAGTTGCCAGGAAACCCAAAGCTAAATTTGGTGCTCGATTATAGAGATCTCGTTCTGAGGTCCTCTAAAATTTATTTCTCCTCCTTCCAAATGGATTTGAATATCTCTGTTTTGTACGTCCTTTTAGAGAAGTAATTTAATACTAGTAACAGCCATAATGATAATTGTCTTTTATTATTCATAATGATACTAATTTATCACTCACCCGCTGTGTGCGAAGCAGAGTGCCATATGCCTTACATGGGCCACACAGCAAGACAGTGGCCGAGCGGAGATCTGATCTGATTCTAAAATCCTCCTTCTCAACAATTCCGCTCTTAGAATGCTTGTATCGGTGACCACCAGCACCACTCTGTTCCAGGAACCTCATACACACTCCATCCTTCCTCATCGTACAGGTTAGGATCGAGGCTCAGAGGTCAGGTCCCCCGTCGGGGTACGGCTAATAAACACGAGAGCCAGCATATGAACTCAGATGCTTTGTGCATTCACTTTCTAAATGCTCTCTGCTTCAATTATGTAAAACCAACTTTAAAGGATCGAATTCCTTTTGAAGATCAACATATCACAAAGCTATTAATTCAGTAGCTGTATTTTGAGCTCTTTTTGTGAGCCAGGCACTGGCCGCTCCCCACCCCCCAACACTGGGATTCACAAACGGAAAAGACAAAATCCCTGACCTGAGAGAGTTTGTAATGGAAGAAATGTAAAGTGGAGAAAAATGTTACAAATACTAACTGGAAATTCTCTGCTGGACTTTGCAGAGCAGGTGCTAAGCAAGTATTTGCAAAGAAACCTATCTAGCAAAGATCAAATGAGTAAAATAAATTAGAAAAAATAGTTCAAACCACTTAGAACTCTGAGTGGATGCATAAATGTGTCAGCGTTGACTGCAGACTCCTGCTTCTCCTAAAATGCCCTACATGCCCTCTGTATCTCTACACGTGTTCCCGCGAGCTGTCCAAAAGGCAAATGGCCCACGGAAGGAGGCAGCCCACACCCTGTCTCAGCATAAACTGATACTCAGCACCATCAGCTAAATTGTTCGGGTGGCTCATCGAGTTCACAGGATGAGAACTCACAGCTGCTTTCTTGAACGTCTGGCAGGGGCTCACGAATGCATTTCATCAAATTTGACACATGGGCTGTTAGCAAACACACGAGCAAAAGGCACTCGTGTTTTGTTCAGTGCTGTCACTTTCCCGTCCTCCCCCCAACATCTGGCCCTGACGTAGACTGATCTCAAATGAATGTCTGAGACTCACTGCCACGTAACGTTGTTATGCATTCGCTCAGCCACCATCGTTCAGCCCAGGTTCTCCATGCTCTCTCCCTGTGACCACACAGGCAGGTAGGTAGAGACATGGCTTACTGAAGCTCATTCATCAGGAATCCGTGCGGGGTCACTGGCTCCACCCCCTCCCTATTCTCCATTCTGACATTATATCTGATTCTAAAAATACCATGGTCTTAAGCCTAACCTTTAAATGACAGACACCTCATTCTTCATGCTATAGTGTCCTTAATTACCCCCTCAAAGCCAGTGATTTTGAAGGTTCCCAGGAGACCTGGCACGAGCGAGTTATAGTTTTCACTGGAGGGCTGTGTTTTCTGTATGCCCAGCAGAGAGTTTCTATTCAGATTGTTTTGGCTGCAAGGAACAGAAGCATGCTTTAATCAACTCAGGAAAAGTGGGGCTTATCGTAAGGACACAAGGAAAATGGAAATGGAACCTGAGGTACGAAACAGGCCTGGGGACTGATACAGGGCCCACGAGGGCTTGGCCTCTCCCGGCTCTCCCGCCGTTCTGTCTCCTGGCCGCTTCCTCTACTAATCACAGCTTTTCTCTCTTACAGTCTCAGACCGCATGGCCCTGACTCTCACTCATGACATCCTTTTAGCTGCTACCCCAGCATTCACCCATTCATATTCCCTACAGACATCACTGTTTTGGCCCAACCCAATTTTGAAGACCGTTTGTCACTGGCCAGCTCACGGATTTGTTTCTCTTGAGTCGGATGGCCAACTGTGGCCCAATTGTTTGTGGCTTCGAGGGCGGAGTGGGATGGGAGTGATGTGGCACCAGCAAGGACCCATGAGGGGGCAGGATCCCTAAGCGGTGTGGTCAGGGATGACACCTGAAGGTTTGCTTTGCCCAGTACAGACAAGTAAAATCACGTAATACGCTAATCAATGAAGAAACATCTAGGAATTAAGTTAAGGAAGATGTCTGAAGCAGAGAAAGAAGATGAATATCAAAAAAATAAATTAATTAAATCCAGTAGAATTTGCTGCTGAAATTAGTATTTATTAGCTACTTCACGCTAAGCACGGTGTAGGCATTTTATGTGCATTGTTTCATCTAAGCCTTCCGAACACCCCAGAAATAAGTGTTTCACTAACCCATTTTCATTTGTAGGACCCGAGGCTTGGGAGACATTACCTACGTCACTACGTGACTCAAGGTCACAAAGCCAATGAACCAGGATATGAATCCATGTATATTTGACTCCGAAGTTCTTTCCACTATAAAACACACAGAGAAAGAGCTAAGTATTAACATCATTCTAATCTACCTGCTAACAAATTATAAAATACAGCTGTTTCCTTGCAGACCTGACCTGCAGCGATACGAATAAACAATAACTCAACTTCAGTGTCTTGACAGCACTAAAAATCATTCATAACAAATCGCTGGGTTATAACAACGTGGGCACTTATTACTTGGAAAAAGACCAAGCCCTTAAAATAGTCCGTTTTAATCTACCGTATGAACGATTCTTGTCACCACCAACAAAATGCAATCGCTACCTCCCTGAGCCAGTCTGCTACTCTGATTCCTTTCTCTTACGTCTTTCAAGCTGAGCCAAAGAAAATCAAAGTACTGGCCCAATTGCACCTTGTTTTAAAAGTGCTCTCACAGCTTACTCCAGTATTTCTTTATAATGCAAATATCAGTTTAATTAATCGTAGCAATATGACATTGGGTTAAGCTCTTCAAGACATACACTATTTTTACGACTCAGACCCGATCGTTTCAGATTCACAACAAAGTGAATCTAAAATGTGGTACAATGTCCAGTGTTGATCTGATGGACACTGGAACAGGAACACATACAGTTTCTTGAGTAGAGATGGGTAAAGGACACGGCTGTTCGTAACTTTTTTTATCCTGTTAAAGACTGGCATCATCTGATCAAGGTAGAAATGTATTGCTTTTGGCCAAAAAACTTTGTAAGATAAACAAAAAAAAAAAAAAAAAAAAAAAAAAAAGCATGAGCAGGGGTGCCTGGGTGGCTCAGTTGGTTAAGCATCTGACTTTGGTGTAGGTCATGATCTCGCGATTCGTGAGTTCGAGCCCCACAACAGGCTCTGTGCTGACAGCTTGGAGCCTGCTTGGGATTCTCTGTCTCCCTCTCTCTCTGCCCCTCCCCTACACTCTCTTTCTCTTCCTCTTAAAATGAAGTAAATATTAAAAAAGAAAAAAGCAGGAGCAGATACAAAATGACCTTTAAAATCAATATCAAAGTTTAAATATAAGGATAGCACTTTAGACAAAACAAATGAACAAAGGGAAAAAAATAAGAGGCAGAGAGACAAAGCAAGACACCGACTCAACTATAGAGAACACACTGATGGTTACCAGAGGGGAGGGGATCGGAGAAATAGGTGACGGGGATTAAGGAAGGCACTTGTCATGAGGATCACTCAGTGATGTATGCAACTGTTGAATCACTATATGGCACCTCCAACGTTAACATTATGCTGTATGTAACTATGCTGGAATTACAATAAAACTTAAAACACAAACAATAGATCACGCTCCGGAACTGTCATCATAAAAAGAATCCTCACATTTAACACCACCGTGTCACTCTACCTTCACTGTCCGAAGCGTCTTTAGCTTTTCAGCTTTGAAATGGCCAGAGCATCTGGAGATGTAACAACACTGATGTTTCTGGATATCAGAGCTCTTTTTTTAAAATTAACTTGTTTATTTTGAGAGAGAGAGAGGGAGAGAGAGAGTCCCAGAGAGAGTCTGACAGTGCAGAGCCTGACGTGAGGCTCGATTTCACGAACAGTGAGAATCACGACCTGAGCCGAAATCGAGAGTCGGATGCTTAACTGATTGAGCCACCCAGGCCCCCCTCAGAGCTTCTAGTTAAAAACAATGAAAACTCATTTTAACTGACATAGGAAAAACAGAAAACGTATTTGTCTTTAAATACTGGCCTCCAAGACATGTACAACAATGTTCACGACAGCCCTATTCGTAGGAGCCACGTCTGGACCCAAGCCACATGTCCGTGCCCAGTGGAATGGACACAGGGATTGTGATACGTATATTCCTCCAGTGGGAAACAGCATCTGAATGAGAGTGAATGACCGACAACAACACGGAACACGGAGGCCTCTCAACTGCAAAATGAAGAAGCCCAACACCACGATTCCACCTTCTTAACATTCGAAACACAGGCAAAACTAATGAACGGTGTGAGAAGTCAGGATAGTGATTTCCTTCTAGGGGCAGCAGTGACTGCCAAGGCACCTGACAGGAAATGAAGGGTTTCTAGGGCTTTGTTTATTGATATGAATGCTGGTAAGGATTGATCCCCTTCGTGAAAATCCATCAAAGTATAGTCTTAAGATTTGTGCAGTGTTATGCGTGTGTGTCCTTTTTCAAGAGACAATTTTATGCAACGCCATGTGGCTTCAGTATTGCCAGGAAGGCTGAAGGACCAGGTTGAGGGCTTCACGTCTGGGAACAAAGCTTGCTACAGAACTGGTTGGCCAACGATGCTGCTGCCACCACGTGACTACCCAACAGTGGACCTGTCCACCGGCCCCTACTGCGCTCTCTTCCCCTGGGGCTGACCCCTGCGAAGCTTCCCCCACTTTGCCTCCAGACTGCAAGGCTGGTATCGCTGTGGCTGGCACGTGGAGATGGTGGCTGGAATTTACAGCTTCTGTGCTGAAAAACCACAGGGAGACACATAAGGCACAAAAGACAGATACGAGGCAGGTGTTGAGAAGGCTAATGTCTTCTACTGCACCTGCGTGGGACTCTGTTCTGGGCTGGACACGGATTCCAATGACTCGAGCAAGCTTCAGGCCTGGTGCCAGATATGCAGAACAACATAAAAGATGTTTTAGGAGATGCTTTGGTCCTCAAGGAAGGTCCAGAGAAAGGTCACCAGGTAGGGAATCTGAGTGAGAGAACCGAAGCAGGGGTGGCCTGGAATCAGATTGTTAAATGGCACAACAGATAGTAAAGAAAGCCATACTGGCTCCTTTGGGTGGTCTGCTAATGGCCGTTTTTAAATTAATTTTTATTTTAAAATAGTTTTGGACTTAACAGAAAAGTTGTGAAGATAATACAGAGTTGCCATATCCCCCAAACCTATTTTCCCCTCTTCATTCACATCTTACATCAGTGTTGTATGTCTGTCACAAATAATGAACAACCGTTGATGCATTATTATTAACTAAAGCTCATACTTTATTCAGATTTCCTAATGTCCTTTTTCCATTCCAGGATCCCATCCTGGATACTATATTACCTTTGGTCCTCACATGTCCTTGGGTACCTTATGGCTGGAACAGTTCCTCACGTTCCTTGTTTTTGATGACGGTTTCGAGTAGTGGTCAGGTATTTTGCAGGAAATCCAGCAACTGGGGTCTGTCTGACATTTTCCCCACAGTTAGACCACAGTTATGGATGTGAAGGAGGAAGACCACAGATGAAGTGCCCTTCTCTTCACATCATACCAAGGGGCCTTATCACCGTTGACGTTGACCTTGACCACCTCACTCGTGTTCATCAGGCCTCCCCACTGTAAAGTTTCTCTTTTCCCCCTTCCATTCTCTGCTCTTTGGAAAGAAGTCACCATGTGCCGCCCTCGTGGGGGGAGGGGTACCTGCCTAACTTATCTGGCATTCTTGAGTAGGGGAAGTTGATAACCATTTTTTATCGCCTTCTAACATGTGGGAGATTGTATATCCCAAATAATTAGTTAACCAGATACAGCGTTTTGATCTTACTTTGTTATATAGTTAGTATTTATCTTAAAAATAACCCATGAATCCAGAGAAGATCAGAGGTGACTGTGTTTTGGTACTTTGACTCCAGGTCTTGTAATGTTAAACCCAGACGTAGGCAACTGGAGTTGTTTACCTGATGTCAGGAGAGGAAAAACATGTATTTAGCAAATACTGGAGAGGGGTTTCCATTATATCAACATTTTAGAGGTTTCATATGTTTTGACGGTTGGCTTTTATGGAAATGTCTTTGTTTATATATAGACTTTTAATTATGGCCAGAGGAATACAGTCTTTACCGGATTTAATATTGCTACCAAGAAATGAATGAAAGAGACTACTTTTTGGGGGCTGGGGGGATTAGATTACCTCTAAAGATTTACCGATTTGTAGTGTGTGCATGATCCCAACCTCTACTCTGTTTGAAATCTGGGCCTATAGCTGTGCTGCAAAAAAACAAAAACAAAAACAAAAACAAAAAACTGTCATTGCAAAATTCTATCTGCATCTTTACATATTGTGAATTTGCATACAAAAGTTTACTAACGCCATTTCTGAATAGATTTCAGTTTTTGTACTTCAAACAGTGCGCCTTTTCTTAAGGTATATTCAAATTGGTTTAAATCATATCATAAATGTCTTGTATCTGAGTTTTCTCTGCAATGTTCTAAGTGATGAGAGCAAGCATTTTAACCCTGAGAAGCACAGCCCCGAAGAGCCTGTCCTCAGAGCTGGGGCACGCGGGAGACAGAGTCCTCTGGCCGGACGCGAGAAGGGTCCAGAGGTGGGAATGGAGACACAAAGCCACGGCTATTAGGATTCCAACCTATAAATCTGAAGGCCCGGGTAACAGGAACCAAAATATCAAGAGAATGGGCTGAAAACCAAGCAGTCGGGGGCTTAGCCCCAAGCAGCGGTTGCATGTTGGAACTTCCTTCCTCTTTTCAGGGTGGTCCTGAACTTGACTGTGACACCAGGTGAAACAGATGCCTCCGGCTTGGGTTAAACAGTTGACTTTGGCTCTTTCCATCCCTCACCCCTTGGCGTTGCAGTTAACCCTACTGACAGCAGCGTGCCTCCCTCAGGCACAACGGAATTAGCACGAGTTCTTGGAATCTGATTGGCATCCTGGAAAGAAGAGAATTCTCAGGAAAGATTGAAAAGAAGGTTAATCCAGTCTTTTGGCCGTTTTCCAGTCCTGAAATTGTAAAAATCAACACAGCTGAATTTTAAAACAAGAGCCCCCATTCTTTTACACACTGCCATCTCTGGGGAGCAACCTTTGATATTTCAGACTTGGCTGGAAATTAGTTAATTGCGAGGCCTGCTCACAGTACTTGGAATAAAAACATGTTTTGGGAATAACGCTGGAAAATACCTTTAGGGTGCCACACGGAATTGTTGACTTTTTCAGATTTGCTTATCACGCATTTAATGAGTGGCAGTTGGATATGGGTCCGATTTCACTGGGTTCAAGAGAGGCTTTGTGGCCTCAGTCCGGAAAAATTGGCTCTTCATATTCAATCACGAAGGTGAGGGAGGTCAGGAGACGGCAGAGGCTGAAAGTGTATTTGGAAACTCCTAGGTACGTTAAAGAACACGTTAAGTTTAAGCTTTAATATCCATGAGTGTCCCGACAAAAGTTTGAATCTAACCTGTTTGAACAACTCACGTCTCTGGATCCAGACAAGGATCCATCATGCACGTATGACTAGTAATCACGTGTGTGACGAGCTGCCGTACGTGTGACCAGCTATCGCACACATGACCAGCAACCACACAGGTCTTTAGCATGGCACTTATGGGTTGTGAGGTACAGGTATTTTCTACTTAGCACTTTAAACAGGTTTTGAACACAAATAAAGCATAGGTCATAGGTAATACAGAAGTCCACTGTGCATTGTTCCATAAACCTTCTCAAATGCCACCACCGTTAACCTTTCCGTCAGAAGCATTGTGAAGAGGTCCTGCAGAGCCCTCTGGCCCTTTGTCACTCTCTGCCTCTGTGGGAGAGTGAAGCCCCTGGGGGCGGGAATAGGGCGGCAAAGAGGAAAGCTTTTAGGTTTAGGGAGCACAAGACGGATTGAGGCAACTTCTCCCATCTAAGCATCCTATGAGGAGTTGGAGAATAGAGCCGCCAGGAGTCTATTCCTGTCCCCATTCTAAATCAGCAGAGACTGAAGACTTCCACGCCCATTATCAGTTCAGGAACATTGTCCTCCTATGCCGTCTACTTCCCGCAGGCAGCCCAGGGCTCACTAGACCGATGGGAAAGCAGGTAGCAGCAGAAGGCACTGAGGAGCTGAAACACAGACCCTGGATGTGATTGCGTGGCTTGAGCAATCATATCATAAGACAGTTATAGTATTTTTATGAACTGATTATTGGTCACGGCTCCAGGATACGGCTTCTCAAATTGGCCTTGAATCAATGAGAAACACAAGTCTACAATCCATGCAGCCATCTGGGCGGCCATGTGCCATGCTGGGAAGGAAGGTGTGCGCAGAGGATATCAAGAAGAAGAAGATACACGCCCTGCCTTCAAGAATATAAGGCCGGATTGAATGAAACAGAAAATAAATATTATAAACATCTCTTTAAATACAAAGACGTTTTGGGTACTATTAAGTGACATTAATGAGGCAGAGAAATATCAGGAAAAGGGTAACTGGGCTGACAAGGGGATAAGAAACTAAGTCATAGAAAGAAAGACCATGGACAAAAACAGACACTCAGAGCAATGGAACAGAATAGAGAACCCACACACCTATGGCCAACTAATCTTTGACAAAGCAGGAAAGAATATCCAATGGAGTAAAGAGAGTCTCCTCAGCAAGTGGTGCTGCGAAAACTGGACAATGACATGCAGAAAAATGAACCTGGATCACTTTCTTACACCAGACACAAAAATAAACTCAAAATGGATGAAAGACCTAAATGTAAGACAGGAAGCCATCAAATTCCTCAAGGAGAAAGCAGGCACAAACCTCTTTGATCTTGCCCACAGCAACTTCTTACTCAACATGTCTCTGGAGGCAAGGGAAACAAAAGCAAAAATGAACTATTGGGACCTCATCAAAATAAAAAGCTTCTGCACAGAGAAGGAAACAATCAGTAAAACTAAAAGGCAACCGATGGAATGGGAGAAGATATCTGCAAATGACATATCAGATAAAGGGTTAGTATCCAAAACCTATAAAGAACTTATCAAACTCAACACCCAAAAACCAAATAATCCAATGAAGAAATGGGCAAAAGACATGAATAGACACTTCTCCAAAGAAGACATTCAGATGGCCAACCGACACATGAAAAAATGCTCCATATCACTCATCATCAGGGAAATACAAATCAAAACCACGATGAGATACCACCTGACACCTGACAGAATGGCTCACATTAACAACTCCGGCAACAACAGATGTTGGCGAGGATGCGGAGAGAGAGGATCTCTTTTGTACTGCTGATGGAAATGCAAACTGGTGCAGCAACTTTGCAAAACAGTCTGATTTCCTCAAAAAATTAAAAATAGAACTACCCTACAACCCAGCAATTGCACTACTAGGTATTTATCCAAGGGATACAGGTATGCTGTTTCGAAGGGACACAGGTACCCCAATGTTTATAGCAGTGTTATCAACGATAGCTAAAGTATGGAAAGAGCCCAAATGTCCACTGATGGATGAATGGATAAAGAAGATGTGGTATACATATACAATGGAGTATTACTCGGCAATCAAAAAGAATGAAATCTTCCCTTCTGCAACCACATGGATGGAACCAGAGGGTATTATGCTAAGTGAAATTAGTCAGTCAGAGAAAGATAAATATCATATGACTTCACTCATAGGAGGACTCTAAGATAGAAAACAGATGAATACAAGGGAAGGGAAGCAAAAATAATATAAAACCAGGGAGGGGGGCAAAACATAAGAGACTCTTAAATATGGAGAACAAACAGAGGGTTCCTGGAGGGGTTGTGGGAGGGGGGATGGGCTAAATGAGTAAGGGGCACTAAGGAATCTACTCCTGAAATCATTGTTGTACCATATGCTAACTAACTTGGATGTAAATTAAAAAACAAATTAAAAAAGAAAAAGAAAGAAAGACCAAAAGATTAGGGTTTGTTTTCCAAAAACCAGAAGACTGTGAAGGGCACGGGGGGTGTGCATACGGGGATCTATATACTTGGGGCAGAGTAATGTGACTGCTCTTTTCAAATATTTGAAAGCATGTGTGGAAAAGCCTTACTCTGCGTTCTTAAGGCCAACACCAGAACCAGCGGCAGGAAGCTGAGACAAAAGGAGGGGTTTCCCCTAGGCATTCTATTTGCTTCTGGGCCTTCCTTGCCCCCGTGCAGTTAGGTAGTACCACGTGAGCAGCTCTGGTCAGTGGGGTATGGGTGGCAGTGACAGGTGTCACTTCCAGACAAGGCATAGAAGAGATGTGGGCTGTTTATTACTGCAGCATATCCTATCATATCCTAATTGATACAGAAATTATGTGAAAGGAGATTTGAGACCAAAAAACCCTAAGCTACTAAAACTATTTACACAGATTATTTACTATTCATGTTGCCTTTGTCTGCAAGTGTTCAAAGCAAGGCTGAATGTGGAACATACAGTAGAAATTTCTGACATGGGTGAAGAGATTTGGTTACTTTTGGGGAGAAAAGGGCAGTTAAGGGCCTTATCTTTATACATAATAATAAATAACTTCAAAACACTTAAAACCTAGAAATCTTGAGTTAACCTGTATACACCTACAGATAGATATTACTTTCAGATAGCAAACAATTTTTTATATTTAAAAGAAAAGGAAAATACAGGTCAATTTGACCACATAAAATGTTAAAACTCTATAGATCATGTAATGCCATCATAAAACCAAAATGTAAATAGTTGAGGAAAATATTTACCCCAATATGACAAAATATCAATATTCTTACTGCACTGGTGGCTTGATCAAGTAACTAACAAAAATAGAAGACTTCAACAGGTAAACTGACAAAAGACACAAACAAAAGGCCTACAAAGCCATAACAAGCTCATGAAAAAATTGCAAACATCATTGACAATTTTAACTCTGTTGTCAAAGAAAGAAAGAAAGAAAGAAAGAAAGAAAGAAAGAAAGAAAGAAAGAAAAGGGAAGAAAGAAAGAAAGAAAGAAAGAAAGAAAGAAAGAAAGAAAGAAAGAAAAATGACCAATACATAATGTTGGTGAAGCCACAGTAAAATAAGCATTCCTCTTTCACAAAGCCAAGAGGAGGAAAAACTGGAACGGTCTTTCTGGAGGGACATTTATAATACATATTCACTTTTGGCTTTACAACTCCATTTCTAGAAACTTATACTGCAGTATGAAGTGATTTCCACACAAGCATTATATACGATGCTGAAAAACTGATACAGACACCCAGCAATCAGAGAAAAGCAAATAAATTAGAGCACACCCATGAGATGAAACACTATGCAGTCGGGGGGTGAGAGGGAGGCGAGGGTGGGTGATGGGCATTGAGGAAGGCACCTGTTGGGATGAGCACTGGGTGCTGTATGGAAACCAATTTGACAATAAATTTTACACATACACAAAAAAAAAAAAAGGAAAAGAAAAGAAAGACTACACAGTCATTAAAAGCCACATATGAGAATATGGAATAATGAAATGGAAAAGATTCATAAAGTAATATCAAGAAGGCAAATACATACACATACTGTGTGTGTGTGTGTGTGTGTGTGTGTGTGTATACACAGATGGTATGATTCTAATTTGTAACTAAGTAAGCAGAAAGACAACACCGAAAGTATTAATATTTTGGGATGCCTGGGTGTCCCAGTCGGTTCAGCATCCAACTCTTGATTTCAGCTCAGGTCATGATCTCATGGTTTGTGATTTGGGAGCCCACCTCTGCACTCATAGCATAGAGCTTGCTTGGGTTTCTCTCTCCCTCTCTCTCTCTCAGCTCTTCCCTGGCTCTCTCTCTGTCTCAAAATAAATAAATACACATGTAAAAAAGTATTAACATTTTATTTTTTATTTTAAAATTCTCAATTCACTTCTGATTATTCAAATTTTCTTCAGTAAAGGGCACGGCTTTAATAATTAGAAAAAATGTATTTGAACATAATTGATAGCACTCACTGCCTGAAGGGAGTGGTAAAAAGCATCTCTCACTCATTTCGGATGGGTGTGTATATTCTTACAAACTTTCTCAAAAGGCAGCGAGTACCCTAAAATGCTCCTACCCTTGACTCTTCTTGACTTGTATCACTTGTGGCTAAGCTATCCTAAGAATTAACCTCCAATGAAAACTAAGATGTTATTTTCAATGATATTTATAGTGGTAGAAACTAGAAAACTTAAATGTCCAGAAGTAATGGAATAATTAAATTAGGATCTAGAATAAGGTATTGTGCAGTCCAGTCACCAAAAATAATGTTTACACAGCACTTTCAATGGCCTGAGAATATATGATGCAATATTAAGCTTATAAAAGAAAATTACACATACTCACAAATATGTATTCATAATATGGTCTCAAATATAGGGGGAAAATGCACTAAAAACTGTGAATGGTTGGATTGTGGGCAAGTTTTTGTTGGGTTTTTTTTTTGGTTTCTCTTTGCTTTTCATACTCCTAAGTTTTTACATCGAGCATATATTTCTATAAGTCAAATTTTTTAAAAATTGCAATGCAAAAATAAAAAGACCAAGCTTCTGCCATTATTACTGTGTTTTAACACTACTTTTGACACCGAGAAAGAGAAAGAACAGTCAGCCCATTGAAGCTACCTGCACATTGCCACAATTGTTCATGTCTCAGACCTCCCGACACCTGACCTATTGGAAGCACCTGACAGAGGTGACCCCACCCAGGCCCTCTGGACATCACCTCTCTCTCTGCTTCCCCTCCCCTCGGGTCACACTTTCTCATGTTCCTTTGCTGGTCCCTTGCTATCCACTAACTGGCAAATGTTAGACTGCTACAGGTCTCTGACCGTGGCCACTTCCTTGTTTAGACCCACTCTCCAGATAATTCCATCTACTTTCATGGGTTTAAACCGCATCTCTGCACTGATGTATCCGAATGCATGTCTCCAACCCAGAACAGGCCCCCGGCTCCTGTCAGACTCTCGCTAATGAACATGCCTCCTGGACATCTCCACTTGGATAGCTAATAAACTTCACACGTCCCACATCGAACTCCTGATTTCTCTTGCATCCTTCAAAGAAACAATCAGACCTACAAAAACCCGCTCTGCCTGCAACATCTCCCTTTTGAGGATACAGAAACCCCACTTTCCCAGCGGCTCAAGCCAAAAGCTTAGAATTCTCTAATTTCCCTCGAACCCTATTTCCAAACGTTCAGCAAGATTTTCCCAGTTCTACCTGCACGGTACATCCAGAATGGGACCACTCTCCGCACCTCTGCTGCGACAGCTCCCAGGTGAGTCTGTTGAGAGATCTGCTCTCCCGGCTCCCCTGGTCTCCCTTCAGTCTTCTCGACACAGCAGCAGAATGAACCCCTGTCCCTCAATCCCACTCTCCTTGCATCTCACTTGGAGCGCAAGTCAAGGTTCTATGATAGCCTGGAAAGTTCTACCATGGCCTGGCCGTCTGCCAGCTCTCCCACCTCTTCCAGCCACTCTGGCCTCCTTGCCACGCTTCCAGTATCCAAACCTGGCCCTGCCTCAGGGGCTCTGCACCTGCTGCTCCCTCGCTGCAACACTGGGCAGATGTCTGCAGGCTCGCTTTGGTCTCTGCCCAAAATGCCACCTTCCCTGTGAGGCTTCGCCTGGTTGCCCAACGTCAGACAGGACACCTGATGCCTCTCCCCCTTCCTCTTTCCTCTGTAGAGCAGGAATGTCTACCGGGCATGTTGCACATCTTCTTGCTAATTATTTATTGTCTTTTTCTCCTACGGGGACAGAGGCACCACCGTATTCCTGGAACAGTGTCTGGTGCGTAAAAAGAATTCAAATATTCATTGCATAAATGCGGGACGGCTGCGAATGGTGAAAGGAACACTTACATGGAGCTCAGGACACCTCGGACCCACAGGCAGCTGTTGGGAACTCGGGCGTAAGTGCGACTGTCGTTGCCTTAACTCTCACACAGCAAAGGTACCGCCCGCTTGTGAACGGCTGGAAGCACAAAGCCAACGAAAGGAAGCTTTTGCTTTCTCCGGGGCAAGCGGGCGGCATCCGTTCCTTCACTGATTTTCTGTTCTAGAACAACAGTATGGGTGCATAGCTTCGATGCCGTGCACTGCTCCAGTCCCCAGGGGGCCTCCTGAGGGGTGTGGTGGGCTAAGGGCTTCCAGCGGGAAATCCGTTTGTTTGCTTTCTCGGAAGCCTTAAGTCACTGGGACAGCTGAGGGGGTCTCCAGGATGGCTCCAAAGAATGACATGAAGCTTACGACTATTCTGCTCATGCAGTAACCGCCACTGTGGACCAGGCGCTTTATATACATTGTCTCTAATGTTCACAACAATACCAAGTGTCATCATGCACATTTTCCTGAGGCGACAAACACTGAGAGCGGCCGCTTAGCTAAACCGTAAGTCCGTGCTCTGTCCTTCTGCGAGCTTCTGTGCCTCCCTAAGTTTGGACCTAGTCTTTGTGATTCCTTACGTCATGAAGAACGTCCTTGGTAGCTGGTTACAAACAATTTTTAAAATACACAGTTGATGCACTGTATCCTTCCCACCTAGATTTAAGCCGTGCAGAAAATAAACATTTGACTCCACTTAGAGTAAACATGAAAAACACCCGATTAACTCACTCACTCACTCACTCACTCACTCATTCATTCCACAAATATTTAGAGACCCTACTGTGTGCTGGCACCACGTGAGGCACTGGAGATACAGCATCTCACAAAAACAAAACAGATACTGCTTTCATTCGGCTTACGTTTTATTGATGAAAGCAATCGGCCTACTAAATGAGCAAATACACAGTCGGTATGTCAGAAGGTGGTGAGGCCCAAAGTAGAGCAGGGAAAGAGCATGGGGTAGGTGTAAAGCGTGGAAGTGAAGCCTTTGGTCTGGAATAGAGTGGTCTCGGTCGGCCTCACCGCGCCGGTCAGAGCGCATAATCCGATGAATCAGCAAATAGGCAAGTTAGGAGCCTGACCCCTAAAGTAGATTTTCACTTTATTTATTTTTTTTTTAATTTTTTTTTTCAACGTTTTTTTTAAATTTATTTTTGGGACAGAGAGAGATAGAGCATGAACGGGGGAGGGGCAGAGAGAGAGGGAGACACAGAATCAGAAACAGGCTCCAGGCTCCGAGCCATCAGCCCAGAGCCCGATGCGGGGCTCGAACTCACGGACCGCGAGATCGTGACCTGGCTGAAGTCGGACGCTTAACCGACTGCGCCACCCAGGCGCCCCGATTTTCACTTTAAAAAGGACTGTGACAAAACAACAAACGCCTCTAACTAGCAATCTTGCCTAGTATGTTTTGATTCACAGAAACCACACACATCACCCCAGCACACGTTCCCGCGTAAGCAAGGTCCACCCACAGCTGTCTTAAGAAGGTTATTATCAAATAAGGTTATTATCAAATACATCGCATAAAAACAAATGGGTTTTTTCAAGCTTGTTTAAAACCCTGCAAGAGTAACACATACTTTCGCATCTGGTGTAACCTTCCAAAGTCAAATGTCCCTAGGAAGTCCCAATAAATGAAACTATGGAAAAATATGTCAAAGGTTCCTGCCAGAGTCAAACACATGCATCCATGAGGAAAGGAGCTACTGTCTGCTGAATGTCTCAACAGTTCAAGAAATGTGCCTTCAAAGTTTTCTTGGACAAAGACGCCTCTGAGCTCACATTCTTTCCTACGCAGTATAATGATGCTTTGCAAGAAGGGGAAGCCATTTAGAAGCGGAATCAATGCAGGGCTCTTAGGGACAGAGGGAGACATTGGCGACAAAGGGAGCCTCCAGTGCACACGAAGCTACGAGGGGGACTCAGGCACAGGCTGGCACACCATGAACACGGACGGCGTCGCTGAAACCATCCCTTGACTTGATCGACCACTGGCACCATAAAACCTTAGGACAACGACTACAGCTCGCGGAAACAGGACAGATATCACACAGTTGATTTCTCTCTGATTTAGTAAGGCCACCTACAACAAAAAAAATTGGGAAAGAATGAAAAGTTTAATGTCAAGTGTACTCACAGGGTGGGCTTTCTGTTTTCCTGAGGGTTTTTTTCTTTTTCCGCTCAGCAAAGGGTTTAATGTATTTCTATTTTTTTCTCTTTTTAACCAGTCCAATAAAAGGTCTCCCTTACTTGCAAAGCATTACGAGTGGGCAGGAGTTCATCAGTCATGCATGTCCAAATCCCCTAGTAGCTTCATGAAGAAACAATACCCAGGAGAGGGGATGTCCCTCGCCCTGGATCACAAAGCTGCCAAGGGCAGGGTTGGGGCTGGACCCCAGGCTCAGTGATGTGGGTAGCTCCAGTCTCTTTACCAACTAACAAGTCCCACAGGGCTGTCATTAAAAATAAAACGCTGCATGGGGCGCCTGGGTGGCTCAGTCGGTTGGGCGGCCGACTTCGGCTCGGGTCATGATCTCGCGGTCCGTGAGTTCGAGCCCCGCGTCGGGCTCTGTGCTGACAGCTTGGAGCCTGGAGCCTGTTTCAGATTCTGTGTCTCCCTCTCTCTGACCCTCCTCTGTTCATGCTCTGTCTCTCTCTGTCTCAAAAATAAATAAAAAAACGTTAAAAAAAATTTAAAAAAATAAATAAATAAAACGCCGTAGAGGGATGCTTGGGTGGCTCAGTTGGTTAAGCATCTGACTCTTGATTTCAGTTCAGGTCATAGTCTCACGCTTTCGTGGGTTCAAGCCCCGCATCGGGCTCTGTACTGGTAGCACAGAGCCTGCTAAGGATTCTCTCTCCTCTCTCTCCTTCTCTCTCTGCCCTTCCCCCCTCCCTTCGTGCTCTCTCTCAAAATAAAGAAATAAACTGGAAAAAAATTACTGCAGAAACCTAACTGAAAATGTACGGCGGACAGTTAATGATGATCTGAAAACAACTCATACTCCTTTCATACAGAAGCCTCCCCTGTGCCAGGCAGCCTGCTAACGGCAGAATGATCGTGAAGAAGGCCAGCACGACCCCTGTCCTCAGGAGCCTGCGGTCTAGTGAGGAAGACAGACAATTAAACAAGTAATAAAAATGAAGCACAGTTTTGTTTCCATAGGGGAAGCACGGGCACTGTGGGAACAAGACAGATTTAAAACTCGTGTGTGTGTGTGTGTGTGTGTGTGTGTGTGTGTGTGTACTTGGTCACGTGGCAGGTGTAGAGAAAGCCTCACCCATCACTTGCCCCCAAAACAGACTCCATTTTATTCTCGATCTTGCCACCCATCCGGACTCCTGAGCTAGGATGCTGGGAGTCACCTGGACTTCTCTTGCTCCCTTGGCCTCCTATCCAGGAAATCGTCACGTTCTGTTGGTCAGAAGCTTATCGTTCTTGAGGCTGCCTCCCTCCTCCAGCCCTAACACCGTCTGGTCCACGTCTTACCCCAACTACCAGCAGAGTCTCACAGCTCCCCTCCTGGGGTCCCATCTTGCTGTCAGTTCTGTCCTCTGTCAATTAAACTGCCTAACGTGCAACTCTGACCACGTGACTTCCCCACTGATAACTTTCTTTTCTTAATTTCTTTTTCACGTGTATTTATTTTTGAGGGAGAGGAAGACAGAGTGCGAGCAGGGGAAGGGCAGAGAAAGAGGGAGACACAGAGCCCGAAGCTGAGCTGTCAGCACACAGCCCGACACAGGGCTTGAACTCACGAACCACAAGATCGTGACCTGAGCTGAAGCCAGACCTTTAAGTGACCGAGGCACCCAGGCGCCCCTCCACTGAAAACTCTCGATGGCTCCCTGTTGGCTAACGAAGGATGAAGCCCAAACTTATCCACACGGCCCCGGAGCACTCAGGAGTCAGTCTGGCCTCGTTTTCCAGCTTCCTCCTTGCCTCTGATCTCCTTCACTGTATATGCCAACAACGCCCTCCTCAGAATGCAGACTGCTCTTTGTTGTGACTCACGGGACATCTCTGCCGTCACTGCCGTCCCCTCCCACACCGCCTCCCACTCTGGTTGGAGACAGGCTGATGTTCATCCTCTCTGACTCAATCCAAGCATCCTTCGTCAGGAGGCCTTCCCGGCTGCCTCTTCCCGAAAGCGCAGTTAGGGACGCTTCTCCGTGTCACATAAAACCGCCATGGTCCACATGGAATTACAGTCATTCGCCCCTGGCTCAATTTCCCTCCCTAGCTCTCAACCTCCTGGGGGACAGGGATTGCCCTGCTCACCTTGGCACACTTAGCACCCAGCATGGTCCTGACACACAGCAGGACATCAGTACGTGTTTGTTTAATGCCACAATGCTTGCATCACTCGTGGGCGGCGCTCAGCCCAATGGCAGCCCAAGGTGACAGTATTACACGTGGAAGTAAAAATAATGGGGTTTTGGTTTCCCAAAAGTGGAATAATTGGTTTAAGTTTTCTCAAAGTTACCGGTTTTGGTAAGACACATAACAACACCTAAAAGCTGTCTACGTTATCAAAAGACAATGGTTCCCACTGTTTTATTACCGAAGAGATGTCCATATGTACGCAGCTGAATTATAAGTGCTAAAAACTAGCACAGCACTAGTCCCGGGTCACAGCCTAGTGGTTTCTCCAATAGTGTGAGATTAACAAACTCGTTAGAGACTGGCTCCTGGGCAGGGCTCCTTAAGTGACACACTGCCTGGAGATGTCACCATCCAAAACAGCAGGTAACCAAAATGAAACACATTTGCCCTCCCTTCTCCGAGTAGGGTTACCTATCTTCCAAATTTTGTAAACACGGGGGGGACACTGAAGGAGGGCACTGGAAGGAAAGAAACCTAGGAAAGTGTTCAGACAGAAAGCCGAGGCCAGCTAGACTTTGAAATGATTACCAAAAAGAGTGAACTACCGACTGATCATCTGCAAATTTTATAAGTGAAAATGGACCGTGCTCCAACCAGAAGTAACCTGAACTTCAAATTGCGAACCGTACAGTCAGTGTGGAGAAGAAAATGACCAGCCAATCCCTCCAAATGCAAACGTATACACTAGTTCTCTTTTTATTTATTTTTAAAAAATTTTTTTAATGTTTATTTATTTTTGAGACAGAGAGAGACAGAGCATGAATGGGGGAGGGGCAGAGAGAGAGGGAGACACAGAATCGGAAGCAGGCTCCAGGCTCTGAGCCATCAGCCCAGAGCCTGACGCGGGGCTCGAACTCACGAACCGTGAGATCGTGACCTGAGCTGAAGTCGGACGCTCAACCGACTGGGCCACCCAGGCGCCCCGACACTAGTTCTCTTAACACAGCACACATGCTTTCACATCAGCCCCAGTGAGGGAGTGGAGGGTTTATATATCATATTCCGGTGGTGTTTGTTTACAATATGGGTGTGGAGTAAAATATCATATCACAACACATTATCTGCTTCCATGAGAACCTCTCCTTCCCGCCTAGAGTGATCTGTATCCTCCTTTCCAACCCCGCATTTAAAAAGTGTATCTTGTCAAATTGTGACAAATTGTTACATGAATAGCAAAGAACTCGCTAACTAGAAGTAACTTTGGTTTCCTCCAAGCACATCCTTTAGGTAACAAACTGAATCTACTCTTTGTACTTCCGTAACCTTGAAAAAAAGGTGGGCCGGGGGCTCGGCAAAACCACTGGGTTATTCCCAAGAAGGCTCCAACACATTTTCAAAACGGTTTTCAGGCGGAGTATTGCTTTCAACTTACAAAAAGGAAACAGTATAGGCTGGTGCAGAACTACTCTAAAAATAGGGCTTTGGTGAAAAGGCTTTCTGCCCTCAAACATGAAGGGTGCTGGTATGTTGGTGCGTATCCATTCATCTATGGATGGACACTTAGGTTGCTTCCGTATCTTGGCTACTGTAACTAATGCTACGCTACACACAGGGATGAATGTATCTCTTCAATTTAGTGTTTTCATTTTCTCTGGGTAGATACCCGATAGCGGAATCACTGGACGGTATGGTATTTCTATTTTTAATTTTTTAAGGAAACTCCATCCTGTTTTCCACAATGGCTCTGTCAATTTACATCCCCACCAATAGCGCACAAGGGTTCCTTTGTCTCCACACCCTTGCCAACATTTGTTGTTTCTCGTCTTTTTGATAGTAGACATTCTGACAAGTGTAAGCGGATATCTCACTGTGGTTTTTATTTGAGTTTCCCCGATTATTAGTAACGATGAGCATCTTTTCATGTATGTGTTGGCTATCTGTGTGTCTTCATTGGAGAAAATGTCTATTCAGATCTTCTGCCCACTTTTCAATCAGAGTATTTGTATTTTTGGTATTGAGTTGTAGAAGTTCTTTATAGATTTTGGATATGAACCCCTATTGGATATGTCACTTACAAATGTCTTCTCCCATTCAGTGGGTTTGACTTTTCATTTTGTTGACAGTCTCCTTCATTGTGCAAAAGCTTTTTATTTTGGTGTAGTCCTGATAATTTAGTTTTGCTTTTGTTTCCCTTACCCGAGGAGACCTATCTTGACAAACGTTGCTAAGGCTGATGTTAAAGAGACTACTGCCTATGTTTTCTTCTAGGAGTTTTATGCTTTCAGGTCTTTAAATCCATTTTGAGTTTATTTTTGTGTATGCTCTAAAAAGTAGTCCAGTTTCGTTCTTTTGCATGTAGCTGTCCAGCTTTCCCAGCCCCATCTATTGAAGGGACTATATTTTCCCCGTTGTACATTCTTACCTCCTTTGTTGTAGGTTAATTGAGGATGGTTCTTTTGTCTTAAGGAAAGCGTTGGTGGGAGGACAGAGGAGGAACCCGGGTACGTATACGTGTTGTAGGAATGGTATGAGATAAGTGGGGGAAGAGATATTTGCAGTACAATTTTGGCTATAATCAGCTTCTTAGTTACTTTGGCTAGGGTCATTAAATAACAGAAATAACTATTTTTGCAATTTTGTTAGTATTTTCCTTTCAAACAAAATACAAAAATGGCTAAGAGGTAAGAAGTTGTCCATGGAGGGCTTATGGATATGCCACTGTATAATCACAGCGTAATGTGAAACTTTATTTATGTGTCAGAAAGAATATACCATGATGCTCCATAGATGTGTCTTTCCACTTTAGTTAGTCCTGTATCTGTGAATTAACATTCTTCCCAAAATTAAGACACCACGTAGTCATGATGCAATTAGTCAGAAGGCCACAATCAAAAGCAGCTGTAAAAGTATCTCTCAGATTTAAGTCATCTTTTTCACAGCCTGGCTAACGAAGAGAAATTGAAACTATACTTATTTATGTCATAACTACTAGGCAATAACTATTCAACCCATTAAAGTAAAAACTGGGAACAATCTGAGAATTTTAGATGTTCAGATTCCTAAGAACAAATAAGGTAAATCAACCACTGAGGGAGTTTCTACCTGTGATGTCGAGTCCTCTCTCTCTGCCTAGCGTCAAAGCTGATGATGCGAGGAGTAATGGTTTCATTAAAGACATGAATGAAAGAAAAATCCTATTATCTGATCTGTAACAGTCATGTATTAGAAATAGTGATGTAAGTTTTTACCTTTCCCCGGGATACTGGCACGTCGACACAGTTATAAGTGATCTCGGATCTGGAGGTCCACGCAAAGTGAGACATAACGTGGCCTGAACATAGGTTAGTGCCATCAAGTTCTTCTGCTTTGGCAAATGCACTGTTGAAACATCTGACAGATTACACGTGGTTTTTTGTTGTTTTTGAAGCGTGTGAGAACAATTTTACTGTTTCTTTTCCAGTTGGATTTTTTAAATTGTTTTGGTTTCGATTCCAGTAGTTAGCGGTGTTGTATTAATTTCAGGTGTACAATACAGTGAGTCACCAATTCCAGACGTCGCTCGGTGCTCATCATGACAGGTGAGCTCCCTAATCCCCATCACCTGCTCTACCCATGTCCCCGCCCACCTGCTCTCTGGTGTTCCTCGGTGTGTTCTCTATAGTCAAGAGTTTTGTTTCTTGCTTTGTCTCTCTCTCCATGTCTTTTTTCCTTGGCTTGTTCGTTTTGTTTCTAAAATTTGAGTGAAATCATATGGTTTTTGTCTCTCTGACTGACTTAGATTACATATGATTTCAATACTTGCTCCAATGCACACTTAAGGTCACAGAAAATTCTAATATTCAAAACATACTGGAAGTTATGTTGACCCAAATAGGCAAAGCAGTCAGTCAATAGTTTACGGCAGTAAAGCCTCAAATCTCTAATCAGAAGTATATGAACAGCTCCCCAGTGGCGTTTTCTATACACCTTCAGAGAATTTGCTGCCCTCAATTTTCTGATTGAAATGGGGAAGGCCAAGTTCCTTTGATTGTTCATTTTATTTTAAGGTCCCCTTTTATCACCAAAACTTTCCCTTCTATATAGCACAGGGGGAAAATGTGGCGAAATAGAGGTAGCAAAAAAAAAAAAAAATTTACAAGGGAACAAGAGGCCATATTGAGCACATACCGAAAGAAAATCTTTCTGGAAAGACTGTCAAAAGGTCACATGGAAAAGTAGTCCAGGAAAGACAGAAGCATAAATGATAACTAAATAAAAAGTCCATGTGAGGAACAGTTCAAGGTATTTTGATAAAAGAAGGATAAAATAAACAAGCCAGGGTGTCCTAGGGGAGTAGAAACAAAGCAGTCACCCATAAATCACTTTAAAGACAGTAAATAGGGAGGTTTTTCTAAAGAAAAAATAGCAAAAGGAGAAATAAACTGTCATAACTTGTTACACCTCTTGATTCTAATGGAGCAAATGTTAAGTTCTGCCGCAGAGAGGAGGTCGATCAGAAGGAGCCCTGGAAGATGAGGAGGTCACGGAGGCGATAAAGTACAATCGGGGAAAAGGGTTTAGTGAGGATGAGGCCGCCTGAGTCAACGCCACAGAATCCCTCCTTGAAACGGTCAGGGGCAGAATAGCGGTGATTAACACAGCAGGACAAATAAGTCGAAAAATAGGAGATCCCAAACCAAAGACAAGAACGAACAAGCAAAGGCCAACAAAAGTTAGGGTCTACACCTACCTAGTGAGCGAGCCATTTTTAGGTTGCTTTCCATTTTCAACTTCAAGATCTGGCCACATGGCTGGTCTAATTCAGATGATAGGATTTCATGGCTTTTCTAGTAGGACTGCTACCAACAGCAGGCTTCAGACAGTCAGCCTGAAGTACCCCGATTCTTTCAGTTCTCTGACCCATTACTCAGTCCTAGAGTCCAGTCAACCAAATGTCACACAGAACACTCTCCCTGAGCTTGCCTCCCACCCACAAAAACCAACCCAGATCTTGTCCCTGAAGGAGCTCTGGTAGGGAGCCCCATTCTTCTTGGGGTGAGCCCCGACGTCAGTGCAGAGAGGTCGATCTTTGGGCCCTTCCCTCTGCAGAGATAAACCTCTGACCTCCCACCTGGGGCGAAGGGTGGAATGCTGGGAATTCTGTGAGAATCTGGGTGGAGGAAACGCTACCTTGTTCCCCATAGACTTTGACTCACACCCTTCTCTGTCTCTGGGTCATCCCTGGCTGCATCCACATCTGGAGCTTCTCCCGAACTCCTGCCCGCCTTTCTTGTGCATCCCCATCCGTGGGCGTCCTCCAGACCCTACCATCAGCTACCACTTCTTGTTTCTGCCACGGTCTCTGTCACCAGTGGCTCCCCTTTCTCTCATCCTTGTGGAGTGAAGCTTTTCAAATCTCTACGACTCTTTTGGTGGGTCTCTCTCAGGAGGGGGCTGCGTGGGCAGGGGCAATCAGCACTTGAACCAAAAGTTCCACAAAGTTACTGGCACCTTCCGCATCTATACTGAACACACTGCTTTTTGGTCACTGGTGCTATGATTTCCGTGCTTTGCTTTGCCAAATAGATTCTTTAAGTTGTCAGGCTAGGACTCTTTATAAGCCTTAACATCAACGGTGCTGGACATAGAACAGCTACGCAAAAACGCACGTGGCTCATTTTGAGCCTCAAGAAGAAATCAGGTTTCCGAGCATAAGCATACCTTTGCTCACCACTTAGCCTGTGGCGTCCTCCTCTGCTCACTTTCTACCTAATGTCCTGGCTGTTCCTCCAGCTCCACCTCTTTGCCTGGCCCTCCCACTCCTTTGATGCTGGTGCTTCTTGGCGATTGTGCCCTGGCCTCTCTTTTCTCACTCTGCACGCAGACGCTCTCACCCATTCCTCTGGCTTCAAGAAACCTCTACGTGCTGATGACTCCCACGCTTATGTTCCTCAGGCTAGATACGCACCTATATCTACCTATAGATGTCTGCTTGGATGTCTCACGGGTGCCTCAAATTTCACATGGTCCCCACCCATCTGTGGCTCTTTCCGGGTTCCCCAAGTCAGTGAACATCACCACCCGTCATCCAGATCAGAAACCTGGGCTCTGTGCCCCACGTCTCCCTCTTTCTCACCTACCCATCCCAACCCAATCCAATCATCCAAGTCCATCCCCAGCCATTCAGTTCCCTAGGTGCCAGCCACCCCTGTCCTCACTTGGGCCGCTGTCATCCTTCAAGAGCCTCCTAACCAATCGCTTACCCACAGCATCACACTGTGGACATGTAATCCAGCATGTCAGTTTCCGGTATTTTGTAAAGACCCCCCCCACAATCCGATCTTGACTCACTTCTCCAGCCTCATTTGTTTGATGATTCCCACCTCATAGGCACCATGCTCTGTGTTTATTTCCTTCAATGCGCATGGCTCTCCATTAGCCCCAGACCTTGGTGGATATTATTCTCTCTGCCTAGAAGATTATTCCTTCCACCCCCATGTTCTCAATCCACTGTCTTTACCTCATTCTTCCTTCAGATCCCTGCGCAGAAAGGACTCCAGAAGTCTCTCTGGCTACCCTACGCTCCCTATTTTGGATTCACTGCCTCCTATGGATACCATAACACCCTGTACTTCCTCATCATGGGTTTTATCATAGAGTGTAATTGCCTTTCTCTGTCTGTATCTCCCTCTTACCCATAGGCTCAGGGTGTACAATGCCCACGCTAACTTGTTCCTTGTTTTAATTGCACCCCAGGGCCTAAGACATGGTGCACAATCCATATACACTTGTGGCATGAATCCATGAAAGAATAACCAGTATTTCATTGACTTCCGTTTTAATCTTTGCTTTCCTATAACTTTTGATTTCTAACATAAAACATTCAAAGGACAAATATTTCTCAAGACAGATGCTTCTTTTTTTATTGTCAGAGGTTTGCTTATTTATTTATTCCAACATATTCCATTCTTTCCTTATGCGACTGGCCTGAGGAAGAGAGCCACCCAAATCAGCGCAGTCCCAGATGGGCCAAAGAAGGGAGTCTACCACTTTCTTGGGTGACCTCCCATGAGGAGATTCCAAAGGTACAGCGATTCTTTGGGAGCTGGGAAATAGGTTGTGGTACCTTGCAAGCAAGACTTCTAAATGCAGGTATAGATTTTAGCCCACTGGCCAGAATACACAATATTTGTATTTTCTCTAAAGCTATTTCTTGGAAATTAAATAAAGTGTAGAGATTCATTATTAATATACATTTTTAAACTATCAGATGATTCTGCATAAAAGTAACAGTTGGTTCTTCTTTGTGTTCAAGATTTTCGTGTGTGTGTGTGTGTGTGTGTGCGTGTTAGGAGGGGAAGACTGGATTAAAATCTTTGTTTATAATTAAAAAAAAAACAGACGCTCTATTATTTAGGATTCTATGTTCTTTTTTATGGATCATTATTGGAGGTCAAGGGCTGAGACTGGTGTCTATGTAGATTTCAGAAGAAAGTTCCCCCAAAGGGGTCAAAGCTAGAAACCATTCACTAATCCTGATGATTCAGCTTAATAATGATAATGACAACAAACATTGGCTGTCGTACGCCTTCCTGAGCACTTAGAAGAAAACAGGTGATGGCTCAGAAAAAAATCAAGGCAAGCTGATCTCGATAAGCAGTTGGAAACAGTAGAGGGGAAAATGGTCTTTGGCATCAGATTAGACTGTCACCTAAACTCGCTCCTTCATCTCTCTGAGCTTCACTCTACCGATCACTAAAACTGTGGTAATAATGCTCCATTTTAGTGGCAGCTCTAGAGACATTGCGTGAAAACACATGGTGTCTTGCAGCAATACAATAAATGGTAGCCATTATTTCCTCTTTTAGTCTAATGATTTCACTTGCTGCAGATACAATGCGTATCTGTTCCCCAACAGGGCATGTCACAAAGCTGCTCACGGTAGCCTTGTGCAAAAGGGAAACATGAAGTGAAATTATAGCACGTTAAATTAAATTAAGTAAATAGCCCCACATTCTGTAAGGACAGATCACTGGCCACCTGAAGACTGGTTTCTAGGAACCTGTCACAAGGCTTTGTCATTGGCTCCATTCAATGCAATGCTTTTATCAATGATTCGGAAGAAGAGCAGAATTGGGAGGTCTAGGTAGTATTTTTATTGTTATTATTTATTTATTTATCTTTTGCACACATCTCGGTTGTCTTTATTAAAAGATGATACAGAAGTGATACAGTGATACCTAAAGGGTCTTGAATATAAGATAAGAAGACAGAGGTCCCTAATGGAATGTCCCCGAACCTTCTGGCACTGGCCCCTGCAGGATCTGTTAAGTCTCCTTGCACGATTGCTGCATGTTCCTTCCGGTGCTCAACCAGCTTCAGGAATACTTCATATTTCTTGTCATAGTATCTTTTATCCTCCAGTCTAGGAAACACGACTTTCCCAACTTTGCTCATTCTAGCCATTGCCTCCGGTACAGAAGTGAAATCCCCAGAGGCACCGGCACCCAGAATGACAGCGCCCACAAGAACAGACTCCACTTCTTGCGACAGGACCACAGGCATGCCTGTCATGTCCGCGTGCACCTGCACAAAAGGGGATTCCTGCTTAGGCCTCCACACAGGAAAACAGCGCTGATACAGTGCCCTGCCACCCCCAAGGTCTCTATAATGAGGTGGGTCCCAAAAGCAATGGCTTGAACTGTGGCCAGATAGAGAATGACAAGATCACTGACGTCCTGAGACAGGTAATATTTTAAAAAACAAGACAGGGTATTAAGCAACATTAGGAATTATTTTTAATTTTTACAAGTATGCTGAAAGGATATAATGGTTATCTAAAAGAGTATCTTTTTTTCCTGGGGCAAAATATCAAAATATGTGTATAGGTCACTGAAATGTTATAATGTCTGTGTGTTTATCCACGAACAATCTAAAAGTAAAATAATGTACGTGTGTGTGTGTGTGTGTGTGTGTGTGTATGTGTGTGTGTATAATGAAGACAAAGAAAAATCCCCAGAACTGAAGGACATGACTTTGCACTTTGAAACAGCCCACTCAAAAAATAAACCCACGTGAATGTACATCATAATGAAGTACTTGAATACTGGATATTAAAAAATATCCTAAAAACTACCAGAGAGAAAATACAGGTTACAGGTGAGGCATGAAGAATGAGAATGGCATCAGGCATCTCACAGCAACTGTGGGACCGGGAATATAATTCTGGGGGAAAAAATGAAATTTTTATCCACCCGACTTGTCAATTAGGTATAAAGGTAGAGTCAAGACATTTTCAGACATAGAAGATATTAAAAGATCTATTGAGTCAACTGAGTTTCGATTAGAGTTCAAAGACATTCCATTGGGAAAGGACAGTCACTTCAACAACTGGACAGCCATACACAAAAGCACCAAGTGGGACCCCTACCTCACACCATGCACACAGATTAGCTCAAAATGGACAAACAACCTAAATATAAGACCTAAACCGTAACACTTCTAGAAGAAAACAGGGGCAAATCTCCATGGCTTGAAATTTGACAAAGGATTCTTAGACACGACACTAAAAACAAAAACAACAAAAGAAAACTAGATAAGTTGGACTTTTTCAAGATTAAAAAATATTGTGCATCAAAGAACACTATCCACAAGGCACAAAGCAACCTACAAAATGGGAGAGAACATTTACAAGTGATATTATCTCATAAAGGCCTAATATCTATAATATATAAAGAACTTTTACAACTCAACAACAAAAAGACAACCCAACTTAAAAAATAGGCACAGGATTTGAACAGACAGTTCTCCAAAGATATACAAATAGCGAACAAGTACATGGAATGATGTTCACATCATTAGTCATGAAGGAAATTCAAATCAAAATCACAATGAAATATGCCTTCACACCCACTACGATGCCTATAACTTAAGAAAATGGAAAATAACAAGTACTAGTGAGAATATAGAGAAGTTAGAACTCTTGTTCATTGCTGGCAGGAATGTAAGATGGTTCAGCTGCCATGAAAAATAGTTTGGCAGCTTCTCAAAATGTTAAATAGAATTACCATATGATTCGGCAATTCCACTCTTAGGTATACACCCCAAATAACTGACAACAGGTACTCGAACAAATACTTGAGCACAAATCTTCATAGCAATCGCTAAAAGGTGGAAATAACCCAGATGTTTGTCAGTGGGTAAATGAATCAACAAACTGTGGTATATATACACAATAGAATATTATTAAGCCACAAGAAGGAATGAGGTACCCACACATGCTACAATATGGCTGACCCTGGAAAACATTATGCTAAGTGGTTGCTCATTGCTAAGGCTGGGGGAAGGGGAAAGGGAGTGAGTACAGGGCATTATTTTGGGGTGACGGAAATATTTTAGAACTAGCAGAGGGAATGGTTGCACAGCATTAGAGATGTCCTAAATGACAATGAATTTTTCACTCTAAGATGTTTAATTCTGTTACATGAATTTTACCTCCATTAAAAAAAAGTCACGTATCTTTTCTAAGGATTTCCTCCGATAAAATGAAGAAGTAATAAATTAAAAAAGGAAAGAGATGTGAGATCCAGGAATCAGGGGGTCAAATCAAGGAGGCTAAGGGATCTGGTAGATGACAAGACACGGGGATCACATGACAAGTGTGTATCAGGTCTGACGCGTACCCAGGCCAGGTGGGAGCAAGACAGAAGGTCCAGAGAAGAGATCCTTAAGAGCAGAAAATCACTAGACTGCCTAATAGATCCGGGTGTATACAAAAAAGATTTGTAAAACTGGTAGAGAATTTGGGGTGGGAATTAGTGAAAATCCATGAAAAGCTTACAAAAATTACGAATTCTAGCGAGAAATGTAAAAGTATACTACATGACTTAGTTATAAACAGCATTTTCTGACTCATTAAAGATCTGAACACTGAAGATTTATGTAACCAAAATTACAACATAATTATCTATTATATTGCGAGCATTTGAGAAAGGACGTGTGTGTGTCTGTGTGCGCGCGCGCGTGTGTGTATGCGGTGTGACGTTGACAGGTGAGTTAAAGGGAGTTCAGTCCTAATGTTGCAAACTGAGAACTCAAAAGATAATGATTATAGCTGAAAAAAAAATCTAGAAGCACTAGGATTGGAATGTTATTTAGAGAGCAGAAGGTAAGTGCCCATAGAATCCGTTTAAGGAGTTCAAAGTGGTTTCCTTTGGGATGAGGGAATTGTAGGTGCTTCCCAGAACTTTTTGGCTCTCCACGTGCACATATCAAAGTTGAGCTTTTAATAACTAGATTAAAAGAAAATGTTTAATGCCAAAATAGATTGGATGGGTGCACACTGAGGATTTCATCTTTTGTTTTTTTATTTTTTTAATATGAAATTTATTGTCAAATTGGTTTCCATACAACACCCAGTGCTCACCCCAAAAGGTGCCCTCCTCAATACCCATCACCACAAAAGGCCCCGAATAGCCAAAGTAATTTTGAAGAAGAAGACCAAAGGAGGAAGCATCACAATCCCAGACTTCAGCCTCTACTACAAAGCTGTAATCATCAAGACAGCATGGTATTGACACAAAAACAGACACATAGACCAATGGAATAGAATAGAAACCCCAGAACTAGACCCACAAACGTATGGCCAACTCATCTTTGACAAAGCAGGAAAGAATATCCAGTGGAAAAAAGACAGTCTCTTTAACAAATGGTGCTGGGAGAACTGGACAGCAACATGCAGAAGAATGAAACTAGACCACTTTCTTACACCATTCACAAAAACAAACTCAAAATGGATAAAGGACCTGAATGTGAGACAGGAAACCATCATCCTTTGTTTTTTTTAAAGAATAATGCTCAAAGGATGAAAGGTTCACAATTATTCATTCCAGGTTGTGGGAAAGCTGATAAATTGCTTTGGTATTTGTTCAATCTGTACTTTTCTGTATAGCTAACATTTCTTAAATTAACATATGTTAATGAACTCTATAATTAGCTTCACAATCCAGGATGGAAAGCTACCTGAAGGACGGTTTACACACACACACACACACACACACACACACACACACACACACACACGACTGCTGAGCTACTAGCTTAAAACGAAGGATCTTTTAAAAAATGTCTGCAGACTTCATAGAAATCCGGCATTCTGATCAAGGGATGCATAACAGTGGACCCATGGGGCTCTGTCTTAGTTCTCTGGAACATACCTGGAGGCCGTGGTCTTTTCTAAGGTGGTGCATATTCAAGGGATGGTGATGAGGGACTCGGGAGACTGGTAGCCCTGAGTGATGCTTGCAGACATCTCTGGAAGACTGTCCTCTACAAGAGGGGCTGAGGGATGACTGGTCCAGCACAAGTGGTCCTTATTACTGACAACATTTTTTGCTCGCCTTCTATGAGGATGCCGTGATCGCATTTAAGTTTCCCTTATGCAATTTACTTTCCTAAATGCAATTTTTTATACCTGTTTTCTACTTTTGTAAGAAAGATAAATAACAAAGAAAGCCAGAAAAATCTGTTCAAAAGAGTCATTTCCAAGGTATCACACTGAGAGAATGTGGATTGGGTCTCCTGCATTTGACTGCATTTTTATTACTGATTGCCGATAATGGCAACCTCACGCTTAAGCAGCAGTACAGATTATTGCCTTCGGTTTTTCAGTGCGCTTATGAAATCACAAAAACATGCAATGTTTTTGTTCCTGTTGCTTATTTCACAGATCTTTAGAAGTCACTTTTTTTTTTCATTTAAAAAGGGTTTAGTGAGGAGCAATAAAAGGATAGACTTAGTACACACTTTTTCTTATAAAGATATCTAGCTGCTTATACACGTATACACATGTACATCATATGGGTTAAAATACTAGAGGAAATAAAATTTTTAGAAATTGCAACGTTTTCTGATTGTTAAGCATATCAGCTAGCTTTAGGGTATTAATTTTACTCTACTTACATTAATTGAAGCCCAAGCTTCAGAATAGTGGGGGATAAACGTTAAACTGATCTAAGTAAAAGGGTTTCTCCTTTATTCCCTCTTCTGGAAATAAGGGGAGAGAGATGTAAAGAGAAAACAGTAAGCCCCCCAGCCCCCACTATATAGCCTTGAAGTAACCAGCTCACAATTCTCAGTATCACTTAGAAAAGATCATCTCATCGGTACTTCTATATAACATGAGGCAGACGGAACATATAATCATCCATATTTAATTAAGGGTATATAAACCCGTGTTACCTGGGATCAATATGCCCTGTGGTAAGCTACTTCCATCAGATTCCATAAAGGAACATTGTTTTGCATAGCTTTCTAGGAACCCGTCTATCGCACAAAACAAGGCCGATCTGCGGAAGGAAGCTTACCAAAGTCACACTGGGCACGTTAAGGAGAAGGAGGACTGGCTTGTCCGGTGTTTGAATTTCTCCGGCCAAAAAACACAGGTGCGAACTCCCTGCCCCTTCCTAACCTAGCCTCCCCAGTCGCTGCCTTCATCAAAAGGGTGTTTTGAAACCGGGAAAGGCAGGGCGCCGCCGGCCTCCAAACACCGCCTACGCGCGCCTACGCGCACCGTTTCTCAGCGCAGGCTTCGGCGTCTAGAGCGTCAAGGCTACGCATCCACGCACGTGCCAGGTGGAAATTCCACTCCTCCTCTTCCACGCGGATTGTGCGCAGGCCCACCCCGGGCGGCCGACGCTGGGCCAGCCCTTGGACGGAGCCCATCCCCGGGCGCGGGATGGAGGAGGGCTCCTACCTTTGCTTCCCGCCGCCGCCGCCGCGTCACTCGGCCCGAACGCGCGCAGCTGCGCCCCGCCCGCTCCCCCGGTCCTCCCCGGGGGCTTCCGCCCTCGTCCCAGGCCCTAACCGTGCACGGGAACGGCCCCGGGCCCGCACCAGCACCCCCCCCCCTTCCCGCGCGCGGGGTCTGCAGCCTCCGAAGGGATGTGACCCATCTGCTGGCGGAGTCGCTGAGGCTAAAACCTGCGACAGGTTCGGTGACCCGGAGACTCCGACCCGGGAGGCGCGACGCTCAGCCTCCGCCGCGGAAAGCGGCGGCGTCTGCCGCCCCCTGCCGGCCCGGGT
The DNA here is from genome assembly GCF_018350195.1 of Panthera tigris. Lineage (NCBI taxonomy): Eukaryota > Metazoa > Chordata > Mammalia > Carnivora > Felidae > Panthera > Panthera tigris. The sequence continues at coordinate 143,349,969 of NC_056664.1, read as the reverse complement.
CGGCGCGCGCTTTGCTCAGCAGCGTTCCAGAAAAGCGGAGCACCTCCAAGGCACGTCCAGAGTAAAGGCCGCCGGCCGCGTGGGCCGGAGTTAAGTCTCCCTGCGTCAGAGCGGTGGCCCCAGGCGCTGGGATCGCGGCAGGACAGGCGGTTTCAGGGCTGCGTCGCTGGAAACTCCAAGCCCTAGCGGGAAGCCAACTTTCCACATTGAGCACGTAACATAATCTACTTTATCTCCTCTGGTTTACCGTCTCTCCAGACGAGCAAGCCTCTGCAAAATCGGGCTTACGAAGAAGTTTTCTCCGGAGAAGCAAATGTTGGCTGTGCCGACTCCCTGCCTGGGAGTTGTTGGCCGCATCGAACTGTTGCCCTTAAACGCATTTGAACAATCAATCAGGAAGGCGATTTGAAAAGGAACGTTCCATTCGACTGAACAGGTTTCTACTTGAGCACCAAGACGCCCTCTGCAGGTTTGGGGATATAAAAGAGAACTAAAATGAGCCGTGTGTTTCCTGCAGGAGTTCAACTCAGCTTGGCGATGTCCATCCCCAAAGCAGGAAGCAAACCGAACTCTGGACAACCAAGAGGCAAACCCAGTGCAGGAAATTAAAATGTGCAGACCTGAGCAGATAGTCCCGGGGCAGTGGCCCCAGAGTAAGTTGGTCTAGGCAGCACCCTTCAGGCAGTGGCCTCTGATTTGGATTCTGCTTTGTCTACCTGTCCTTGGCTTTGCCTCATTGCTGCAAATGCAGCACGCGCTCCATAAATGCTTATTTATGGTTGATGCAATGGTTGATAACTTTGGTGGATAATGAGAAGCTGGAGGCTTTCTGCAGCAGTGAGGCTGAAGGGTCTGGCTGGGGCATTCAATGCCCTGTCAGTCCCTACCCCAACCAGCCTCACTAGCTGTGTGACACTGGACCCGTTATGAACCTCTCCTCACTCCTCGGCCAGCAAAATGCAAATGATAACAGTGCCTCCTGCTTAGGATCAGGATGAAGAGTAAGTGGAAATAACGTATGCAAAGTGTTTAGGGTGGAGCCTAGTACATAGCCAGTACCTTTTTGTTACCACTGCTGTTCCTTCTTTCCCCAAGTTGCAATGCACTAGTTAATAGCAGTCACTTGAGGGGCGCCTGGGTGGCTCAGTCGGTTGAGCGGCCGACTATGGCTCAGGTCATGATCTCGTGGTCCGTGAGTTCGAGCCCCCTGTCGGGCTCTGTGCTGACAGCTCAGAGCCTAGCGCCTGTTTCAGATTCTGTGTCTCCCTCTCTCTCTCTCTCTCTCTCTGACCCTCCCCCGTTCATGCTCTGTCTCTCTCTGTCTCAAAAATAAATAAACGTTAAAAAATTTTTTTTTAAAAACTAAAAAAATTTTTAAAAAAGCAGTCACTTGAAACCCAGATATTTGGGTAGGAAGGTGGCCAATTTCCACTGGCATAACACTGGACAAGTGAGTGTCAATCTCCTGAGCTATAAAATGGCAATGATTATAATAGCAAAGGATATGGTGATTATTTCGTGATGTGACGTTGTGCTTAATTCGTAGAGTTGATTGTGCCCAGTGCAGAGTGGACAAGCCTACGGTAAGTGGTAGCTAGTAGTAAAACAAATTTTTTGTTTAATTTTTATTTATTTTGAGAGACGGGGCAGGGCAGAGAGAGGAAGAGAGAGAGTCCCAAGGAGACTCTGAGCTGTCGGCACAGAGCCCGATGCGGGGGTCGAGCCCACGAACCCGTGAGTTCATGACCTGAGCCAAAGATCAAGTGTCAAATGCTTAACTGACTGAGCCACCCAAATAAATTTCCCAAATAAATTTTTTGAAAGGCTATGTTTAGACTAACCACCAATGCTTAATTGTCCCCTGAGGTAATATTCACGTCTTTGTCTCATTTCACTTTTCCATCCATTTACTTAGCAGAAGGTTAATTCTTAGCAAATTGCCAGTGTCTGAACTCTGTGACTCAAGGGTCAGTGACTGTGTACAGCACTTTGTCTGAGTCTGAAGGGCCTTGAGGACTTTTGCTGGTGATGACCGGTGATTATGGCCTGGGTGGGTGGAGGGTCTTGTCGGAGAAACCAAACCTGTTAGCTCTGGCAATTATTCGGATACGCCGCTTGGTTTTGAGAAGTTGATCAAATCAAACTGAACAATATTTGCCACAATCTGGCACTCCTTGCTGACAGGAAAGGATTCTGGAAGGAACGGGGCTAGAGACGCGTGGCAGGAGGCCGGCAGTGAGATATCGGGTACCCATCCCCTGTATACCTGTATACCTTTTCAGGACGATATGCACACCCATTACTGAACTGGAACGCGGACTTAGCAGATGCCTTTTACTCTCTGGGCGCCCTTCGGGACTCAGGAAGCCAGGCTGGAATGATTCAGAAGAGGGTCTTTAAAAGTCCAGGGAACTACTTTCTGTTTCCGTGCTCTAAGACTAAGCACCAGAGAAACTACTCTTTTGTGAAGGTCAGATGATCCTAGAAAAGGAAGGACCCTACCTTCTTTTCTTCACACATGACAACTTATTCTTTTTCAAGGAACCCGGAGCTCCCCAGTTTGTAGTATACCCTACCTTAAGTCACAGCCTTTAGGTTAAAATGTATAATATTTATCAAGCACCCCCTCCAGTCATCTGACCCCATTCTGATTTTCCACTCTTAGCATCCTCCCCCCATGCTCTTGGTCTAACCATGGCTTTCAACAGCCAGGCAGGTAAAATGAATCTTGATGAGAGCCAGTTACAAATTTTTATTTTATTTTTCAACGTTCATTCATTTTATTTATTTAAAAATATTTTTTAGTGTTTATTCACTTTTGAGAGACAGAGAGAGACAGAGCACGAGCCGGGGAGGGGCAGAGAGAGGGAGACACAGAATCCGAAGCAGGCTCCGGGCCCTGAGCTGTCAGCACAGAGCCTGACGATGGCTGGAACACACAAACTGCGAGATCATGACCTGAGCCAGAGTGGGACGCTTAGCCGACTGAGCCACCCAGGCGCCCCGATATTCATTTATTTTTTTGAGAGAGAGAGAGAGTGTGTGTGTGCATGCGTACGTGCGTGCGTGCGTGTGTGTGTGTGTTCATAAGCAGGGGAGGGGCAGGAGGGGAACAGAGGATCTGAAGTGGGCTCTGTGCTATTAGCTTAGAGCCCAATGCAAGGCTCGAACCGACAAACCAGAAGATCACCACCTGAGCTGAAGTCAGAGGCTTAACTAACTGAGCCACCCTGGCACCCCAGCAAGTACAACTTTTAAAAGCATAGTCACTAGCAAACCAAAGTATTGTCACTTTCGCCAGCCACACAGAACCACATTCACTGTCACTCTTCCCTCTGAGCTGTCTCCACCCCTCCCACCCAGACTCAGTCGGAGCAGCTCAGGCCTGGGAGATGTTTCCGGCAGGGATGAAGGTGCTGGGAGTCTGCCCCCTGGGCCAGGGCACCCACGAAGATGTGATCCGAACAGGCTATGCTTCATTCTCCCAAGAGGCCAGAGGGGTCTCAGGCTCCAGAGTCCAGGCCACCTCTCTGGGCAGCCAGTCCTGGGGCTCCTCTCAGTCTCCGTGAGGAGGCTCACGGACTGGCTCAAAACACCCTTACCTCCTCTCATCTCCTGCCTGTACCCTCGTGCCGCCTCTGCTCTGGGGACAAAACAGAACCCTGAAGGGGCTCACTCAGTTTCCTCGGGGAAACTGCAAACTCCCTGTCAGCAGAGAAGGGTTCTCCCTCTCCTGGTGCTTGGCTCGCGGCCTCCTCTGGCACCTCGAGTCAGTGTCCTCTGCTCTGGCCTCCTCATCACCCATGCGCTCTCCCATCAACCCCACAATGTGGCCTTTGCCCCACACTCCCTCCAGCCCCGACTCTGTATCTTCCCTCTACTCCCTCACGGACCCACTTCCTGAGAGAGCTGTCTGCACGTTGTTTCCATTTTATCTGCCACCGACGCTTCAGCTGTGGCCTGGCGCCCCCTCCCACCTGTCTGCTGCCCCCCTCGTGGCTGAGCTCAACGAACGTTTTTCAGTCCTTATCCTTATAAAGGGACATTTGGGTCGAGTAGGAATTGGAGCTCCTACAGCACTGAGGAAGAGAGTCGGAGTGTCCCCCAACTGATCTACAGCTGGGGCTTGGGTACAAATGCAGAGCTGGGAGGACCCTCTTACCCTGTCTTCACCTCCCCGATTGGCCTGGGGACAGAGGAGCCACCTGGGAGAAAACTACTGGGATGTCCACACTCTAATGCCTGTTGAAGTTCAAGGATGTAAAGAGGTGACCAACTTGTGGGAAACCACTCAGGCTTCCTGGGAGAGAATGTACCATGAAGGGGAAAAGGACCTTATACCAGAGGTCTACCCCAATACCGTGATATCAAATTGGAGGGACTTTGGGTTCAAGACAGAATAAGGCGCTAATGCCAGAAGTCCATTCGCATCCTGACACCATAGTACCAAAAAACACGTACTTGAACATGCTTTGCAAAAAGATTTCGTGTTTAAGATAACTGAAGATTGGAACACTTTGGACCCCCCAAGAAGCTTTGTGTTGTTATATCCCTGAATGAACGTAACGGGTGGGAGATGTTATCCTTTCGATAAGCCAAAACCTCCCTGTCTGTGTGCAATGACAATTTGGAGTTAATTGTCTGTGAGCCACTGAGGACAGATGAACAAGCTCCTTTACCTAACAAAGGCGCAGTGATATTGAGGTGCTTTGACACCAGTAGCGGAAGGTGGGTGAGAACAAATCTCTGGCTCTACTTTCTTTGGAAGCAGATGTGCCTGAAGCTCTTTGGGCAAACTGTAAGAATCTGATCCGTGTTTAGGTGGGAGAGGGAAGCGTTTTAGCAAAGTACTTTTGTTAAGCTATAGAAAGAGCTGAATTATGAAACACATGTCAACAGATCCAGATGTACAGTGAAACCAATAAAGCTGAGCCTGCAGGGTCCCCTGCAGCAGATTGTGTGTTTTCCAAGATGGCGGCAATAGGACTGCCCATCACGTATGCGCTTCTTACAGAGTGAGGCCAACACTCTTCCCACTGACAGGTAGGCCCTACGTGTTCTCCTTTTGAGTCCGGGCAGGCCTGTGACCATGATGGGTATACTTTCCGAGCTAGGTCTCAAAGAAGCTACAACTTCTGCCAGATTCTCTTGGAACCCAGCTGCCACACGGCGAGGAAGCCCAGGATACATGGAGAAGCTACAGGTGTTCTGGCCTGTAGTCCCAGCTGAGGTCCCAGTGACAAGACACCTTTGAGAGGAATCCAGCCCTCACCACCATCTGACTGCGACATCGGAGTGACCCTAAGTGAGAGAACCACCAGGCTAAGCCCAGTCAACTTACATAGTTGTAGGATATGATAAAATAATTGTTCTTATTGCTATGAAATGGATCACCACGTTTAGGGGTGATTCATTCCATCGCAATAAACAATTTTAACAGGCCCCTTGGAGGCTCTGCAAGGGCCCCAGCAATGTGTCCAATGTGATCATATGCTTTTGTAAGATTTCCAAAGGTAAGATATTTTAGCCACAATTGGTTAAAATTTCTGTCTCTTTCCACCCTGACTTCCCCTCTGTCTCTGCAAGTGGCATTAGAGTAGGTGTGGGCATTTTGAGGATTCAGCTAAAGGCAAATTGAGTTGGGGTTCATTTAACTTGGGCTCAGTGTGGTGTATTTATGTGCTGTGGACTCACTTCTGTGTAAGTTACTACTGTAAATAGCTTCCAAAATATTTCTAACAACCGCTGTCCCGGTTTGGGGGTGTGACAGGAATGTGTAGGATTATAGATCGTATCATGAGAATGCACCATATGGCATGTGGATTTGAAATGTACAAAGTTAGAAGAGAGTCTGTGGGAATTATTCCAAACTTTACAGCTCAGACATAAGAATAGTTCAACAGATGGGGCACCTGGGTGGCTCAATCGGTTGAGCATCGGACTCTTGGTTTTGGCTCAGGTCATGATCTCACGGTTTGTGAATTCGAGCCCCGCATCGGGCTCTGTGCTGACAGGGTAGCACTTGCTTGGGATTCTCTCTCTCTCCTCTCTCTGCCCCTCCCCTGCTCATGCTCACTCTCTCTCTCAAAATAAATTAATATTAAAAAAAAAACTTTCTAAAAAAAAACAGTTTGACAGAGGCTTTCCTAGATGTGACTATTATCCTGAAAATTTATCTTTTATTATGAATAATAAGCTATGGAAGCGGAAACTTTTACAGTGTATCAATAATAAAATGTAAGGGAAAGAATGAATTATTTTTCTATTCTCTCATGGGATCTGATGTTACAAAACCATTGTTATATGAAGATTCAATAAAAAAGTAGCCAAAAAGGTTAGGGAAAGAGCATTACAGAGGTGGCTCATGAATTTAATAAAAATATGCTATTTTCCTAGGTTTCTTACATATTTGGTGATAGCAGTGGACAGGGTGAACTTTTGTGGGAGGCCAGACCCTTTTGAGATCGGCATTGTTGAGACGCCCAGCTTTAAAGCCCTGGATTCCCTTGGTTTCTCTGAACCTCCAGTCAGTTCTTCTCTCCAGCTAACTGGTCCCCGTAACCTGGAGGGGCGTCTCTTCTCTGGGACCTCCCGTGGTCCCTCTTTCTTCTGTCAGGGCACCCTTACCTTACTCTCATTTCAATGCCATGGTCCTGCTGCAATCCCAGATTCTACATCTCCAGCCCACACCTCTTTCCTAGACTCTAGGGCCAGACAGTAAATATTTTATGCACCTGCTGGACATCTCGCCGCCTCTGTCCACCTCAGCTCGACGTTGTCCTGCAAATGTAGCAGTAGCCAGTAGTCAGTTGGTGGGTGTGGCTGTTTGCCAATGTAACAGGATTTATTAAAACAGGAGGCGGCCCCAAGGGCTATATTTGACAACACCTGCCTTCGGCCCAAATATCCAGTTACTTCTGGAAGTTTCCCCGTGGACTTTCACTAGTTCCCAAACACAACGTCTCCAAACAGACTCGTCTTATTCCCTCCCGGCTCTGTGTTCCTTCTCAATGAACTATACCACTGCCAGGTGCCCAGGACAGAAAGGCGGGCACGAGCCTTGGTTCCACCCCCAGAGTCAGTCAGTCACCAAACCCTATCAATTCTGCTTTCTAATCATCTCCCTAATGTCGTCGCTGTTCTCTTTCTCTGCTGCCTTCTTTGAGACCCCTGTGTCCTCCCCTCCTTCCCCCCCGCTTCTTACAATCCCCTCCCACTCTGCAGGCAGAAGGAGGGTGCCACTCTTCCAATCTAAAACCCTTCCGTGGTCCCTGCTGTCTGTCGGTTAAAGAACCCCCTGCCGCAGTGTAAGAGGCCAGCAAGACTGGACCCTCCTCAATCAGCCACCGGTTCCCCGTTTCAGCCTGAATGCCTTTCAGTGGCCCGGACCTCTTGCCTCCGGGACTTTGCACACCTATTCCTTCTTGCTTCTCATCCCTCCCACTTGTCTTCTAGGGCTCTGCTCGATGTCACTTCCTCGGGGAAGTGTGTGCTCACTCCTCAAGACAAGCCAGGTGTCGCTCTGCTTGTTCCATGTAGCCTGGGCCTCAGCAGGGCTGAGCACTCACCATGCCACCTGACAGCCCAACTTACGGATCCACAGCGGCCCCGTGTCCATCAGGTGGGAAACTCCCTGAGAGCGGGAATCGGGTCTTACCCACTCGTCTACCCAGCTCCCAGCACGGAGCTAAACACTGTAGACACCGGAGAGGCTCTACCCAGGAGGGCCGCACCCGGCACAAACCCCGGCCTCCACCCCACCCTCCTGCTTCACTCGGGGACCTTCCCACACTTCCGCTGGACTGTAGAGTTGATGTGGCTGAGTGGGAGACGAGGGAGGCGTCATCGTGTGGGGCCCGCTCGGTTTGGGTGGTGTTTTACCTGTGTGCAGAGGGGTTGGGTGTCTGAGAGGTGGGACTCCTCCAGCCTCTGGATTCCAAACCCGTGTGTGGGGGCTCCTGCTGCCGGGTAGCTCAACCAGACCTTAATAGTCGTCTTGGCCTTGGAAGAGGGGGCAGTGGAGGTGGGGGAGGGGGCCTCTCCCATTCCACTCACACTTCCCCTGCGCTCACAGAAATCAGCCAAAGGCTGAGTCCTGCATGCTGATTTAATATTTTGGTAGTTCTTTTAAATATTATGGAAGCATTTACCTCATCCTGGGTCCTCTTAAATATATACATATATGTCCAAATATATACATATCTCTCCAAATATATATACACATGTACCCAAAAATATATACACAAGTATCCAAATATATATACACACATATGTAAATACATATACACACATAGCCAAATATGTACACATGTAACCAAATATACACAAATATATAAACATATAAACATATATGCATATATAGATATATATTTTTGCTTTTTAGCTGGAAGTCATTATAAACATACAATAAGCTACAAAAATAATGCTGAGAGATTTGGTATCTCCATTACCCAGCACCCAGCTCCTCCAAGGGTAAAAACTTGCATAACTGAAGTTCATTGTCAATACTGGGAAACTGCTATTGGTCCAGCGTAATGAACTAGTCCACAGACGTAGCTCAGATTTCACCAGTTTTTAAAAAAAAAATTTTTTTTAACGTTTATTTATTTTTGAGACAGAGAGAGAGCATGAACGGGGGAGGGTCAGAGAGAGGGAGACACAGAATCCGAAACAGGCTCCAGGCTCTGAGCTGTCAGCACAGAGCCCAACGCGGGGCTCGAACTCACAGACTGTGAGATCATGACCTGAGCCGAAGTTGGCCACTTAACCGACTGAGCCACCCAGGCGCCCCATCACCAATTTTGATATAGACTCATTTTTTCTTAAAACATTTTTATGTTATGTACATGTTTTGTGTCTTCCAAGTACTATGAAGAAAGATTTTTGTCATAATTAGCTTAGAGAATAACGAATTTTAAAGATGGAAAGAATGATTTGGCTTCTCTCTTTGTTTTATATGTGGTGACTCTGGATCTCAGAACAGAAAGGATGTTTTTGCCTGGATCTCGGGGGAGTCCTAGTGCTGACTCAGTGTGAGCTGGTAAATTTTCTTCTCTGCTAATATTTTTTTTTAGGCGGATAAAAATCTAATGAAAAGGTATCCCAATGAAGGCTAATTTTGTTTTTCCAAAAATGAAAACATCTTGATTTCTGCAAACACAACTCAATTAAGAAAATATTGCCTTGCTGAACACTGAATTAGTCAGTCAGATCTTACTTAGAAAGTGCTCCTGGACTGGTTACATTTTAACTCCTGAGCTAACTGAGCAGCCCTGTTATCTCTTTACGGGAGCTGATACGTATCTCATTCCATAGTGCCAGAGACTAAGGAACAAAGGCTAACAGATTTGAAAGAAAGGTCGGATTAAAGAAATGAAAGCCACCTTCCGGTTAATGAGGACATGTTTCCTAGGTCATATGTTCTAATAAAATAACACAGTAAAAGCACTCTGCACATTGACATGCAGGGCAAAGAAAAACTTGCCTAGAACCTTTGCAACAAGGAAGGTATACTTTGTTTGAACCCTTACTGGATTAATTAATTGTTGCTAGTTTCATTTTGAAATATATGGTCTTATTGGGGATACTCAGAGAATGGTCATGGTAAAGAAATGAGGTGTCTTAGAATGACAGTTCCCACGGGGCAGAGCCTGGGCTGGAAGGAACCCTACTGGGGCTGGAGGAAGGGGGAGAGTCAGTAGAGAAAGGTGACCCGTGCAAATGTCAGGCCAGCAACACAAGGCCCAAGTAATGTGAAAGCAAGTCTCTGGGAAGTTGTGACCTGGCCACAGCTTCCACTTTAGGCAAAGTGGGGACAGGTGCCACCAAAGGGGAAACTGCCTCACTCTCCTGGTGAGGTTGACCTGGCCTCGTGTTCATAACTTACCTCTCAGGTTCTTACAAGGAATTTGCCATTGTAATGCCTGAAGGGAAGGTACTAATTCTCCCCTTCCTAAGGAAACCTGAATGGATCTTGGTGGCAGGCCCCGTGCTGCAGAGCTAAGGAAATTAGATTCATCTTCCGTCTAACTTTGATGTCCTTGTTGTTGGCTACAAGTATAGCAGAAGTCTTCACAAATCTTAGATGCAGAAGTTTCCTGGAGTTCCTTTGGGTAGGGACTGTGATTTGTACCTTTCATGTAATCTTAAAGGAGCCCAACACACAGTAGGTGGTCAGTAAATATTTGATGAATTGGGGGCGCCTGAGGGGCTCAGTCGGTTCAGCATCTGACTCTTGGTTTCAGCTAAAGTCACGATCTCACGGTTCGTGGGTTTGGTTCGTGGGTTCGAGCCCCGCATCGGGCTCTGTGCTGGCCGTGCGGGGCCTGCTTGTGATTCTCTCTCTTTCCCTCTCTGCCCCTTCCCTGTTCACACACACTCTCTCTCAAAATAGTTAAAATGTTTAAAAAAACTTTAAAAAATACTTAATGAATTGAACTCAATAAGAATGCACATCTCAGAACGTATTCAACCTGCTGAAAGTATAGAGAGATGATCTCTCTTTCTTTTATCTCTTTCCTCAGTTTTTGCCATTCTTTCAAGTTGAAAATGACTTATTTTGAATTAATTGCCTTTGCAGCTTTGAGCAAAAACCCCGCCCAACATCCTTCTAAGAGTGCTGGTGTGAGACTCCTATGAACTCTCTAGAATAGGCCATTGCTTTATGCTTACGCTGTGCCTGTGGAGCTAAATCATGGAGGACCATGCCATAACGGAAGTCTCTATGCCTTCAGTCTGGTACACACCTGAGCAACACATTCCTCTTTGCTCTTCTCTTTACACACTGCAGTATCTGATGGCACATTCACAAAACCCTGCTTCATGTTTATCTGCGCTCTCATGATGCTGATACATTATGAAGGTGAGGAAGAATGTACAGGCAGAAGACCGTAGGAGGGCAACCTGATTTACAAAATAACGGGCGTAGAATCAAATCATTCAAGAAGCTTCCAGGAGGAAAGGGGACAAAAGGCATACCCCCGCCACCCAAATTAAAAAAATCAAACAGGAAAAGGAAAATCACATGGATATAGAATTTCTTGATGACATTGTTCCTGATGCTTTATCCATAAAGCAGTAATAAAATATTAAATTTAAAAAAATGTTTATTTATTTATTTGAGACAGAGACAGAGACAGAGACAGAGAGCATGAGTGGGGGAAGGGCAGAGACAGAGAAAGAGAGAATCCCAAGCAGGTTCCTCTCTGTCAGCACAGAGCCTGATGGGCTTGATTTCATGAACCATGAGATCATGACCTGAGCTGAGATCAAGCGCTGGAGGCTTAACCGACTGAACCACCCAGGTGCCCCAAAACTAAAATATTTTAAATGGAAATAAATGCGTACTGGAAACATTATGTATCAGAAAAGTCTGGTTTTTTTCCCCAAAGAACTTTTTCAAGCACATCAACATAATCCCCCTAAAAGACTTTTGGAACATTTTTAAGAAAAACAGTCTCTGCCCAGTTCTGACTCCTCCACTTGCCTCCACCCTGTGTCCCCTTTAGGGAACCAGGCCAACTGGGGACAGGGAGGGGTGAGGGGGACAGAAGAGTTTGGGGAGAGAAGAAAGCCAGGAGGAGGTAGAAAACCAGGAAATGTGATCAGGTCCTCCCCGCCGCTCACAATAGTCTGCCTTCTTATTCCCCAGCACGTTTTGTTCCGGAGAGTTCCGCAGAGGACTTGGGTCCCGGGGAATTTAGCAAGAGGTTCCACCCAAGACAGTTTGGTGACGACCTCTACACTTTGCTAATTTACAGAAAGGGATTTCAGAGCCTAGAGTTCTTATTTCACAATTAAAATAGAATCCATTCCACTCCTCCTAAGTATTGGTGAACGCTGAAATAGGAGGGGTTTAATAAAATTTTTTAAAATATTTATTTATATTTGAGAGGGAGACAGAGACAGACAGTTCACGAGTGGGGGAGGGGCAGAAAGAGACGGAGAGGCACTGTGAATTTCTTTGGGGGAAAAGACGAATGTTTTTATAGCATAATTTATAATCATGGAAAGCATGTGAGTCCAGGGGGCATAAAGAAATTTTGATAAGAAAATATTTTAACTTTCGTAGTAATTTCCATATTGTTTGGTAGGCCGTGGGAATATGAATGCCAATGCCCTAGCTTATGCTTATAATCTAAGGCCTACACAGTCTGGGTCTATTAGCCTCAACCGTTGGCAGCTAAATAACCTTGAGAAAATTAAACTTTCTGAGCCTGGGTCCCCTCCTCTAAAGAGGGGGTGTTAATATTGCTTGTTTTGAAGGGTGAGTGAAACTGTGCGTATGTACGTCTTAGGAGAGTGACTGGCCTAGGAAAGTTCTCAGCAGAGGTTGGCTATTAGCATGATGGTCTTTCTTTCTTTTCGCCTCCATTTTACCCAAAGCCAGGGAAGGAAAGTGGGGAGGAAAACCCGGATGGAACAGGGGAAAATGGTAGGCTTGGTGGGGAGAGGACAGGGGTCGGGAGATAAGAAGGCAGCCTAGGGCGGTGGGAGGGAGGGAAGGGGGGAGGAGGGTAGGACGGCTTTCACCACTTCCCAGCATCTATTGCATACTTGGCTCTCAAACATTGTAAGGCGCTCCAGCCGAGGTAATGTTTGAACCCTTCGGAGCACAGTGGTGATGGGCGTCTCAGAGAATAATTAACTCCATGCGGTTATCTTGTTTGTGGATGCGTTTTCTCTCCTGTAAGTCAATAACATCTCGGGATTGGGACACCCAGGTTTCTGGGCACTGCTGGCCGGTCCCAAAATGGAACACAAGGAAGTCATCCTTCTACTTCTTATATTTCTGAAATCAGGTAAGACAGAGGGTGTGTTTGTTTTACTTTAACTAAAATGGTTTTCCTAGCAATGTCCTAAAGATAGATCTCATGACGGCTTTCTGGGCAACCTGTTTAATTTAGCTTTTGATTCATGAGAGTCCCAAACCAAAATCTACGTGCAAGGTTGAAGAGTTCTCTAAGAACTAACTTTCATTTCTCTGCGAATGCTAAATACCAGTGGGCAGAGGAAATAATGAATGACTTTTTAAATCTAAAAGATTGTACCTTGGGGCGCCTGAGTGGCTCAGTCAGTGACGCATCCGACTTCGGCTCAGGTCATGAACTCACGGCTCGTGAGTTCGAGCCCCGCATCGGGCTCTGTGCTGACAGCTCGGAGCCTGGAGCCTGCCTCCGATTCTGTGACTCCCCCTCTCTCTGCCCCTCTCCCACTCACGTTCTGTCTCTTTCTGTCTCTCAAAAAATAAATAAACGTTAAAAAATTAAAAAAAAAAAAAAAGATTGCACCTCAGTGATGGTTGCTAGAGTGGAAATAATAGCCCACGGAGGTGAAAGACCCCCAAAGTTGTGGGCCCCCTTGCCAGGCCCTCAGTTTGATTGAGATCATTTTTGTTAGTGTCCTGTATTCTCTTCACTTTTAAATGTAAGCGGTGAACTGTCTCTTTGACTGTGTTCTTTGACCATTCTGTGGCGGCCGTCACCGGTTCTCTGCCTGCTTCGGCATTAAGACGGTCTTCCACACGTGTAAGTTTGCTTCTTATGCGTGGAGAAGTCACGGCCATCGATGTGCAGAATGATGTGTGCATGAGGAAATTCAACAGATACTCACGTAGTGCTTGAGGTAGACCAAGCACGTTTTCATACATACATACACACACACACACACACACACACGCGTGTGTGTGTGTGTGTGTGTGTGTGTGTGTGTGTGTCCTTAGATACTACTAGCTTATTCAGGTGGTATGATAGGTAGGGTAGTATATGCATCCCCATTTGACAGAAGAGGAAATCCACACTTAGGGAAATTGTGTCATTTCTCTTTTGACCCTACTCCCAAATCCAGGAAGTGAAGAAACCAGAATTTAAACCAAGGCTTTTCCAGAAGGAATCTGGTGCTCTTCTCACTTTTCAACTTTGTTTAAACTGTCTTTAAAATATTCTAAGCATGTCCTTGTAGGTTTGGGGTTTGTTTTTTTTTTTTTTGGACAGCTTTATTGAATTACAATTCACATACAATTCACCCATTTAAAGCATACAATCCAGTGGTTTTCAGAATATTCAGAGTTGTGCAACCATCACCACAATACATTTTTGAACATTTCCATTACCCCAGAGAGAAACTCCAGGCCCCTTAGCTGTCACCCTTAGTCCCTCTCCCCATCCCTCTGCCTCCATTCCTACCCAGCCCCTGGCAATTGACAATCTACTTTCTGTCTCTGAGTTGCCGATTTTAGACATTTCATATAAATAAAATCATGCATTATGATGGTAATTCTTCATATAAACAATGCATAGATACTTGAAATTCAATTTTTAAATTCTGCTGGATAAAATTTTATAGGCTGTACTTTAAATTTTTTTAATGTTTATATATTTTTGAGAGAGGGAGACAGAGTGAGTGGAGGAGGAACAGAGAGAGAGGGAGACACAGAATCCGAAGCAGGCTCCAGGCTCCGAGCTGTCAGCACAGAGCCCGACGCGGGGCTCGAACCCAGGAGCTGTGAGATCATGACCTGAGCCGAAGTGGGACGCTTAACCAACTGAGCTCCTCAGGCAGGCTCCCCACTGTAGGTTGTACTTTAGAGTTAAATGTACTTGAAGTTAGCAGATCCGTTTAAAGAAATACCAAAGAAATACAAAACAAAGATTGAACACAGTGATTTTTTGTGGGCAACGGTCCTGTGTGGGGGTGCAGGTCTGTGTCTTTTGTGTTAGCCTATGGAAAACAGGATCCGGAACACCATGAACCAATACAGTGGGTCACATCCGAATGGGAGAGCAAACTCTTCTGCAATAAAATAAACATAAGTTTTTGTCAACCTGGCAGGGGGAGACTTTCATAGGCTCTTTTTGAAAGGAAGGCATTTACTCTGTTTCCGTGGATGTGTTTCATCTTTCCAGGGCACAGACATGACTGGGGAGAGGGAAAAAATATCCTCTTACAGCCATTCTTGGTGGTTAATAAACCACTAAGACTTTCCTTTCAAACACACAAGCACGGGTGTATGCATACGCATTACAGTGATTAAACAACAACAACAAAAAAACCCCACCACATTATTAACACAATACATTTGCTTTGATGGCAATACACATCTACATTTGGCCTAGAACATAAACACACTTTCCTGACTAAAAAGATGTGTTTAATATTTCTTGGTCAACCAATAAATTGTATTACGCCCCACTGCTTTATAGCCCTGCAGTTAAAGAAAATAACGTGGGAAAACTTTTCAAGTGAGAAAGAAAAAACTGATCTCTTTTGGGATATTGCTTTGAGATATCAACTCCTCAGGTGGTCTCAGCAGCTTTTTGCTATGAAATATAACAACACAATTAAAGGTCACTTAATTAATGGGTAATATAAATGGAAATTTTCTTGTCTTGGTATCATTCATACACCCCAGCCTTCTCAACTTTCTGAGAACTCTTCAGAAAGTTTATGTCTTTATAGGATATGCTTTCCAGAGTTACTGTGATCGCCATATTTGTTTTTTAAAATCACATCCCCATCTATAGAATTCAGCCAAGCACACCTTTTCTTGGAAATGAAAGCTCAAATTGGGGGGAAATGCAGGATGAAGGCACGGATATGGGTCTAAAATCTCTGCTTCTCCATAATCCTTTGAAACATTTTCCCAGTGCTTTCTGGTGCATTAAATGTAAATTACATCAGCTAACTTCCTGTTCCATTGCCACTTTCCAGTTTAGAGTATCCTAAATTGGGGAAAGCCAGAAGGAAGGACTTGGGGAAGCCTCCCTACCAGAAGGAAGGGAGGGTGGCCTCCGGAAGATGGCTTGTCTCCACCTGCTAGAGTGCATTGCCTCTGTGCCCCAGGTCTCTCCAAGGTGGGCAGGGAGGGTCTTTCAGAGAATGAGGGGCTGACCTCTAACGGTACTTCCTAGTGGATAGTTTTCATTAGCATCTAAACAAGCTCTAGAATGTCTCAGCTTAAACAAAAATTCCGTGAGGGCACATGCCCTCTGGGAAAAGCTGCTTTCACAGCCAGGCTTCTGAAGACTTGCCTGCTCTTGAGGCTCCAGGGCTCCTGTCAGTCTTCAACCCGCTCAGCCTGGCTTCCGTCCTCACCACTCCCTCCAGGCGGTCAAGGCCGCCATGTTGCCTAATCCCATTTATGCAAACTTTAGGCAACTTTGCTGTCTTCGTTTTATTAACCTCTTCCAGCCTGTCCCCCTGGGAACATCACTAGGGTTCCACATCAAAAGCAAAAAGTGGGGAGGCCGTCGTCTCTGGGTGGGGAGTCAAGGTATCAAAGCCAGTTCAGCGCTGCCTGGAGGCCTCGAGACAGAGAACACTCCTGTAGCTCCTGTGGGAACACTCTCTGAGGTGGCAAGGGCAGAGCAACCCTGGGACAGAGTCTTTGCTTCAGATTTTATCTTCTAGAAAAATCAAGGCCAGTGTTCGTCCCAGGATCTGCTTTTTTATAATTTCCTCAGAAATGCCAGATACTTGTCATCATTGTGGGGAAAAAATGATTTCTCTTTAATTAAGAGTGAGGTGTCACTGTACTAAGCCCAGTATAAAAATGACCTTGTGTGGTAGTTGAGACTTAGCTCAAACCTTCTTTATTAAAATCATCAACTTGCTAACGTGGAACCATTCAGAGAATGTCTGTCTCATCAGTTTAAGTAACAGAGTCGCAACCAAAGTTTATAGTGTTGGAAATCAAGGAATGGCCTTCAAGTTGGGTTCACATCCAGCGAAGGACAAATCAACATTAGTACTTGCTAACATAGTGGCCACTGGTGGTCTCTTACTGTTCTATCATGGTGTGGCGATCCATAGCAAACAAATCGAATTTTTCTTTTTTTTTTTTTTTTAATTTTTTTTAACGTTTATTTATTTTTGAGACAGAGAGAGACAGAGCATGAACGGGGGAGGGTCAGAGAGAGAGGGAGACACAGAATCTGAAATAGGCTCCAGGCTCTGAGCTGTCAGCACAGAGCCGGACGCGGGGCTCAAACTCACGGATGGCGAGATCATGACCTGAGCCGAAGTCGGACGCTCAACCGACTGAGCCACCCAGGCGCCCCCAAATCGAATTTTTCTTATTTAAGGTTTCATGCCCATCAATGTAGCAACAGAAGTTGTTAAATAATTCTAATCTTTTTCTTTTTAATTTTTTAAATTAGTTTTCTTTATTTTTGAGAGGCGGAGAGAGACAGCGCACTTGGGGGAGGGGCAGAGAGAAAGGGAGACACAGAATCAGAAGCAGGCTCCAGGCTGTGAGCTGTCAGCACAGAGCCCGATGTGGGGCTCGAACTCACGAACCGTGAGATCATGACCTGAGCCGAAGTCGGTGGCTCAACCGACTGAGCCACCCGGGTGCCCCAATAATTCTAATCTTAATTAACCAATTGGTCCAGTTGATCTTTTAATAGAATGCAACCCAATGATGGAACTGTTTTCCTGACTAAACATTCTTATTCATGACACCCCGTTCTGCTTTCCAAGAAAGCAGCAAGTTTTATTTGGTCGATGCAAAGCAAATAGATGATTATGAAGTCATGATAATTGAACCATGGTGTTGATGAATCTCACCAATTATCCCACCTTTATCTTCCATTTGTAGGTCACGGAGACCCCCTGGATGACTATGTAAATACCCAGGGGGCTTCTCTGGTAAGCCTCACTAAGAAGCAGCTGTCAGCAGGAAGCATAGAAGAATGCGCAGCACGATGTGAGGCGGAAACAGGATTCATTTGCAGGTATTTCCCTCGTCACTGCTCACATGCAGAGATTTTGCTGTTTGGAACCCTGTTGTTTTGATAGCGAGAAATTTGCTCAGGGATTTCTTAGCAAAAATAGCATTTGAGAAGAAAGAGGAGTTTCATGGGACTGGAGTGTATTTGCGCTCTGGATCTGAAGCCATGTGAACAGTTCCTTGTCAAAGTCGACTCGCATCCCTTTTAGGAAACTGCCCCCAAAGGATGCTATTTTTACCCACGACATCACCAGCTGTTGTTCTGAGCTCTGGTTTCTTGACATCCTCGTCAGTAAATATTTAATGAGCATCACGTGACTGGAAGAGTCCTGTGCCTAAGGAGCCAAGAAGCACAGATGCAGTGATCCAGGGTATATGATGTATATGATCTGTATCACCGGCATATATGATATATATGATCTGTGTCAGTATGTGATAACTCTCTGTATAGTTGGACATGCGGTGTTTGCCTTTTTCTGTTTATGTTGTACTCACAGACACTGGACAAAATGTAAAAATTGTTTAAGAACACAGGCAATTTGAGGTGTCCGTAAGTGACATAATCAATGGGTGCTTTATGAAGATGCAGAGAAAAGAACTCCTAAGGAGTGAGAAGGCTGGAGGAAGCCTGGGGAGGACGGGGCTTGGAAGGAGGAGTGAGATACACTGACGAGGCAGGAGGCATTCAGGCTCAGGGAGCCTCGTGGCCCTGTGAACAGGACAGTGAGAGTACCAAGTTGGCTAAAGAAGGGCTCATGGAGAAAATGGAGTTGGAAAGACAGTTGTGGATGGCTTTGAATGCCAGACTGAATGTCCACGGCAAGACCATGGCGATGGGCAAGGCGGTTGAGGGGAAGGGAGAAGAGGGGAAATGTAGAGGCAGAAGTCAAGTCAAGGGAAAATTCTGGGAGTCCAGAAGTCACATAGACCCTCCTGGAAAGAGAAATCTGAGTTGGTTCTTTGGTTCTTTCCAACATAAAAGCAAATATTCTAGCACTGAACTAAAAAAAAAGAGAAAAAAGAAAAAAAAAAAGAAAAGTGAAGAAAGAGCAGAGAAGCAGAGAAGTTGAAACAGAAAGAGAAACTTTGGAGGAGGAGAAGGCAAAGGTGGAAGAACACAAGAATAGTTACCACGTTGATGTGTCCTTTCACAGCCCTTGACTGATAACTGGACCAAATTCAATGGAAAGGAAACATTCTGAGCTCCGTGACCCATCAAGAGATACAATTACCTTTTGAGTCTCTTATTTATGAACACAGGTTTGCTTTCCTTTAATAGGGGAAAGCATTTGTTGTGTTTCCTGATTTTCTTCTGCAGGTCATTCCAATATCACAGTAAAGAGCAACATTGTGTGATCATGGCTGAAAACAGCAAGAATTCGGCTGTCTTCAGGATGAGAGATGTGGTTTTATTTGAAAAGAAGAGTGAGTACAATGTTTTCTTCCTCCTGTTCCTGTCCTTCTTTTCCTCCCCACATCTTCCCCCCTCCCCTCCTCCCCCCCCCCCCACTTCCTCTTTTATGTCTGTCCTTTAGCAGCTAGACCAGAGAATGGAGACACTATCACGCAGGGAAATTGAGTTCAGACTCACGGTAAGATTTGGTCACGAATCCAATATATATTGATATATATTATATTATATTATATATTGAGTACATATTATTTCCCCCTTTAGATTTCATTTTTGTTGATTTGAAAATGAAGGAATTGAACTGACAAAATCACTTCTACCTCTATAACCCTGAAAATAAGATATTCAACTTTGAGGAGAGGGGAGTCTAAACGTTCCTTATGATCGTGACTTTTTATTCTGCAGGGACCATGGTCCTCGGGCCCTGGCTTCTGGACTGAAGCCTGGGGAAATAGAAAAACTGAGGTGCCTTAAATCCTCAGTAACATTTGTATACAGACAATATATTTTCATTTTTAACTTTACAGATGTTTTTATGTCACAGTCTGCATTTACCTCAGGCTCAGAAATACGATCTTTTGAAAATGTGCAAGCCCCGTTGCTTTTCCATAATTTCTTTGAAAATTCTGGCTCAAGAATCCCATTGTTTAGGATGACAGATGGGCTAGACTCCTATGAAAATTGTATGTCCTTTTAGATATGCCAAATCCCATTAAGTATGCCTGAAGATTTCAGTGATTGTGTGACATTTTAAAAGCTACTCTGTACTCTGTTGTTGGCTAGGAGTAAGACTATTTATAATAACAACGTAGCTCTCCAAATATACTGTGTCACAGGTGTGAAAGACAACAAGAAACATCCTGTATCGTGGGTTATTGACAATGACCTGCAACATTCTCTCTAATCTCACCACAAAACTCAAAATAAGATTTTCTGAAGCATTTCCTTAGGTTAGGATTACTTCTGTGCCTTGGTTCATCTTCTGAGGTTTAATTAGTTGTATGCCTACTATACTCCCTTTCTTACCATTATTTATCTCTAATTCTTTAAAAAAAATTTTTTTAATGTTTATTTTTGAGAGAGAGAGAGAGAGAGACAGAGAGACAGAGCATGAGTGGGGGAGGGGCAGAGAGAAAGGGAGACACAGAATCCGAAACAGGCTCCAGGCTCTGAGCTGTCAGCACAGAGCCCGACGTGGGGCTTGAACTCACGGACAGTGAGATCAGGACCTGAGCTGAATTCGGACGCTTAACCGACTGAGCCACCCAGGCGCCCCATGTTTATCTCTAATTCTCAAGATTCAAGTGCAGAGTCAATCTGAAGTTTATCTGTTGAAGTTATTCATTTTTACAAGTCAGTGCAGGGTGAGCTATATAGGGTTACCTAGTAGATTTTTTAAAAAAATAGACCGGTAGGATTTTCTCTGCAAAATGCTAACATTTAAATAAATCCTTCGTAAATTGTTAACCAGAAGGAGCTTGGGGGTGATCGCTAGGCTTAGCATGAGTAGTTGAATAGTGGCTTGTTTTCAAGGTGATGGAAAGGAGCAAAAGGTTATATAAACTCTAGTGGGTACATACAAACAGAAGAGAGGTAAAAAGTCAAAAGTCAAGTCATTTTGTGGTGCTTGTTTCTTTACTGTAGCACATCGACCCGCTGCTAAATTCCCTGCCTGAGTTTTTCTGGGAATACTCCATGTCAGATCCCATTTACATCTGCCCCTCCCCACCACGGTCACCGCCACCACCTGGGTCTAAGCCATCACTATCACCGGCCAGGCCATGGCCGCAGATGGGCTGTAACTTCCCTGCTTGCTACTCTTCATGCCTTTAGGATAAAATCCAAATACTTAACCTACTATGATTGGAACCTGTACTATTTAAGCCCACCCCATTTGCTGGTTCACTAGGCCTTTCTACTCCAGGCTTGTATCTGTTCCTCCCACATGCCAGGCACACACCCCCATGCTGAGGCCCTCTTCTGTTCTTTCCGCGGCCGGACCCTTCTCACCTCCCACGTCTCGGCTCAAACATCACCTTCTTTGAAAAGTCTCCCCGGACCCCTGGGCCTCCAAAGTGCCTTCAGTTTATACTTTTGATCACTGAAGTATGTCTACTGCCATAGCTTATCAAATGAAGATATATTTGGAGTCTTCATACACGAACTTGAGTTAAAAGCATTTGCTTGCTGTGGGTGTGTTAGAAGTACTTGCCCCAGATAATTGATCAAATTAATTTAAAAACTTGGCAGGAAATCGTAAAAGATGACACAAATAGACCGTACGTATTTTGTGTTTTCATAGAAAACACAATTCACATTGGCACCTTTTGATGAGGAGTGGAAGCTTTTTTCTTCGAATATGGGGCCACCCATAGCAATTATCAGGTCATTTCCTGCGCAAACTCCGCTCTAAGCACACCGTCTAGGATAAGTGCCTTTCATCTCTTTGAAGTGAAGCAAGGTCTAGAGACATCTGTTAATCAGTCTGACTGTAAAATACCTTTGTGTTTTTAGGATTTCCCACCCAAAATTATATAGCCAACAGTATGAATGGATTGCCCTCAGTGGGTTTGATAGCCTTTTTATTTTTTTTTTTAAATTTTTTTTTTTAACATTTATTTATTTTTGAGACAGAGAGAGAGACAGAGCATGAACAGGGGAGGAGCAGAGAGAGAGGGAGACACAGAATCGGAAGCAGGCTCCAGGCTCTGAGCCATCAGCCCAGAGCCCGACGCGGGGCTCGAACTCACGGACCGCGAGATCGTGAGATCGTGACCTGAGCTGAAGTCGGCCGCTTAACCCACTGAACCACCCAGGCGCCCCTTGATAGCCTTTTTAAAGACGATTAGAGTCTTTCGAGTCCTTCAAAGCATTCATCTTAGCTTTTTTTTTTTTAATTCATCTTTGATTTTTTTTCACATTCATTTCTCAGTTTAGATCATCTTAAATCAAATACAGCTGTATCAAAAGTTTAATGATGAAAATAGTTGACTCTTCTAAGTGTAAAATCCAACTGGTGGGAACAGAAGTGGGTGGGCACACTGGAAAGCGGCCTGCCAGCCACAGGTGCCCACCTTATCACGTGGAGAACACAGGTGGGCATCTGACAGTGTATTTTAAAAATGGGCTGGAGACTTCTACTGGCTGACCAGTGAGTTGCTTAAATGGAGGCTAGTTGAGAGTGTCTACTGTGTACTCTCAAGCGTATAACTCTGTTTGACATGTTTTTTTCCATATCTAAAATACTGGGAGCCTCAAAAAACAGAAGTGGCTTGGATCTCTTTCCACCTCTGAAAAGCCCCCTCCCCATTCCCTTTGACTCTCTCCTCATGTTATTTGTTCTGTCTGTTCCGTGTGTGACCGTGAGGTTGTCTCATTTCATGATCTGTGACCTTGATTACTTTCTGTCACCGGCCCCTCTGCCTCCCCTAGACTGGAAGCTCCATGAAGGTAGGGCCTCTGTTCTCCTCTCCGTGTGTCTCCAGCACCCAGCCTGGTACCTGGTACACAGAGGGGCTGTGGCTTTGAATAAACCAAAGCACCAAACAGCTTGGTGAACTGCAGCTCTCACGCAGATGTAAAATGCACAACACGGTCTTTCCAAGGAGTAGGAAAACGATGTCTCGAACGCGAATTTTTTCCACATGACTAAGCAGCACAGGGCTTCTTGGTGGTGGCTCTTGCGGAGGTCTTGACCGCTGTGTGGATCCCCCTTCAGTCTATCTTTCAGAGTGCAAGACTGGAAACGGGAAGAGCTACAGGGGGACAATGTCCAAAACGAAGAATGGTGTCACCTGTCAAAAATGGAGTGACAATGCTCCGCACAAACCTAAGTAAGACTCTCATCTCTGTGTTCGCCTGTGATATTTACAATGATCCCCATTACTTTTTTTAAGTTTATTTATTTATCTTGAGAGAGAGAGAGAGAGAGAGAGAGAGAGAGAGGGAGAAAGCATGAACGGGGAGGGGTAGAGAGAGACGAGAGAGTGAGAATCCCAAGCAGGCTCTGTACCAGTATGGAGCCTGACACGGGGCTCGAACCCATGAACCGTGAGATCGTGACCTGAGCCAAAGTCCGACCCTTAACCGACTGAGCCACCGAGGCGTAGCACCCACTCCCCCACCCCCCCCGCCGCCATTACTTCTAAATCAAACAGAATATGCAAATAAACCGGTCTGGAGAGAGCCTTATTGAGGTTGATGTGGAACGGGTCAGTTATTTATAGCACAAAAGCAGAGAATGGTCCCATTTGCTCTTGTGTGTGTACTGTTTTGGAAGACCTGAAACGTGGAAGGATGCCTAGTGGAAAAGAACAGTAAAACCACGAATCCCAGGTGACTCAGAAAAGAGCACAGATGATCCTGTTTAGGACAGGATTAGTCTAACCCAAACATATCAAGTGAGAACCCTCCCCACGTGTTCACCTCAACATTACAAAGCAAATAGAACATAAACGAAAAACTGATTATCCTGCAACTTGCCTATTATTATTTTCGTGTCATTCTTTTTGTGCTTTCCCCAGTATGGCATTAGGTGGCATTAACAGTAACAATTCTCATCAATTCTTAGTGACAGTGCTTATCAAGTAGAATTTAGTGTATATGACTGCCCACCCCCCCCAAAAAAATTGCCATTGGCAGATATAATATTCCCAAGACATACGGTTTATAGAGGAAAAACGATCAAACCAAAAGGCAAAGTCATGGAGTGTCAGGGGCTTTAGAGATAATCTAGGCCATCTTGACCCTAGCAGATGAGGAAACTGAGGCCCCGGGAGGCACTTTATCAAAAACAGGTACATAGAAGAACAGAAATGAAATCTGCCATTTAGACTCTAAGTCTTGGGCTTTTGATCTAATTTTTATCTCGACACAGCATCTAATTTCTAGAGCTGGAAATGAGCTTAACTTTACCCACCCCCACGCATTTGGAATCAGACAGGTTGATTTGAACTTGAGATGCTAGTTAATTAGGTGTTCACACTGAGGCAAGATGTATTTTGTTTGATGTTGCTGTGCCTCAGTTTTCTCATCTGTACAATAGGGATAATAACATGTTTCCCTTTAGGGGTTTTATTAAAGCTAAATGAGAGAATGTAGAGGAAGATTTCAGTGTTGCCTGGTGCATTGTTCACACAGACAGAAATGGCATTAACTACCACTATTTTGACAGAGTGAAGGTTACCTGAAAAAAGCAGGTGTTTGGAAGGAATCAAGAATTTGGCAGGCTTTTGAGGTCTTTATATTTCTACTGACTGTGCATAAAAACACTTTGGCTCTACTTCTGAGACTCACCTGTCAATATCATAATAATGGTAATATTAGCTCACCTGTCAATATCATAATAATGGTAATATTAGCTACTATGCTGAAGCAGTCTAACAGTAGAGCATTGGAAATCAGACAACACAAATGCTGAAGCACATAGCGGAAATGCATTTGGATGACAGAACCTTGAACCTCAGATGGGAATGGCATCTCATTCTGCCTTCCTAACAGCATACTGACTTTTATTTTTTATTTTTTTAAACTTTTTTTTATTTATTTATTTTTGAGACAGGGAGAGACAGAGCATGAACAGGGGAGGGTCAGAGAGAGGGAGACACCGAATCCGAAACAGGCTCCAGGCTCTGAACTGTCAGCACAGAGCCTGACTCGGGGCTTGAACTCATGGACCGTGAAATCATGACCTGAGCCGAAGTCGGCCGCTTAACCGACTGAGCCACCCAGGCGCCCCAGCATACTGACTTTTAAAACACATTTGACCCCTGGGGCGCCTGGGTGGCTCAGCTGGTTAGGCATCTGACTCTTGATTTCGGCTCAGGTCGTGATCTCGTGGTTGTGAAACTGAGCCCTTCACTGGGCTCACCCTGGGCTTCACTGGGCTTGAACTGTGTTGTTCAAGGGTCAGCTGTACAGCCACGGGGATTCTTTCCCATGCTCTACAGGTATTCACCTGACAAGTACCCTTTGGAGGGGCTGGAGGAGAATTACTGCAGGAACCCCGACAATGACGAGGACGGACCCTGGTGCTACACCACAGACCCAAACCAGAGGTTCGACTACTGCGACATTCCAGAGTGTGAAGGTCAGGAGCGGCTCTAGAAAATGTTCTCACATCTGCCATCTATCTGTAACGTGCTGTAGAGCGATTCCCTACAGGGATATTATTAACAATCAATTAGTGGCATGTTTGACAAAATTGAGTAATGTGTATACCTCTGGGAAAAGACCAAAAATTTGCTCAGACTCATCCCTATTTATTGGCCTCAATTATTTTTATTTAAATGTTGTTTCAATATGTACAAGTATCAAAGTAGATGTAAATTCCAGATACAATTTCTTTTTTTAAGTTTATTTATTTATTTTGAGATATAGAGAGCGTGAGCAAGCAGAGGGGGAGGGGGAGAGAGAGAATCCCAAGCAGGCTCCGCACTGTCAGTGCAGAGCCTGACGTGGGGCTTGATCTCATGAATCATGAGATCGTGACCTGAGCTGAAACCAAGAGTCGGATGCTTAACCGCCTGAACCACCCAGATGCCCCTAGATACCATTTCTTTTTTTTTTAATCTTTAAAAATGTTTTTACTTATTTTTGAGACAGAGAGAGACAGAGCATGAGCAGGGGAGGGGCAGAGAGAGAGGGAGACACAGAATCGGAAGCAGGCTCCAGGCTCTGAGCTGTCAGCCCAGAGCCTGACACGGGGCTCAAACTCACAGACTGTGAGATCATGACCTGAGCTGAAGTCGGACGCTTAACCGACGGAGCCACCCAGGCGCCCCTCCTAGATACCTTTTCTTACGCTTAAAGCTCTTACACAGCATAAAGCCAAAAACAGATTTGCGATTAAATCGTTAGAACCACAGCATCAGTAAAATCCAAATACATGTGTTCATTTAATGCGGTAGACTTTGCTGTTTTGTCAAAGCCAAGCACCAACCCGGGTTTTTAAACCAGCAATCCGCTATCTTTAAGGACCAACCAGTTGAATAGCGTACCTTGAGAGTAAATGCTAAAAACTTTAAGAACCTCCTATTGAAAAACTTTTCTTCGTTTTCTATTTTCTGCCACATTTATCGGTGCAAAAGGGGAATGGATGAGGGCGGAATTTGTGTGGCAGTGTGGATTGTATATGCACGGTGCGACAGCTCACTTCTCCCGTCTTCGTTCCAACCACAGAGATGCCTTACTGGTATATGGTGTCGTGAGGTCATTTGGCCCTTAAATGACATGAAAGCATCAGTTTTGTATCAAGTCCGCCTCTGGTTTCGTTATCATTCCGTAAAAATTAAAATCATGGATTCTTCCACTGCACCATGTTATTCCAATAATTCCAAAAAGAAAGAAAGAAAGAAAATGTAAATGGGAGGAAAAAAAAAAGAACTCCAGACCAAAGTTTCAGTTTTTAAATAATGTAGGAGTGCAAAAAACAACCAGTCTTGCTTCTCAGTACGAGTGCCCCCCCACCCCCAACCCCGTCTTATCCGCAGGGGATACGTTCCAAGCCCCACTGTGGATGCCTGAAACTGTAGACAGTACAGAACCCTGTATATACTGTCTTTTTCCCTGTACCTACATACAATAAAGTTTAATTATAAATAAGGCATAGTAAGAGATGAACAACAATAAGTGATAATAAAGGGGAGTGATTATGACAAAGGGGAGTGATTATGACAATACACTATTCACAATAACTGTAATCAAAGTTACGTGAATGCGGCCTCCCCACCTCCATATCTTATTGTACCATATCCTCCCTTCTGGTGGTGGCGTGAGATGATAACATGCCTACAAGATGAGACGCAGCAAGGGGAAATGTCGTAGGCATTGTGATGTAACCTTGGGCTACTGTCGACCCTCTGACGATAGGTCAGATCATCTGCTTCCGGGCTGCGGTTCACCACAGATAACTGAAGCACAGAAGACAAAGCCACGGATAAGGAGGGGCTACTGCTATAATATAAAAAGAGAAGCCCTGTCACTTTAGGTGAATATTGGTCTCCGGGGAGGCCTTGAGCACCAACAAAAACTCAAGCACTAAAATCCAACTCACTGGCGGTCATCCACATGATCAGAATAACTTCCTAGAAATTTCTAAAGACTGTTATTGAAATGAAGACATCAAGTATTTAAAAATCTTCGTAGAGAACTTACAGATTTCTGAGGATTCGTGCACCTTCTCCCCATACCCTTCCCACCCACCAAGGGCCAGTGGATCCCAGTTTGAGGAACAGGGCGTTACGGAATTTCTGGACGTGGTCATGAGTATAATAGTTGAGGGGGTATTGACCGAAATACATGAATTTTACTCTTTGAAGGAGAGAATGACGTTTTAGAGTGTATTAGAAGAGTGCTTGCAGCAATTTCATTGTCAAGTGATGGTTGGAAAATGCAAATGAACAAGTAGCAAGTGGTATTTGAGGCATTGCTACTCTTTACTCTTTTTTGATTCCTCCATTTCCGTTTCTTCCTTCATTCCTTTCCTCCTTCTCCATTCTGCCCAGATGAATGTATGCACTGCAGTGGAGAAAACTATGAGGGCAAAATTTCCAAGACCATCTCTGGAATCGAATGCCAGTCCTGGAACTCTCAAACCCCACATGCTCACGGATATATTCCTTCCAAGTGAGTCTTACTGGAAAAGCAATTAGACGTTTACAACTCTACACCTCTAGGGAGCGTTTAATGTTATTTGGATGTTTTCGCATGCCTCAGGAAGAGAACACATCTGATGTTTTGAATTTGAAAGTGTGTATCCTCCCGCACCATTGCAACTGAGGTATAATTTCTTGCTACTCAAAATGTGGGGCAGAGAGGAGTGATACCATCTGAGAGTTGGTTGGAAATGGAGAATCTCTGACCCTCTGAATCTGAATTTGCATTATAACCAGATTCCTGGCTGATTCATACGCACATTGAATTGTGAGAAATACAGATACATCTCACTTGTGTATTTTCCAAGTATTTCCCTCCTCTCTTTATTCCTTTCCTTTTCCTTTATACTGATGAGATTCAAGGCTTCCTAATGTATGATCTACGGACGGGTCTTAGGGATTGTGAATCCCCCATCGTTTTATGTGTATTTGTATCAGTGCATTTTTCCGGGGTGAGGATTTTCAACTTCCACCAGAGTTTCAAAGGGGATCATGAATTTATAATAGGAATAAGAATCCATGATCTGGAAAGTAATGACGATTCCTAGAGTAAGGTTTTCTGGGTCTTCCTTCTCACACTAATTGTACTGGAAAATGCCTCGTAATGGGCCTTATAAAACTCATAGGAAATGGGACTAAGCCACGGATTTCACTGTGGCTCACAACTCCCCTGAATTTCTATACATCCCATTCCACAGGGCTCGCTTGAAACACAGCCGTTGTCATTTGCCTTCAAAGGAGAAATACGGGAAAGGCCTCAAGGCCCAGACTGGATAAATTCACTTTCCAGAGACTAGAAGAGGCTTGTTTAAGCCACTGCTGGTTGTGCTCTACCTCCTGACTGAATATTCACAGCTTCAGACAGGGACGTGAAATAAGCCCAAATGGCCACAGGCTTGCCGTACATCTCATAGTCTCCATCACTAGGTCCCTGCTGAGGTCCCTGGGGCACTATTTGGCCAAGTGCTTCAGGAGTATACCTTCTCCCTTCCAGTTTCTATAAGCTTAAAGGCTAACAGGACCGGAACCTGGTAGACCAGAAGGACCATTCCTTTAAGTTATGAAGATGCCAACTTCTTGACTATCCCTGGTCAAGATGACCATCCCTCGTCTTAGATGACCATCCCTGGTCAGTGAGTTCTTAGTATTTTAAAATGGCTATCATTTGCAGCTGAATAGCTGGAGTTTGCCTACATTAATTTTCCAGACGGCCCAAATGATGAAGGCCTGTGATTTTTGCATATATACACTGTTAGAAAAACAGCCCTTGGAATAGTGAGCTAATCTTTCTAATGAGATAGTTACCTCTTTGAGGACAGCTCTCATCCAGTCATTTCCTTGGGTGCCTGACTGTGCCTAGCACACAGCAGATGCTCAATATTTGCTCATTTGAAGTGATTCTCACCCATAAATGTAAATGCTCGGTGCTATTAAAATCCTTCTTACCCCTTCAGATTTCCAAACAAGAACCTGAAGATGAATTACTGCCGTAACCCTGATGGGGAGCCCCGCCCGTGGTGCTTCACCACAGATCCCAACAAACGCTGGGAATTCTGTGACATCCCGCGCTGTAGTAAGTATGGCTCCTGCCCAGTCCTCAGGGATCCTCACCTGTTATGCCCTGGAAATAGAAACAAACAAACAAAACAAGCAAACAACAACAAACAAACAAACAAACAAACAAACAAAAACAAACGGAAACCTTGCATCAGGCTCGAGCGCTGTGCCTAGAACGTGCCCTATAGGTCCCGTGGGATATAATTGCTCTTTTAAAACAATTTATTGATGACTGTAGGTAATTGATCAGAGCTTCTACTGATTATGTTTTCGTTGTTGTTTTTCTTGCCTCTTCCAAGTACAGTTCAATGCAGGTTTGGGGGAAGTATCTCTGCTATCCTACTTTTCTCTAGTGCACAAGGGCAACAGACCCATGCTTTCTGATACATGGATTTCAAATCAATCCGGGCTCCTCGTGACTGTTGCTTTGTAAACAAAGCGATCTCTCTGGATGTGCAGTTTTTCAGTAAGCCAGACTTGTGAGAGAGCAGCAGAAAGATAGTGTTCAGGGGAAGACTTGGCAGGAATGACTTGGAAGAAACAATTTTATGTTTTCCTTCTGTGAGAACCTGTAACAGAGGACTAAACATTTAGACAAGGACAGTCATCAAAGGTTAAAGAAGAGGCAGGAGACCTTGATGGTGGCTTCCTGTTCTTTGATGTCACAATCATGCTTTGGGACTCTGAAGGTTATCAGGTGCTCTCCTTTATGAATATCAATTATTTTGTCATCTTTTTTTTTCCTCTCAAGAATTTCTTGATTTCTGTATGCATACGCTTTTCCTTGGAGGTAATTTTTGCCTTCTTTCAGTGGGCTCCTTGTTGTTTGGCTTTATGGAATGCTGGGTGTTCTCCAGTTATGTTTACTCAGTGAATAATTTATTCATTGCAAAGGAAGTTGTATCATTGGCATATGTGACTCTTACCATGAATGATGAACTGAGCAGAGAAAATATAGAAAGAAGCATCCACTTCAAGGGTCTTGTCTTGGGAAGAGTTCCTCATTAGATGATCTAATAAACTCTACCAAGTCAACTTCTTTTGAAAATGATGGACAATTTTCAAATGCCAGATTCCAAGAGAGGATGAGCTGAAGACAGGCTGATTCTCCCTGTCTCCATCCC
This sequence comes from Panthera tigris, assembly GCF_018350195.1. NCBI lineage: Eukaryota > Metazoa > Chordata > Mammalia > Carnivora > Felidae > Panthera > Panthera tigris. Next base: position 143,319,495 of record NC_056664.1, on the reverse strand, counting down.
TCCTACAATATCCATCTGTGCAGTCTTTATTTTTAAAATACTCATAGTAATTTATTACCTCCATTCAAGCAACACCACCCCCAACTTCTGGTCCAACGTATGAGTGTCTGAAAGGCAAAGGTGAAAACTACCGAGGGAAGGTGTCCCTCACCGTATCTGGACATACTTGTCAGCGCTGGAGCGAACAGACCCCTCACAAGCACAACAGGACCCCTGAAAACTTCCCTTGCAAGTAAGTCCGCCTCTGGTCTCAATCCCTGTCTGCTGAATGGAATGTGAAATCCCACTGACTTGGCCTTGGCTTTGTTACTAGAGGAACCAACATTAAAGCATTCTCGAATGAGAACTGGCCAAGTCATACACAAGGAAGTGAAATTTCACACTGCCTTTCCTCTAACGCTCGTTCTTTAAGTGTGGTTCCCCAGACCAGCAGCACTGGCATCATCAGAATTTGTTCCAAATGCAGATTCTTGAGCCCTGTCCAGATCCACTAGATCAGAAACTCGGAAGTGGGTCCCGACAACGTATTTTGGAAAGCTCCCCACTAAACGCACAGAAAGGTTTGAGAACACTTAAATTCTACAGCTATGATGTATCCTTCTTGAGGCAGAAACGGTCTGGAAAATACCCACTGTGTTTTCCACATTGAGCATAGCACCCAGCCCACAGCAAAAGACCTATTTTGCTTCACTATCCACAGTTGAGGCATATAGTCCCATCATTTGCCAGTGAGAAGCATCGGTGCCATAATTCTGCGGGTCCTGCGGAATCCCTCTGTGCTTAAGTTTCCGCCTGTTACTTGATTTGTGTCATTCTGGAGAATTAGCTGGGTGCATCCCCAATATCACCATCAACAAGCATGCATGCACCATTATGTATTGAGCCTTTTTGAAAACCTGGATTCCCAATCACTTCTTTTTCAGAAATTTGGATGAAAACTACTGTCGCAACCCTGATGGAGAAACAACTCCGTGGTGCTATACGACCAACAGCGAAGTGAGGTGGGAATACTGTCAGATCCCGTCCTGTGAGTCCTCGCCACTGTCCTCAGAACATTTGGACACCCCAGGTAAGGAAGGGGAATGAGAGCTTACCGAGGGCCCCGAGGCATTCTGGGTTTTTCCACTTCAGTGGGGCCACAGGACACAGTAGCTTTGTTTATAGTTTCCTTCTGCTCTGTTCAGAGAGCATGCTGTATGATTTCAATGATTTTGAATTTGTTGAGGCTTGTTTTAAGGTCAAGAATATGCTTGTCTTGGTGAATGTGCCCCGTGCTCTTGAAAAGCAGGTAGCTCTGCTGTTGTCGGGTAGTGTTCTACGAAGGCCAGTTAGGACGGGTGGGTTAGTGTTGTTTCGCTCTTCCGAATCCTTCCTAATTTTTGTTTTTATCTCTGTTCTATAGATTTCTGAGAGATGAATGGTGATGTCTCCAACTTGAGCTATGGATTCGTCCATATCTTCTTGGTCTTGTGTTTGCTTTATCCATTCTGGAACTCTTTGTTAGGCATATATACATTTAGGATTGTTATGTCTTCTTGAAGAAATGACCCATTCATCATTATGTAATGCCTCCCCTTAACTTTGGAAAGACTGCCCGCTTCAGTCTGCTTTCACTTGTAGGAATACAGCCCTTACAGCTCCATTTTCACTGTTGTTTGTATGATACCTCTTTTCTCTCAGCCTTTTAACTGAGATGTTTAGCATTTGCATTTAATGTAATTGCTTTATTTTTATTCTTATTTATTTTTAATTTTTTAAATGTTTTATTTGCTTTTGAGAGAGAGAGAGAGAGAGAGAGAGAGATCAGGGGAAGGGCAGAGAGAGAGAGAGGGAGACACAGAATCTGAGGCAGGCTCCAGGCTCCGAGCTGTCAGCCCAGAGCCTGACACAGGGCTTGGACTCATGATCCGTGAGATCATGACCTGAGCCGAAGTCGGACGCTTCACCAACCGAGCCACCCAGGTGCCCCTAATATAATTGTTAATATGGTTGGATTTAAAAGTTGTTTCTACTTGTCCTGTTTGATTTTTGTTATTTTTTTCAATCTTCCTCTGCCTCTGTGTTCACTCAATATTTTTGGTTCTCTTTTATCACCGCTACGTGCTTATTAGTTAAACCAATTTTAATGTTTTTACTATTTTTTTCCAATATCTACAATGTCCATCTCTAACTTATCACATTCCACCTTCAAATGATATTAGTCTCCTATATTTGAAATGCCAGAATCTTAGAACACTGTATTTCCACTTCCTCCCTGCAGTGTCGTGCTACCTTTCCCAAATGGCTTACTTCTACTATGTTATAAATCTCACAATATATTGATACTATTTTTGCCCGAATAGTCACCTTTCAAAGTGATTATAAATTAAAGTGCTTATGTTCTTCATTTCTTTCTGAAGATTCAAATTTCTATCTGGTATCATATTTCTTCTGTAAAAAAAAAACTTAACCTTTAACATTTTTTGTAGTACAGATCTGCTGCTAATGAAGTCTTTCAGCTTTTGTATGTCTTAAAAAGTCTCCATTTTGCCTTCAGTTGAAAAAATAATTTTGTTGGGTGTAGAATTCTAGGCTCATTTTTTTTTCTTTCACTACTTTCATGATATTCTGTTTAGAATAGCTTCTGACCAGAAATCTTATCTTTGTTCCTAAGTATTTCATACTTCCTTTTTCTCTGGCTGCCTTCAAGATTTTGTCTCATCTTTGGTTTCAGCAGTTTCATTGTGGTATGTCCACATGTGTTGTCCATTTATTTACATCTTGTATCTATCCTGCTTGAGGTTCTCTGAGCTTCCTGTATGTGTGGATTGATGATTTTCGTCACTCTTATAAAATTCTCAGACATTATTATGAAAATATTTTTTTCCTGCTCTCTCTCTTTCTGTTTTCCTTTTTTAGACTCTAATTACCCTTTCATATTACCTCATACCTCTTATATATTCTTCTTTTCCCTTCCACTTTTTTCCTCTCTTTGTGTGTCAATTTAGACGATTTCTTTTTTTTAAGTTTTAATTTATGTATTTGAGGGAGAATGACTGGGGGAGGGGCAGAGAGAGAGAAGGAGGACAGAGGATCTGAAGTGGGCTCTGTGCTCACAGCAGTGAGCCTGATGTGAGGCTCAAACTCGTGAACTGTGAGATGATGATCTGAGCCCAAGTGAGACACTTAACCATCTGAACCACCAGGAGCCCCAGTTTAGATCATTTCTATTAACCTATTTTCAAGTTCTCTGATTCTCTTTTCAGTTGTGTCTAGTCTGCAGATCAGCCCATCAAAGGAATTCTTCGTCTCTAATATCATGTTTTTTAAATTTCTATCATTTGCATTTTATCCTTTCTATCTCTGCTGAAATTCTTCATCTATTCATATATCTCGTTCACCTTTCCTATGAGATACTTTAGCATATTCATCATAGCTACCTCACAATCTCTGATAGTCTGCTCTGGTCATCTCTGATTCTGGCTCTATTAATTTCTTTATTACTGGCTTTTTTAGTGTGCCTTGTTATTTTTTATCAAATGTGGGACATTATGTGTAGAAGAATAGTAGCGATGGCAGTAAATAGTACTTACACTTTGAAATGGACACCCTCCTTCTGTAAGCAGCTTGTGTGGGTAACTGAGTCAATCTAATCAGAAGATGAACAGAATTTGAGTTGTCGTTGCTGCTTTTGCTTTAAGCAGGTTTCACATTCCTCATATCCCCTTCACATTCCTTCACATTCCTTACAGTAAAGTTTGGGGGTGCTCAAGAGTTTTCTTAGGATTCCTAATCCGGTCTTAGTTTTTAGCAGTCACTACATGCTTGCATCACAGAGGGCTCTTGCTCTAAACCTGCTTTTAGTGACAGACTGCTATTTCTTGTTACTCAATGCTAAGCTTTTGGTGGAGGTAAGCATTCTCTACCTTCCTGATCTACCCTCACTCTTAGATGGACTCTGTGCACTTGGGCTTTAAACGTAGTGTTTTCTTAATGTTCTTGCTCCTTCTTTCCATGGAACTAAATTCCAACTTGTATCTGTGGTGGATCTTAAGTGGAAGAGTACCAGACTTCTGCTCTGGGTCAATGAAGGATTCTGAGCACCGGAGAATTCCCTGTCCCTTTTCCAGGGGAATAGATCTTTGCCTCTATCCCTCCCTGAGAAACAGTGGACATTTTGCCTGCACTCTTGGGTGCAGAACTATTTCCTGCCCCATCTCCCATCAGATTAAGGCTTTGGCTTTGTATAAGCAAAAGGCCTGGGGAAACACACACACACACACACACACACACACACACACACACACAAGGATTTCATTTCTGCCCCCACTGGAAGCCAATCATCATGTGCAGCTTACACTATTGAATGTGCCTCTGGGCTCCTACCCATCTATTCTCATGAGCACCCAGTGGACATCCAAGAAAAAGAACTTGCACATGAGTGCAGTTTCCAATTAAAGTACTCTGACCCATTTGTTTTTTCCTGAATCTTAAATTAAGTCTTTACAAAAGAAAGTACGTGATTAAAATTCTACAGTGTGATGGATCTATTGTTTTCTTTACAAGTCCATCTGACCGCCAGTATGGAAAAGAAAGCAAAGCTAATTCCAAGAGACTGCTGTTCTGTTTGCGTCATAAATTGTTTCCCATATCTCTGTTCTAGTCATTACTTAGTTGGTTTCTTCTATTTCAGTTTCACTACCACCTGAACAAACTCCTGTGGTCCAGGAGTGCTACCAAGGCAATGGACAGAGTTATCGAGGCACATCATCTACTACCATCACAGGAAAGAAGTGTCAACCTTGGTCATCTATGGTACCACACCGACACGTGAAGACCCCAGAACGCTACCCAGACGCGTATGTCTTGAATTTTAACCACGAGGGGAACAATAGCCAAACTAAATTTCTGTTAGAAGGTCCGTGCTTTAAGCTAACTTCTTAGAACCAAATTTCTCTTTCACACCCTGGCTCCAGAACGTGAGGCAAAATGTCTTAGGCACCTCACCTTTGAGCAAAAGCTCTGGAAGTAGAGACGTTAGAAACTGGCTATCTTTCCTGAGTAGTTTTGTGAAAGAAAAGGAAGATATATAGAGGTGTTACAGTCACACCAGCAGAAAGCTCAAGAGAGCACATGACCAAAAACTTAGAAACAGAACCATTCTATAACCCCTGCTAAAGATCAATGAAATCTTTCAACTGTGGAGTTTTATCATTCCAAACTGCAACCTCTGAAGTGGACTTTGTGTTTATCATTGGATCACAAATATATTTATATTCAAGTATATATAACATGTAATATATATCTCTTAAGTTGTACTGACACTTGGCTCCTGAGCACAAGTGGTCTGCAGGGATAGGAGTTGCCAGGACATGAAGAGCGAAAGCAGAAGGGCAGATGAAAGTCAGGAAGTATACAGATACCAATAAGCAAAACAGGTAGAAGGACAAAAACAAGCATTTATGCTGTAAATGTTTAGAAAATGTAAGGAAAAACTATTTTCACATGATGGACAAAAGGTGTCACAGGACTGAGAACTTTTAGAAAGGGAAATAAATTAGTAGGTAGTAAGTTAGTTATAGGATTACTGAAGCTGCAGGGATTTCGTAGGCTGGGGAATGATGAGGAAGGATCCACGAAGAGAAGGAGCTGAAAGAATATGCATAGATCTCCTTAAATCTTTGGCTGAATAAAAAGCTGCACCTGCACAGGGAAAGATTCCACAAAGTTTGCAGGACAAAGAACAACTACTGAAGAAAGAACAACTACCAGGGAGTGGTGAGATAAATCACACAGCATTGGGAGATTCTGTGTTCAGAGATTTGAGATCCTGACTAGCCAGAGAGGGGAGACCTCATGGGACACCGTGAACATTTAGTCAAGACTATAGAAAAGTCACACTTTAGGAGTAGACTTAGTGTATTCCTAAAATAAAGGCTATTCTAGAAACACCCAGCAAAGCCTAAAAGCAATCTTAAAAGGATCAAAATAATCTCTATGTAATTAACTACTTGCCACAAGTAAACTCAACTCTCTTCAGAAGAAAACAACCAAATCCAGTCACCCAGTAATGTGGCATCCAATAATGTCTGGCATAAATTTAAAAATTACCAGACATGCAAAGATCATTAAATGTAATCCAGAGCCAAGAGAAAAATCAGTCAATACAAGCAGACCCAGAAATAGATAGAACTGATGGAATCAGCAGACAGAAATTTTAAAAAGATATTATAATTGTGTTTAAGAATTTAAAGGAAAGTATGAATATAAAAGAGAAAAGTAGATATTCTAAAGATAAAGCAAAACTATAAAAGAACCAAATGGAAAAGGCAGGATTAAAAAATATATATACATCAAATGAAAAGTACAGTGGATGACCTTACCATCAGGTTAGACATTACAGAAGAAAGTGTTAGCTTGAAAACAATGCGGTAGAAGCTATACACCCTGAAGCACAAAGTCAAAAAAAAAAAAAAAAAAAAAAAAGACTGAAAGAAAATAAAGGAAATAAGGATCTCTAGAAAAATATCAAAAGTTCCAATATATGTGTAAATCAAGTCCCAGAAAGAGAGGAAAGAGATATTGAAACCGAAAAATACTTGAAGTTATGATGGCTGAAATTTTTCCAAATATGAAGAAAATTATAAACTCATAGGTTTAAGAAGCTCAATGAATCATAAGTAGAATTTCAAAATTTTATCAAGTATTTAAGGAGAAAATACGGATCCTTTATCATCTCTTACAGAAAACAGTGGAGGAGGGAATACTTATCAATTCAATTTGTGAGGCCCAAAAAACTGAGATACAAAAAGTAGACAAGAATATTGCTAGAAACTACAGAACATGATCTGTTGTGAACATAGACAAAAGACTTAACAAAAAATTAGTAATTTGAGTGCAGGATTGGTTTAACATTTGCAAACAACCAAACGAATCCAACGTGTCAACAGAATAAAAGTGATATATCATATGATGTTATCAATAGATGTAGAACAAAATTAGACAAAATTTAACATTCATATGATAAAAAAAGTTTTAGCAAACTGAGAATAGAAGGAAATGTCCTCAATTTGATCAAGGCCATCTACAAAAAACCTCCAGCTAATATATTAATGGGTAAAGATTAATGCTCTCTCTATAAGACTGGGGACAAGAAGAGGAAATAAAGAGGCTAAAGTTTAGAAAGGAATCAGTAAACCTATCTTTATTCACAGAAAACTTGATTAATAATACAGAGTCCTAAGGACAAAAATAAGTGAGCTTTTCAAAGTCGAAATATACAAAAGTATATACAATATCAATATTCAAAGAATCCATTGTATTTCTATACACCAGAAATAACCAATTGGAAAAGAAAGATTTTAAAACAATGTCACTGACGATGGCATCAAAAACAAAATATTTAATGATAAATTTAACAAAGTGTGTATAAGAACTACATACTGCTTACTACAAAATGTTGAGAAAAATTTAAAAGATCTAAATATAGATATACTATGTTATGGATTACAAGAGTCAGTATCAATTCTCACCAAACTGATCTTTGGATTCAACCTACATTCAAGCAAAATTCCTGCAGCTTTTTTTTTTTGAAAAAGAGACAAAATCTGTAGGCAAGGGACCTAGAATCAGCAAAACAATCTATAGAAGAAGAACAAAGTTGGAAGACATACCCACCCTGATTTAAAGATTTACTATAAAATACAGTAATCAAGACACAGTGGTAATGGCAGAAAGGTATACAAATAGAAAAAAGGACGGTCCAGAACCAGACCCACATACACATGGTCCATTGATTTTCGATATGACGGCAAAGCAAAGCAGTACAGAAGGGAAGTCTTTTCCAAAATCATTCTCGAACAACTGGATATCCACGTGGAAAAACAAAACCAAACAACCCAAACCTTGACTCTTCTTACCTCAAATTAGAGAAAACTCTTAGACCTGAAGGTGCAGGCTAAAACCTAAGCTGAAATATAAAGCTTCCAGAATATTTTAATATCCTTAGGGAAGGGAAAAATTTTTTTAGACAGGACCTAAAAGGCAGAATAAAAGAAAAAAGAATGTATACTTTGGACTTTAACAAAGTGAAAACTCCTGCTCACCGAAAGTCATTGTTAAAAAAAAAAAAAAAAAGGTAAGTCAGAGACTGAGAGAAAAATACTCTCAATTCATATATCTGCTGCATGGTTTATATCCAGAATATATACATATTCTTCCTACTTGCTAATACAGAAACAAACAACCTAATAAAAATGGACAGATGAGTTCATTAGGCGTTCCACAGGGAAGATACACAAACGGCCATTAAGTACCTAAAAAAATGCTCAACATCTTAGCCATCGAGGAAATAAGAATTGTAACCACAATAACCAATGGCAGTGGCTGTTATTGAAAAGAGGAAAGACCGACAACAATCAGTGGGGCCAAGGTTGCAGAACAACTCTACCCGCCGCCCTGTGTTCTGGGTAGAGTAGGAAATGTACAATCATTTCATGTGAAATCAGTCTGATACCCACATGCATCTACCCTACAGACTTGCAGTTCTATCCCTGAATTTTTACCTAGAGGAAATAAAAACACGAGTCCACAAAAATATCTACCAGAATATTCGTATCAGAGCAACTTTATTCATAATAGCCCCGAACTGGAAGCTGCTTCAGTGCCCAGCAATAAGAAAAGGAATCAGTAATTGGTGGTATATTCATACAATGGATATCATTCAACAATAAAAGGGAACAAGCCACCGATACTCTTAAATAGCTCAAAAAAATCATCCTGAGGAAAGAAGCCAGACACAGAAACGTACGTACCATGAGTCCGTTTTTATGAGGTTCTGGAAGAGGCAAATCTGGTTTATGGTGAGAGAAATCAATAGTATTTCCTCCCCCAGAGGGGCAGCAGAGATACATTGAACGCTGACCCCGCTTTCTGGGGGGATGGGAATCCCGTATAATCCCGTATAATCCCGTGGGTTATACAGGTATATGTGGTCAACAAAACTCGTCAGACTCCCTTGAAGGTCTATGCATTTCGCTCTGTATTAAGTATACCTCGATTCTAAAGAAGAAAGAGATCAGGGCCCCATTTCAAAAGGTAGAACTTTCAACACATCCAGTTGCTTGAGGGCCTCTCTGAAGGGCTTCCTCGGATTGTTGGCCAGGCTCCGTGACAGTCACTTGCCTGTAGTGTCCACAGACATAGTGCTGGATTCCCATAATTCATAGTATGTTTCAGATTTTCTCAGCAGGTTGTGGGTCTGAACTCCAAAGAGGGTTGCAAAGCTGAGAAATCCCAGAGGCTGGGGCAGTTTGGTGGGGGTGGGGGGGAAGGGGGGCGGCAGGGACCACACTGCCCAGTGTTCCCAGGTTCCTCACCTGCTGTGCCTCTTTCCCAGTAGTCTCTGACTCTCCCGTAAGCCCTCAGCCCCGCTGCTGCACCCTCACATCTCCTTTCACCCCCGCTTTAGCATCATCTGCCTCCCTCCATCCTATGTGGCTGCAGCGAGGGAGTCCCCAGTCTGCCTGCCCCCACCCCTGCATTTCCCCAGAAGGCATCCTTTAGAAACACATTCTGCTTGGGAGCTAGTTTCCCAGGCGAGCTTTTCTTAAGTCTTTCAAAGCCCAAGCCCACGAGATCTACCTGAGAGGCTATTTACAGTATTTTCATGCTAAGTGCACAGCATTTTAGCAACATTGTGAACCGGTCAATGGAGGGGGCTGGCCTGGGAGTGTGGTCACAAGTCACTCCTCAGGGGAAATATTCAGTTCCTACTTACATAGCTCTGTGTATTCATAAGATAGAGATAGAGATATATTTGTATGTGCATAAGAAAAAAAAATCTAAAACATCTGCTTTAAAATCAGTATTGGTTATCCCTGGGGAAATGTATATAACATTCCCAGGGAAAGGAAGACATTCAGGTACTTTCTTTTACACACTTAGGTATTATCTGTTTTTATATGACGTGCATATAAACTATATTATTAAAGTAAAAATTATAAGCTATGGTTTAAAAACATCTTTTTAAGTTTATTTATTTTGAGAGAGTTAGAGACGGCATGAGTGGGGAAGGGGGATAGAGAGAGAGAGTGAGAGACTCCCAAGCAGCCTCTGCCCAACACTGGGCTCGAACTCATGAAACCGCAAGAAAAGGTGACCTGAGCCAAAACCCAGAGTTGGGTGCTTAACTGACTGAGCCACCCGGGCGCCCCTATAAGCTGTGCTTTAAATGTACCCCGTTGTTTAGAAGTTGAGAACCATCTGTGCTTGTCACGATTATAATAGCAATTGGCACTGAGGTACAGGTACTGGAACGATTTCAAAGTCACATACTATCAATCAGGCTGTTATGACAAAAGTCTGGGAGGGCCCCAGAAGATTCCCCACCTCTCACGCCCTGTATTGTGGACTCCACAGCGGCCTGACCATGAACTACTGCAGGAACCCAGACGCCGACAAGAGCCCTTGGTGTTACACCACCGACCCCAGTGTCCGCTGGGAATTCTGTAACCTGAAAAAATGTCCGGACAGAGAAGAGAGTGCCACCAAGTCCCCGACTGTTTCCCAGGTTCCGAGTGCAGAGGACCCTTCCGAGTCAGGTGAGAAGTCCGTGCCCTGACGTCCACACACCTGGGCATCGGGAGGACGCGAGGTGGGACGTCTCCTGGAAGGGCTTTATTGCTACAGGCAACTGAGCCCCGGCTGACGGTCGGCCACCGGAGGCCACAGCCGCTACTGCCCGTGTGACGTGGGTGGGCCACGTTTTAAGGACTTGCAAACCAATTGGTGGTGAGGGATGGATGAAATGTGAGCCCGAGGAGACTGAGGGGTTGACCATGGCAGCACTGGCCAGGATGGAATCTGCTGGAACACCCAACACTCACCTCCTCCATGGGGAAGTAGAAATGATTAATTCGGGTTTGAATGTACTGAGTTAGGAGGGCTCGGAAGGCAGTTGGGTGAGGCTCCCTGACACAAACCTGGGAAGGTGGATATGTGGCTTGCGGGGTGCCTGGGCCCGAACACAGGGTTGTGATTGTCATCCGAGGAAAATCATCACCCTCCCCTGTGCTTCCCTGGCCCTGGGAGTGTATGTAGCTCTGAGCGCTTAGCACCTACTTCTGGGCTTGTCTCCCCTCGGCCCCAGCATGGAGACTCAGGGGTCCAGGGCCCATCTGGCCACATTTAGGTAACTCAAACACCTCCAGAGGGTAATGATTAAAACAAGAACTTGGTTGGAAGTTGAGACCCCTCTCCTTGCTGAGATGGGCTTGGTTCCTCTGAAATGCTCACCTCCCGTTCCCTTGACCAGGCTGAGCACATCTCTCTTTCCTCTCTCTCGGTGACACCCTAGGCTCTGTGCCCGTCTGCATATCCCTCCTAGATAGTACTTGAGATGACCCCCCCATGGGTCTCCCACATGCCTGCCTCACCTTTGGTGCGCGGGATAACTCCCCTCCCCTGGTCCTGGCAAACACCGAGGTTCCAGGCTTCCCAGATGGCCCCCCTTCTTGGCAGAGAAGCTAACTGGCCCAGCTTTCGTTTTTTTATTTTCCAAATGGCCATCAGAGCACTGGTGCCCTGGGTCCCCCTATGGGGTATGTATCATGTTCTCGGCGGGGGGGGGGGGGGGGTCTTGTGGAAGCTCCCTTTCCCAAGGCTTGAGTTGAAGATGGGCTTGAGGAAGAGGCCCAAGTCATTTCTTTTTTTTTTTTTTAATTTTTTTTAACTTTTATTTATTTTTGAGACAGAGAGAGACAGAGCACGAACAGGGGAGGGGCAGAGAGAGAGGGAGACACAGCCAAGTCATTTCTTTAGGAACCCTTTCACCGCAGAGGGTGGGAACTCACAGCACAGCTCCAGCCAAGATAGACTTGTTTATAAAATCCTTTCCAGTCCACACTCTTTTTATCCACCCTTGATGAGAATGGGGTGCCCAAGGGTCGCCTGACGGCTCACAGAACTACCTGCGTCTTGTTAACCCTCCACGTGCTGAAACTCCCCTTGTTACGAAATTGACCTACTGTCCTAGCCAAAATTCCCATGCTAACATCTTGGCTTGTGATGATTTCCCAGGCAGTAGCGTTTCCAGTAACATTTTAAAGTAGTCAGCGCTCACTGGGATTGTCAGCATTCCAGGGCCCTGAGAATGTGACCGCAGGATCTGTCGTCAGAGAATCCGCGCAGGCTGTATATCTTCCTTGCCATCCCGGAACCGCGCAGGACATATCACCCCCCCCCCCCCATTTTCTTTTCCCTACAGATTGCATGTTCGGGAATGGCAAAGGATACCGGGGCAAGAGGGCAACCACCGTTTCGGGCATCCCCTGCCAGGAGTGGGGAGCCCAGGAGCCCCACAGACACGGTATTTTCACTCCTGTGACAAATCCACAGTCAGGTCTGGAAAAAAACGTAAGCCACTTTGATTTGGACTCTATTTGGCCTTCTGCTGACCGATCTTTGCAAAGAGGATTGGTCCTGTGGTACAGCAAGGCAGCTGGACAGGTCCTCGGGGGCGGCAGAGAGGATTAGGAGAGACCTCAGGAACTCAGCCTCCATGTAACCGGCATCAGCACGTGGCAACGACCCTTTCCAAGGGCAAGCGGACCTCTGGGCTTGTGGCCACTGGGCTCAGGCCCCTCACTTCGTCTGTGACCTTTAACATTGTGGGCTGTTTCTACTTTCTCTGCATTTGTCTTCTACGTTCTGGTGGTCAGGGGTGACTTTTGTGACATTTTAGTCAAATTTTTCTAGAAAAAAATGTGGATGGTCCATTAGGACTCCACGCGGTACGATTTTTCCTAGTCTCACCCACTCTGTGGGGTGGTTTATGTGGGGGGTCTATACAGGACAGGAAAAGAAAGACATCGCCTTCCTGTGGCTTGACCCTGTTGGAATGTGCATGGTTGCCGAGAACAGTTTCTGGAACAAGAGCAGATGGGCGTCACTGGGGAGGACACCGCAGAGGTGAACCTAGGGATGAGTCAGTCGTGTCCCACGGTCCACTTTTGCTGCTGCTTGGTCTCTAAGAGGTCCGCTGACACAGGCTGCTGGAGGGGCGGCCCCTTTCTATCCCTCTACCCAGGACACCTGGGGGGCTCAGCCAGTTGAGCGTCTGACTTTGGCTCAGGTCATGATCTCACAATTCGTGACTTTGAGCCCCACATCGGACCGGCTGCTGTCAGCACAGAGCCCAAGTTGGATCCGCTATCCCCCTCTCTCTGCCCCTCCTCTGCTCATGCGTGCTCCCTCACTCTCAAAAATAAAATAAACATTGGGGCGCCTGGGTGGCTCAGTCGGTTAAGCGGCCGACTTCGGCTCAGGTCATGATCTCACGGTCTGTGAGTTCGAGCCCCGCGTCGGGCTCTGTGCTGACAGCTCAGAGCCTGGAGCCTGTTTCAGATTCTGTGTCTCCCTGTCTCTGACCCTCCCCCGTTCATGCTCTGTCTCTCTCTGTCTCAAAAATAAAATAAAAAAAAAAAAACATTAAAAAAATATAATAAAATAAACATTAAGGAAAACCTATAGCACCTCAGGGCGCCTGGGTGGCTCAGTCGGTTAAGCGTCCGACTTCAGCTCAGGTCATGATCTCACAGTTCGTGGGTCCGAGCCCCGTGTCGGGCTCTGTGCTGACAGTTCGGAGCGTGGAGACTGCTTCGGATTTCGTGTCTCCTTGTCACTCTGCTCCTCCCCAACTTGTGCCCTATCTATGTCTCTCAAAAAATAAATAAATGTAAAAAAAAATTTTTTTTAAAAGAGAAAAACCTATAGCACCTCTCCCTTAGCCCCTCGGGGGTTCTATCCACTCACAGGGGGCTTGACCGATGGCAAACTGAGTCAGAAGCTTTATAATATCCTAAAAAAATAACCTTGCCCCCTACTGCAAAAAACTAGGGACACCACCTTTTATCTTTTTTTTAAGCGTGTTTATTTTGAGAGAGTCAGAGAGATTGAGCGGGGGAGGGGCAGAGGGAGGGGGACTGAGGATCTGGAGTGGGCCGTGGGCTGACAGCAGAGAGCCTGAGGCGGGGCTTGAACTCTTGAGCTGATAGATCATGACCTGAAGCGAAGTTGGACGCTTAACCGACTGAGCCACCCACGCGCCCCACTACGCAGCTTCTAACGACAGCAGTGAAATGTCTGTCTGAATACCTTCTCTGCCCTGCTGTGCCCAGCCCTCCATACACCTGCCTTTTGTTTTCAGTACTGCCGCAATCCCGATGGTGATGTCAATGGTCCTTGGTGCTACACGATGAGTCCAAGGAAACTTTTTGACTACTGTGATGTCCCTCAGTGTGGTAAGTTGCTTTCCTTTCTGGAAGGAGATGACTTCTCAGATAAATGCAGCATCATCTCCCCGATACAGATTTGCAAAAGGAAGGCTCTGAGCTGAGTGTGTCGGGTGGGCTGCCCTCTCTTCATCCTGGGCCTCTTGAATCTGTCCTCCTGGTGGCCCCATTGGTCAGGGAGTCCCCTTCCCTGACACCTAAACAAAGTAAATACACCATCTTTGCAAAGAGCAAACTTAGAGGTGATCCGATCAGCCTCAGGATGGTCTCACTGAATTCTCCATGTCCCGCTTGGGCTGCCTGAAAAGCAAATTTAAGTCCAGTCCCCAGACAGGTGACTCTTCTCTTTCAGTGGCTGAGAAGTAAGAAAAAACATACGAACAACATGACCCAGCTAAGCATACCATGTACGTTGCAAACCTATAAACAGTCATCCTAAGAATTCAATGAGAAGTAATGTAGATTTTTACCAAGCCCCAAATCTCCTTTCTCCTCAGATTACTATTCATTACCCACACATTAGCCACATAACTTAGAGAAAGCTTGTCTGGATTCTTTCCTCATTTCCCTGAGGCTTTCCAGGGAGCCAGAAGCTTGGATCAGGGAAAGGAGAAAATTTGGAATAACAGATCCATGGGAAGGTCTGGAGAACAACATAAGCCTCTTTGATTTGGACCCCGTGTCATTTCCTGCAGACCTGTCTTTGCACACAGAATTCGTGCCGGTTACAGAAAACCAGGCTGGACCTCCCCTTTGCTCGGCTTGGTTACATGTGATTGTGTCTGATTGTGTCTGATTGTGTCTGCCTGGTGGAGGGACTAGTGCTGGGGAGGGAGAAGCTCTGACTGCGGAATCACTGAAGACCAGCGTGCAGAGGCGGTTGGGGGCCAGTCGGGAGCACAGGTGAAGAGCACGGGAGCCACTTTGCCAGGCTTTGCACCTGGGGCCCTCCTGGGTAGAGCCGCGGGGTGGAAGGAGCGGCCAGGGTGACAGGCAAGTTTGCACTCGGCTGCTGTTATTCTGCTGTCTGGATTTGGGGGGAGTTTATAGCTGAATCTTCCTCGAGTGGGTGTTCTCTCTGTTCCGCAGAAGCTCTCTTGGTGGCCCCTTCATCTGGAAGTCTCTGAATGGGGTTACTGCCTTCCCTTCAGCGGGTCACTCCTGATCAGCCCTGCCCCTTCTGGAATACCTGGCCGCCTCTTACGGCCCAGGCTCTCCATGCTGGACAGGCCGCTTGCTTGACAGGATGGCCTTTAAGTTGTCTTATCAGCATGACATTCCTGTCATGGGCTTCACAGCTGTGCCTGGGATGATGCTCCTCAATGCCCATGGAGGAGAAGTACAGTAACTTCACAGGTGCAGCCCTAGGCCACCACCAGATGCTCTGGTCTTTTGGAGGCTAGAGCTGTTTTAGGCATTAGTGGGTAGTACCAAGGAAGGAGCACTGCCCTTATTGCCTAGGGGGAAAGGTAGGAGGGAAATAGAGAATAGGGCAAGTGGCTGTAAGTCATCCCCAGGGCATTGGGTTAGTCTTTGGAAACTTCTGGAAGCCCTGTCCCGAGGCTGGCTGAGAGATGTTTAGGACAGTTATCTTTGTTACATACAACTATACACACACACAGACACACACATGGGTACGTGTATGTACACAGAGTTTCACATCAAAAAAATACCCATCGTGCCTTTCAATGGACATGACAACTATGGTTTTCAGTAAACTTTATGTGGTTCAGATGGCACAGAGGAAGAAGAAGAAGAAGAAGGAGGAGGAGGAGGAGGAGAAGGAGACAGAGAAGGAGAAAGAGGAAGAAGAAGAGGGAGATGATGATGGAGATGAGAACCTAGATAAATCACATCAAGTCAGAATAACATTTGTGTCATGGCGCCCTCAGCAAACTCTCACTGTAACACCTAACTCTGCTTAATCCCTCCCCCCAAAACAATACAAGAGCACTTACATTTTCCTGAAAGGAGAAGGTTCTGTGTTGTCTACTGCCACTTTTGAAATCAAAGGGAAAAAAATATCCCAAAAGATGCTTATGACCTTGCTGTTCAGTTTGGCCTTCAAGATGTCAAAACCTTCGTGCTTTGGTCATGACCCATTGATCTCTCTGGAGTTGTGTGACACAATGGCTACCTTTCATTTCGCTTCTTTAAATGTGACTCTCTTCTCCACTTTGTGCCACAGTGTCCGCTTCATTTGATTGTGGGAAGCCCCAGGTGGAGCCGAAGAAATGTCCTGGAAGGGTTGTAGGTGGATGTGTGGCCAACCCACATTCTTGGCCCTGGCAAGTCAGTCTTAGAACAAGGTAACAACATTTCCAGAAACGATTAGTTCCATTCTTCTATGTAAGCCCTGCAAAACCTTTCTCATTTCACACTGAATCCACAGAGCTTATCAGTACCTGCCTCTATATTCTTAGGAGGAAGGAAAACGACGAAAATAAAATTATATTTTTCTAGGTTCTCTACTTTGAAAATAGCCAGAATTGGAATATTTTCCTTGATCTGGGCATCTATCATCAAACTCTGCGGACGTAGTAATTTATACCAAATTCCAATATTTCTGGCAAAGTATTGGAGATGCCTGGAGAGTTTTTATCAATGTCTATTGTCTCTTTGGAAGACAAAGGGCAGGGGGTATTTTTAGAAATGTGTTACGTTGAGGGAGGCATGGGCAAAGTTATCTATAATCTTTGACCGATACCCTTTTTTTTTTTTACACTTTTGTGAATTCTTGAATTTAATCAAAGGGTGCTCAGCCATTCATTCACAAGCACATCCCATGTCTTCACTCTAAGATAGTTCAGGAGCACCATAATTCAAGAGTGATCAGTTCTGGTCCTATGGAACCCAGAAGGTTTGGGTGACGGTTTCAGTGGCATGGGCTTTTAATAAGTTCGATTTTCCTGGATGCCTCTTGTAAAGCGCACGTGTGAAACAGGCTGATCTGTTTTCTGTGTTGCTCTGTCATCTTGTTTCGACACCACGGCAACACTTCTGCATTCGGTTGTTGTTCTCAATTGCCTTCCTTCCCTATACTTGGGAGATGCCACCACTAACCTCGACTTCAGTGTATTTCATTCTTTTGCTGAGTTGGCTTTTCTTCTCTTCACCTTATCATTTATTAACTCCTTGCTATACAAACCCTCACCTTTCACACATTTCAAGTTCTTTCTTTCCCCAACCGTGCTGTGGTCTATTTCCTGACTGATTATTCGGGCACTTACAATCTGTATCCCTTTCATTACGATGGAGTGGCTGACACCCAAAGGGTACATATGAGCAGATTCCCACAAATCGCAGCTATTCGGGGTCACATTTGGTTCAGGCCTTGCATAGGTCTTGCCATAAAGAAATAAAAGAGGCCTCAAGGGTAGGACCTTTGGCCGGTCACTCCTGTTGGAATCCGGGGCCAACGAGTCTAAGCCACGGGTGTGGACTTCCTGTTGCAGCCCCATGGCTTTGCTCTCCTGTGGACCGGTTGTGCCTGGGTCTTCCTCTGCCAGCTAAAGTGTGGTGAGGATGAGACCTTCTGGAAAATACACTACTGAAGCACAACTCAAAAGTTCTTGCCATCCCGATGATAGGCTGGTAGCCTTTTCCTATGGGAGCATCAACGTTGTTAAAATTGAGTGAATACTTCTTTCGGGCTTTCTGTAGAACATATCACCTGATTTGAACTAAAATTCTGGCAATTTTCCTTATAGATTTGGAAAGCACTTCTGTGGAGGGACTTTAATAGCCCCAGAGTGGGTGTTGACAGCTGCCCACTGCTTGGAGAGGTATGTCTGGGGAACATGAAGACTTGTCTTAAAAACTCTCTGCCTCTCTCCCCTTCTCCTTTCCTGATTTCCTCCCTCCTTTCTTTCTCTCTCTGCCCCTTCTTTTCTCCCTCTCTCCCTCCTTTCTTTCCTCCTTCCCTCCCTCTTTTCTCCATCCCTCCCTTCTTTTCTCCTTCCTTCCTTCCTTCCTTCCTTTCTTCCTTCCTTCCTTCCTTCCTTCCTTCTTTTTATGGCAGTGACACTAGGGACCAGGGAATGGATGTGAAGTTTGAATCAGAATTTCCAGGGCCACTGGATGAGAGAGAAGGGGAATATTTCTAGGGAGGGTGGGTATGTAGGCCTGGGTCCATGGTAGAACAGACCTCCTCACTGTGACAGACACGGGTCCTCCCAGGTTCTCCCGACATGGGTATCTGTCCATTCTTCTTCTGTGGTCAGGCCAAAAGCAGCTCGAGAACATTCCTTAGTGACCAGATTCAAGTAAACGGTGAGCTTCCTCTCTTGCCACTTGGAGGTCGCTGACTGTGGGTAGCGAGGTGGGGAGAAGACGCCATGTTTATGACTCAGAAGGCCACCTGATGAAGGGGCTGGCACATGACTTTGCTCCAAATGTCACCACCTTTCCTAGATCCTCAAGGCCTGCAGCGTATAAGGTCATCCTGGGCGCACACCGAGAAATAAATCTTGAAACGGATATTCAGGACATAGAGGTATCCAAGCTGTTCTTGGAGCCCACACGTGCAGATATCGCCTTGCTGAAGCTAAGCAGGTACTAACTCACCCTTGGTTTTCACCCCAAGATCAGGGATAACATTTGTTTATGCCCGGGTTTCATGAGCATAACAGAGTTGTGCGTATGTGCGTGTGTGTGGTGGGGGGGAGACACCGTCTAGGACATGAAAGACACAAAGGCTTTGGGGAACAGAGAAAACTTGGGTTCGGTCCCATTCTGCCACACATTAGCTGTGCTCTTGAAAAAAGGCATCAGACAGATATCACAGGATTTCACTCGTAGGTGGAATTTGAGAAAGTTAACAGATGATCACAGGGGAAGGGGAAATAAGAAAAACAGAGAGGGAGGCAAACCCTAAGAGGCTCTTAAATACAGAGAACAAACTGAGGGTTGATGGGGGGCGGGAGGAAGGGAAAATGGGTGATGGGCATTGGGAGGGCACTTGTTGGGATGAGCACTGGGTGTTGGATGTAAGTGATGAATCACAGGAATCTACTCCTGAAACCAAGACTACACTGTATGTTAACTAACTTGAGACTGATCATTAAAAAGAGGCACCAGGATTCGGTTTCCTTGTGTGGAAAAGGAGTGAGTTGAAATATGAAGTGCATGAAGCTCTCACTTAACCTTGGCCAGTCAGCTAACATACATCCATAATCAGAGAAGTATTCAGTTCTTCCAGGTTGACCGTTCTCCTCTCAAAACAATAATTGTTTGGGGGAAACCAAACAAAATTACATGTTTCAAAGCACTTCAAAAGCTACAATATAGGGGCGCCTAGATGGCTCAGTGGGTTGAGCATCCGACTTTGGCTCAGGTCGTGATCTCGCAGTTTGTGAGTTCGAGCCCACGTGTCGCTCACTGCTATCCGTGTGGAGCCCACTTCAGATCCCCTGTCTCCCTCTCTCTGCCCCGCCCCCGCTTGGGCTCTCCCCTGCCCCAAGTAAATAGTTTCTTCAAAAAGCTACAATATAGACCCACACACAAACACATACACACACAATTCACAAATGCAAATTCCTCTTCCTCCTATGTTTTTGTTTTTGCTTTTGCTTTTTTGGGAGACAGAGAGAAAGAGAGTGCTTTTTTGGGAGAGAGAGAGAAAGAGAGGGCGAAAGTGAGTGAGGGGCAGAGAGCGAGTGGGAGAGAAGCAGGGCTCACCCGAAGTGGAGCTCATGTTTTTACCCAAAGCAGGGCTCAAGCTCACCTGAACGCGCGAACTGTGAGATCATGACCTGAGTCGAAGTCGGATGCTTAACCGATGGAGCCACCCAGACGCCCTTCCCTGTCTTTGGTTTTATTTTCCCTGTTGAAATAGAATTTTGTTAAGTCTGACGAAATGATAAACCTGCTTATGTTACTTAAAGTTAGTGATATTTGGAAGCTGGTGCCAATGGAGAAGGCTGATCGGACAGCTATTTTGAGAATAGGCGCCTTTGGGCCGGGCAACAAGGCCCAGAGAACACACGTACCGTATCTGGTGGATTCCAGACAGCGTGGGATGAGCCAGGATGGGCCAGGCCAGCACCAGGAGAAAAGGTGTTTCTGCATCGCACTGTGTCACTGGAGCAGGGAAATACCAGCTCAGAGGATTCTGGGGGCTTTGGGCCGATGGCATCTTGTGAGTGACCAACAGAGGAGTGGCGCGAGAATCCTAACGAGGCAGTCCGATGTAACTTTTGATGTTTTTCTTTCAGATCCGCCATCATCACCTCCAAAGTGATCCCAGCTTGTCTGCCACCCCCAAATTATGTGGTTGCTGACCGGACATTATGTTACATCACTGGCTGGGGAGACACCCAAGGTGAGAGAAATTCCCAAACTCACACAAGGAATTGGTGTAGACCTATAGCCTACAGGAGAAAACGACCCTTTGTGCAAATTCCTATCACTTTTCCTGAGGGTCCACCCTTCCTGACTTTGTCTTGGTTCCCGCCTAAGTCTCCATAATTCATCGTCGAGGGACGTGGGCGAGGGACGGAGTAGTCCCTCTTGGGACTGAGTCTCTTGGCCCATACATGCAATGTTGATATCCCATCCCCAGGTAAGTAGGGTTTTGAAGTAGACCTAAACATTAAGGGTGTTTGATTATTGTTCATGTGAAGTTAGCCACACTGAGCTCCCTAACATGGCACGACACAACAACAAAAATTGCCGTTAAGCTCATCTCCCCAGGTCCCCACATGCATTCGTAGGCGTGGAGAGGCTGTTGGTGGTGGGACAGACTGACAGCTGGGGGAAAGGAAGGAAGGTTCCAGCCCTACGGTGGCGTTCGGTGTTGGTCGATGGGGTGTGCGTGAAAGAGGAAATGCTTATGCAGGATCCTGTGTCAGCACTCGTGCTGCATTCGGGGGGCCCCATCTTCTCTTGGCAGTAGGCCCTGATAGGGATTATACTCGTCAGACTCGGGCCTCAAAACATTGTAAGAATGTCTTAGATCTCTGCCTCGCTTTCTCCAAGTGTTGGTGAGGGCTCCAGAATGGGGGTCAGGGGCTCCGGAGGGTAGATCTCGTTCTGCCGCTCGCTGGGCAAACTGGACAAATCACCTTGCCTCCTTGTACCACTTGGCCTGGAAGCCCTCACCTGTAAAACCTGCGTTTTCGAATTGTGTTTCACACAGTATTTTGTTATTAGCTTTCGTTTAAGCAAGGTTTTGTGGTTTTGGGAAAAAAAAGTTAAAAATGACTGGCCTTGGTCACTTCAAATCTGCCTTCCTTCTTTCTGCACTTTTCCTACATTTGTGAAACCTCACCTCCTGAAT
Source organism: Panthera tigris (assembly GCF_018350195.1). Taxonomy (NCBI): domain Eukaryota; kingdom Metazoa; phylum Chordata; class Mammalia; order Carnivora; family Felidae; genus Panthera; species Panthera tigris. The sequence continues at coordinate 143,297,946 of NC_056664.1, read as the reverse complement.
GTTGCACGTCCCCTGCTTTCCGTGCTTTGGAGGCTGTGAGCACTGAGAAGTTAAAGGGAAAGCTTCCCAAATGAAGCGTCGCTGTGGATGTGACAGTCTATTCCGTTGTTTTGCATTTAAAAAAACTTAAACATCCCAAACCCCTATGAGTTCAATATTTTTTGTTTCCATTTTGGAAATGAGGGATCTGAGGTTCCGAGAAGGTACAGGGCGGCCCCCTGGGAGCCTCATGCACAAAGGGCGGGCAAGGGGGGTTCTTGAGTCAGAACCCCGACTCCCACCTATCGGCTGCAGGCTCTTCTTGAACCCGTTTCCTCAGCTGGAAAATGGGCTGCAGGGCCACGGTGGGGGAAACGATGAGAGGGGTGCACGGAGCACTGAGCACGGCCACCATCCACAATTTTCTAACTGCCATCCGGTGCTAGGTTCCTCCATCTACCCTGGCCTCGCCCTCAGGTCGAGTGGGAAGACGATTCTCCGTATACTCAGTGAACCAGGAGGAGTCACAAAACAGAAGTCAGGCCTGTTTACCACTTTTCTTATGTCAGGAGTGACGTTAGATCAGTGTCCTCGGCTTCTTGGCGTGAAGTCAAAACTCTCCCGTTCTCCCTTTCAGTCTCCGGACTTTCCCTGACTTGCTATTTCAAAGCAAGGGAAGCATTCAGGCAAGGGGCTCGTTCCGGTTAGTCCTTCAGCAGCAGAGTGCTTCTGGGGCTGCTGCCTCTTCCTCCCCACAGCCCCTATCAGGGCGCCCCTATCTAGGACACCTCCAGCCTCCCGGCCCTCAGCAATGCCATCTCTACTGTGGCCACACGATGGCAGCACTTCTGCACAGACCACACCAATTTCCCCGCCAGCTAGTGGTGGATTTTGTCACCAGCCTCGGGACGGGTCTTGCTCAGAAAGCAGACACAAGGGCAAGACACTTGAATAAATCAATTTGCAGCAGGGTATTTGAGAGGGCTGGTCCCTCCCCACGAGTACTCAACTCAAGTAGTGCACCCCACCCGATGCCTCCTCGGGCCCTTCTTCCGCGGTGGCTCTGCCCAGCCAGAGCTGGGTCAAGCCTCTCCTTCCCAGATGGCGGTCCCCGTCCACGCTCCTGTCAACTCCAGATCCAGCGTAGGTATTCCAAACTCGACACGACCGTCCAAGTTTACTCAGAGTCTTTGGAGAAGGAGTAGCACCCCGTCTCCTGGCTGTTCCACGCTAGCAACGCTTTTTTGCGAGACACGTGAAAGCCGGGCTTGCAAGATTCGAAAACTGGATTATTTCTGAAAACACATGCCCGGGTGTGTCTATCTGGAAAAGCGGCGTTTCCTCTGGCTGTTTTGCAAATGTTCCACTTCAATTTGCCAAAGTAGAAAAAAAAAAAAAGCAGTTTTTTTACAAAAGAAATACGAGTAAGACAAGCACATGGGAGAATATTTACTCTTCCTAACTGGAAAAGAAGTGAAAACTAGGAAACAAACCAGGACAATTTTCAACTATTATATTAGCAAATATTTTAAAAAATATTAAATACTCAGAAGTGTAGGGTGAAGTGCCCTTTTGTTCTGGTGAAGTCGTGTCCTGTCATACACTTTTAGAAAATAATTTGGCAACGTTAACCGGGAGCCATAAACACATGTATATAATTTCTGGGAACCAGGGTAAGAAAATGTTAAGGAATATAAATAAAATGCATGAACAAAGATGTGGACAGTTGGAAACCACTGTAGGAGCCCAGAAACACGGGTGTGAAGAATTTGGGCAATGATGTCACAGACCCAACTTCAAATCCCAGTTCCTCCGCTGACTTGCTGGGTGATCTTGGGCAAACTACACACCCTCTCCCAGCCTCAGTTTCCTTCACTGTGCAGTAGGATTGACAGAAGTGCCTATTTCGTGTGACTATGGTAAGGATTAAATGAGAGACACCACCGAACGAGCCTGTGCCTGAAAAAGTTTATTCCGGTAAAAGGCAGCCATTTTTTTTTATATTGTGGTAAAGTATATATGACATAAAGTTTACTATTTTAATTATTTTGAAGAGTACGACTCAGTAGCACTTAGTACATTCGCAATGCTGTGCAACCACGACTGCTATTTCCGGAACACTTTCCTCACCTTAAAAGGAAACCGCCCACCCATGAAGCAGTCACCCCCATCGAGATATTAACTACGGGCACCCGGATGGCTCATTGACCATCAGACTCGGGATTTTGGCTCAGGTCATGATCTCACGGTTGTGAGATCCAGCCTCACATTTGGCTTCTCGAAGAGCGTGGAGCCTGCTTAAGATTCCCTCTCCCTCTCCCTCTGCCCCTCCCCTGTTCGTGTGTGCTCTCGCTCGCTCTCTCTCTCTCAAAAAAAAAAAAACACAACCCACTAATTACATAGATCGTAGTATCCAAAAAAAAAGCCCTTATTATATAAGATTGTGTGAAATCAACCAGGGTATAAAGTCGTGCAATATGATATAAGTGGTAAAAAAGAAACAAGCATCTAAAAAAGACTGAAAGTGAATATATGATATAGTAACACCTGTATTTCTCAATCTCTCTTTACATGTTAAAAAAGATTTCTTTAGAGTTAAAAAAAGAACCAAAGAAACATAACAACACGAGCCCCAAAACACCACAAAGAAACCCAGATTTTTAAACCCAGGTCTTGGGAACATGAAATCATATATAATATTTATACCTTTAAGGGGTAGAAAGAAAGAGAAGAATTCCAGTAGTATTAGGAACTGACTTAATTTTTGTTTTGAGAGAGAGGATGTGAGCAGAGGAGGGGCAGGGAGAGAGGGGGACACAGAATCCGAAGCAGCTCCAGGCTCTGAGCTGTGGGCACAGAGCCCGACGTGGGGCTCGAACTCACGAACCGCGAGACCATGACCTGAGCGGAAGTCGGACGCCTAACCGACTGGGCCACCCAGGCGCCCGGGGAACTGACCTCTTTATACAACCTCACGGTCAAACAAGAGACCTGTCACTGTTGCTCGGTTGTGCCAGAAGGTTCCTTGGGGGCATATTTGGGATCTGGTAGCCATTTCCTTAATCTTTCTAAACACAGGGACCTTTGGCGCCGGTCTCCTCAAGGAAGCCCAGCTCCCGGTGATCGAAAACAAGGTGTGCAATCGCTACGAGTATCTCAACGGAAGAGTCAAATCCACAGAGCTTTGTGCTGGGAATTTGGCCGGAGGCACCGACAGCTGTCAGGTGAGGACACAGTCCAATCTTCCGCCGTCCCGCGTCGGCCTCTTCGATGCCTCTGCCCCCCAGTGGCAGATCCAGGAAGCCTTTGTCCATTGAAGGCCACGTCCACGTGCTACCCAGAAACATTTCAGGTCTGGCCCTGAACGCGGACTGAGGTCATCTGAGGGGATTTCTTGGGCCGAGTTCCAGATGGGTTGTAAGGGAGTCGTTAGGTATCATCACTGCCAGAGCCCCACACACCTGGGGACTGTGTTGGAGCACGGGACTCGGGTGGTGGCCTTGCTAGCAGGGAAGCAAGGGAGGGTATGGGGAAGAGACCAACTGTGCCCCCTTTGCAATTACTCTGGGCTTGACTCTGCCGAAGGGAAACCCCAAGGCACGAAGGGATGAGTCCACTCTTCACAAGGGACTTCTCCCCCAGGAACACCAAACGGTGTGGTTTTGCTAAATGTACCCTGTTAAGTACCGAAGCACTTCAGCCCTTGTCGGGTACTGAAGCTACTCAAGTAACACATTAATAAGTTTCTTTCTAATTGCAAAAGAATGTTCAAGTGCTGGGAAAACATACATTTGGGTAACAGGGGTGACATCCCATAATAAAAGGGTGCCGGTTTCATCCCCTCGTGGTTCTTTTCTCTCTCTGCCCAGGGTGACAGCGGAGGGCCTCTGGTCTGCTTCGAGAAGGACAAGTACATTTTACAAGGAGTCACTTCTTGGGGTCTTGGCTGTGCCCGCCCCAATAAGCCCGGTGTCTATGTTCGTGTTTCAAGGTTTGTTCCTTGGATTGAAGGGATAATGACAAACAATTAATTGGATGGGAGACAGAGCGAGGCGTCAGCACATCTAGAAGCTGGACCGCGGGTGGGGAATTGAGCACGCTCAGAAATGATTGACAGTAATCAGACCAACACACTGTACTTACACCACCCGCTGCTAAACCTCAACATGTTTTAGTATTATCGTGGATAAATTGTTCCTGTCCGTGGACTGCTGGATTCTGTAATAAAAAAAGTAACACATTTATAACATTTGTTGAAAATAAACTCTGTACTTCCTTTAACTTTTTTGAGCTTCATTGTTTTCTTGTTCTTCGTTTATCCTACCCATTTTAAATAGTGTGACTGCCGCACTTAGGTGATCTCTCTCTTTCTCATAAGGAGTCGTTGCGTAAAGGACAGAGAAGCCTGTAAGATCATAGAGAAGAGAGCAGAGAAGTCCTAGTAAGCCGCCCATATGTTTATCATGTCTATAAAAGACGGTTTGACACACGTCTTTATTTCTGGCACCGCGATGGATGTTTTCAAAGCTGCAGCATGTATGGGGAGTCATGAGAACAAATTCTATTCTTGGGGATGAAATCTGTTACTGACAACTTGACGTTAGCTGAGCACAGCGGACGCCGGGCGGAGACTTGTGCACGGTGAAGGGAACCGGGCAATGGCAGTGTAATACAATACAATACAGGCTCCGTAGGGAGCCTGCGTGCTATTCTGGGTTACATTTGAATCTAGGAATGGTACCAAGATCCACGACCGCAGACTGAAGGTAGAGCACTTAATTTCCATCGCTAATTGTCTGCCCAGACAGCCTGTCCTGTCACGCGGGAACGGTGTTTCCCAGTGACGCGTGTGCAAAAGGAAGACCGAGAACAAACCTTGATTGTTCTTGACAATTAAACACTTTTTTATTGTGACCGGAACCAAAATAGCAACCCAAGATGCAATTCGAAGGTGAGAGTATCGAGGCAGGAATAGTCATCTTCCAGCATAGAGAAGCGCGAAAACAGCGAAACTGCGAGTGTGGACGAGTACAGGGTGATGGCAGCATGAAGTCCCCAAAGAGCAGTGTTTATTTCACGGGAAAATAAAACATTCATATTCAGTCCTCTTGTGCTGGAGGATTACAAAACTTATTTTACAATTAGCCCACACCCCATACCTATTGTCATGTGTTCACAGAGAATTGTCTTCTTTGTTGGCAAGATTCTCCTCGGTGCTCGTTTTGTCTGTCCACACAAAATAACTCATGAAAAACTTCTGCATAAGATATATACTGAATCGGAAATACCACGAATATAACATACGAAGCAGAACAGCAGGAAAAGGTAACAGATATGTATTTAAGCTCTGCATTTCAAAAGTCTCAGTAACAAAAAAAGAAAGATCAAATCCCTTATTAGTGTCTGTGACATCACTTCTAAAGCTTCTCCCAATTCTTTTAAACATGGATATAAATTGACCTTACTTTTAAATTAAAATGTAAGCTGCTTCCCAAGACAGGTTAAACGTGTCAAGGTTGAATGAGAACAGTCCATGGTTTTCACCCTTGACCATGGGCGGCATCGTAGAACTGGACTCACAAGATATAAGATAAATATCCCTTCAAGATTAAAATCTTAAGACCCATGAAGTCGGAATCCATGGATTTTGTTCAATACTGAACTGAGTACGGGGCTCTATCTTCTGAGGCCCAAATCTGATTTAAGAAAACAATAGGGTCAAATCCTCAAATTGTACAGATTTGTTCATGATCACGGAACAAGGCCCGAGCACGCCCGCGGGCCCAGATGCTACAGTGGCTTCCACTGGGCAAAACAAGAAGAGAAAGGAAAGCCTCAGTACCACGTGGCCCAGGGGCCTCAGATTCAGTCTCTTCACAGGCAGGATCTCCAAACCTTCATCCTCCCTGGAATCTTCAGAACGCTCAGCTCGGAGCTTTCATTCGTCGATCAGATTTGATGAACCCACTCTGGACACTTTTCCCCGATCCCTGGTTTGCACGTCCTTCATCTTTGATGGAGCAAGCAGTCGTGAGAACTTGGTGAAGGTTTCTCTCGTCCCTCTATAACTGGGTCAGACCCGCTGCCCCAACTTTAGACAAAAACTGGGGCGGGGGGGGGGCGCTGTATGTGCAACAGGCTCTTTGCTAAGCCAGCCGCATACTCTGTGCGCCCAGAAAGTTCCCGAGCGCCGTAAATCCTAATTCATCCGACATCATATAAAAATACCCTGGGCAGTTTGAATGTCTTTGTACAGCATGACGAACGCTTGGAGCCGCGCGGCATAATGTGGCTAAAATGGACAACACGCACGTGTGTGCAAGGCACATCGGTTCCTTGAGAGACATCGACCTAGAGAGCCCCTTCCTTCTGTCTTTGGCAGGGGGGCGTCAAAGGTGCGAGCTGCAAACTTGGGTTTTCTTTCTCCTGCCACATTTGTAGGAATATGGACTAACAAAACAAGGAGAGAAGAGAAAGTCCTTATGAACTATTATACAACAAGCTACAACAAAGTTTTCTTGCTCAACATTATAGTTGGTTTTGATCAAACACACGGACGTGTAACATCTCATAAAAGCCCAATTCAAAGGTGACAAAAAAACTGTCGCCAGGCTCATTTTTTAAAACCTGCTTTCAGACCCTAGGCAGGGTTAATCTGCATGTAAGTTCTTCATGTGACAGGACTAGGACGCCACCCACCCTGACCTGGTCCCTGAACTCGGATACAAACCAAGCAATTGTCTAGAAAGACACAGTTAGCAAAATGTTTCTCTCTTTTGGATAAAGCGGGGGCCTTACGATGGTATGAGGCTCAAGAGGATTTCACACAGTTTAACACCTTTTATGAATTTCTTAATTTTGATTTGCAAAATGGCAGTATCTCAAAGAGAATCTTCGACCTCACTCCAAATTTCAGGTATCATTGCTCTAAGGGTGAAAGATAGGTGGAGCTTTTGGGTGAGAAGTAAGTCATTACCGTCACTTCATTTCCAAACAAGTGTAAGAATCTGTTTGGATTACTTCCCGAGGCAAATGCCCACCTGTTCTCTGACTGTTATAAGTCAGTTACTGCGATATGAGCTGATGGTTTTATTTTACACACACTGATGAGCTTTCCTTAGGAAACTTCTGAGATGATGAATCAATCTTCTGTTTCAAAATAGCATCAAGAAACAGGGCGATAAAATCCAATGAAATCATTGTATAAGTTGTAGAGGTTTAGTAACATACTCAGGAGACACTTAGCAATGGTTGCTGACCTGAGCCAAAGTCGGACGCTTAACCGACTGAGCCACCCAGGTGCCCCAAAGCTGTGAACCTTTCTAAGCATAGATTTCCTAGTACTGAAATGAGTGAGGATAAGAACTGGAATTGCATAAAATCATTTTGAGTATTAAATGAAATGGCATGTGTGAAACCATCCATCACACTGGTACTTAAAAAATGCCGCCTTCTAATCTCTTCCTAATCTACAAGTGAGGAAAAGAACTGCCATGAGGTTATTAACACTTCAGTCTTCTTATAAATATTTTTGACGCAAATTTTTTTTTTTAAGTTGAGAGAGCCACATACTTAATTTCCAGGCCGTTATTTAGAAGACTGGTTTTCTTTTAAAAATCAGCAGTTAAATTGTTTTTTAACTATGCAAATAATACAAGGCCATGTGTTGTAATGAGAAAATTAATCAAATAATACAAAAGTTCTACAGAGTGTATGGGGCTCCTGGGTGGCTCAGTCAGTTGGGCGTCTGACTTTGGCTCAGGTCATGATCTCACAGTTTGTGAGTTCGAGCCCCGCGTCGGGCTCTGTGCTGACAGCTCGGAGCCTGGAGCCCGCTTCGGATTCTGTGTCTCCCTCTCTCTCTGCCCCTCCCCCACTTGTGCTCTGTCTCTATTTGTCCTCAAAAATAAATAAAACATGTAAAAACAAAAGTCTACAGAGTATAAAAGTGAAGTCTTCTTCCCAATTCATTGCTATCCCAAGAGGGTCTACATTACTATATTAGATCTTTTATTCTAATATTTTACTAATTTACGAATTAGTAAATTACTAATTTACTAATGTAATTAGTAATTTACTAATTAGTAATTTTACTAATTTACTAATATTTTACTATTCTAATATTTTACTCTAATATTTCATATCCTCTCTTCCTCTTTTTATTATGAAACATTTCCAGCAGAGGAAATTAGAAAGAATTTGTGTAGTGTGAATTTTTCTTGATATAACTCTTCATGTTTGTGTATCGGTTAGATACTTGCCCTACACACCAGTTAGACGGCCTTCTTCAAAACTTAATCTCTCTTTCTCCTTCTCCATCTTCTATTGATCTATTTTTATCCATCCACCCACCCATCCATCCATCCATCCATCCATCCATTATCTCTTTCTCTCTCTTTCCATCTTCTGTCTTCTAGCTCCAGAGAGAATTCGCTATTGGTTTTATTTTTTAATAAATACTGAAACAGGGGCGCCTGGGTGGCTCAGTCGGTTGAGCAGCCGGCTTCGGCTCAGGTCATGATCTCACAGTTCGTGAGTTCGAGCCCCGCGTCGGGCTCTGTGCTGACAGCTCGGAGCCCGGAGCCTGTTTCGGATTCTGTGTCTCCCTCTCTCTGACCCTCCCCCGTTCATGCTCTGTCTCTCTCTGTCTCAAAAATAAATAAACGTAAAAAAAAATAATAAATACTGAAACACATTGTTCAGCAACTTTTCACTTTGTAATCAATCTTAAAGATCTTACTGTGTCATTCCACACAGATATATCTCAATTCTTTTCATCTCTATATAGTAAGCCATACCATGAATATATTATCATTCTCACGATCAGTTTCCTACTGATGCACATTTATTTCTGCTTTGCCAAATGACCCATTCTCTTCCTTTAGATTTTTTTTTCTGAGTTTTAACACCTTAGCAATGTTTCCCTCTTCATAACCACATCTTAAAAATAATATACAGTCTTTCAGAGTTTTGCTTTTTTTTATATTAAACTTCCAAATCAACTTTGAATCTTCTGCTTAGGACGTGAGATGACAGATTGATATTATTTCCCCCCATGAGAGTTCAATTTTCTCCACACCCTTTTTTCCCTTAGTAGTTTGAAACGCTGCTTTTATTTAAGGTGCACTGAATTTCATACGATACCTGCCAAGTTTTTCTACATCGTCCACTGTTTCTGGCAAGGCGATACCCTTGGTTTCAGGCAACAGCATCACGAGCCCGCCGCAGACAGATGCCAGGATACCTACGGAATAAAGAAAGGCGACAGCACACGAGGAACGCACAGCTGGCCCGTGGCCTCCCTCCCTGCTCACCCTGGAGCTTAACCTTAACCAGCTAACCAACTAACCTCAACCAGCCCTTACTGGCAGCAGCCCTCTGGTTACCCACCCAGCTCTCCGGTTCTCTTTTGCCACCCTTCGAAACGTTCTCTTCCTTCCTTGGACCCTGCGCGGTCCCACCGTCCCGGGACTCTTGCAAACACCTGTTCATTCGCTCACTTCGCTGTTACTTACCGGGCGCCTAAGTGAGAGAGAAGACCTCACCTCCTGCTTCTCACAGGACTCCTCTCAGCTTCCTTTTACCCACCAAGCGCTTTACCGGTTCCTCTCCCTCCCCTTCCCTACTGGGTCACATTACACGGTTGGACTCGTCCCCACTTCGGCCCAATGGCCATCTCTTGGGGCCTTTCTGGGCTTCTCACTGTGCGCCGAACCCTCTGGCTCCAGGTCTGCAACGGGCTGGTGGGGGCACGGACCCTATGCCAGCCTCTCCTCTTTCGGGACCCTTCTCCCAACCTCGCGTCATCCTCCGGTTGCTGTCCCCACCTTTCCTGTTCTTTAGAGCTGAAATTCTTGAAACACCATCCTCCCCTATTTCCCACATCTCTTCACGTCCTATGGATATGCCGGTAAATGTTTAGCAACCGGCCCTCCCGAAGATACAGCGCCGACTTGCAGCGTCTGCCGATTTCCGTGGTGTGAGTACCCCCACCGCGGGCATCTCTAGGTCCTGCCACGATATCATGGATCCAGGCGGTGGGAAGGGAGGGGCGGTGACAACGTGTGATGTCGCGTCTCCCCCATAAGGACACGACAGACCAAAGAGGCCCGAAGAACACAGAGAGTAGGGAAATGTACGTGAACTAGGAAGTGATGGGGTTTGAGTAATTATCTCCTCTGTTTTTAATAGATTTGATACAGGGAAGTTTGAACAATGGCTGTGCTAACCCCTGGGCTCAAAAATCCCTGAAAACTTCACAGGTGGCCTTGGCAGGTGGGTGCTGGCTGGCGTCCTGTGCCCCCCCCCCACCCCCCCGCCCGCTCTCTGTGGGGTCCGCCCTGCGTGCTCCGGACCCACCTTGCCCACCGGTCGGGCGCCACGGCAGCACCGGCCGCTGGTGAAGCCGCTGCCCTCCCCTGGCCCCGCTTCTCTCTGGCCTCTTCATCCCTCTCGCATCCCTCCTCCTCTCCTTGAGGCCTCCAGGCCCTTTGCCACCCAAGACGCTTTGTCGCTCATCAGGGCTCTGCCTTGCCCGGGCCCCCTCCTTTCCTCTCACCTGGTCCCATTCCTGGGGTGGGGGTCTCAGACCCTCCCATGTCAGTGGTTATCTACACTCAGATGGCCTCCCGATCTCTGTCACCGGGCCACGCTTCTTCTCACGCCCCAAAGGCTACTGGCTTTCTTGCAGGCATTTGCTGCGACCCACACCCAGACAGGTTCCTTGGTGTCCCGTGGGCCAGCTCCTCTGGCATTCACTCAACGAGGGCCTGGCTGTCTCCGCTTTTCCCAGCCAGGAGCTCGGTCTTCCCCCCTCCCTTTGCCTCTGGGGAGCCCCTCCGGGGAGCCCACTCAGTCACCCCTCTTGCCAGTTTTACTTTCTTTTTAAGTTTATTTATCATGAGAGAGAAAGAGAGAGGGAGAGAGCACGAGTAGAGGAGGGGCAGAGAGAGAGGGGGAGAGAATCCCAAGCAGGCTCTGTACTGTCAGCACAGAGCCCGATGTGGGGCTTGAACTCACAAACCATGAGATCACGACCTGACCCCAAACCAAGAGTCAGACACATAACCGACTGAGCCACCCAGGTGCCCCCTTGCCAGTTTTACTACTAACGTATTTCTCGAATCTCTGTGCCCAGTGCTCCTGGTGTCATGGCCTTAACCCCCAGCCACCAGGCATGATCCCTTCCCTGAGGAACTGGCTCCCCACCAGCACGGCCTCCCTCCAACCCATTTGCACATCAGAGTCCTGCTTCTAATATGTAAACCTAACACTGTCAATCCCAGCTTAGATCTCCTAGCTTCCACTGCTGTTTGGATAAAGAGCAAACCTTTGCGGGACCAGGACTACCCTTCATGACTGTGATCTGGTCCAGCCTGCCACCCAGCGTCCCCTCCCTTCCCCGCGCCCCCAACCCCCCACATCTGGCGTCTGCTTTTGACTTCCCCGCTTCCCAGACAACAGCTTCACCCTTGGCCGCTAGGCCTTCCACCGCCTGGAGCCCAGGCCCACGCTTCCCACGTAGGTAATTTCTACTCCTCTCCGATCTCAGCTATGCACTCCTCCTTCCTCCTCCACTCCAGCGGGTCAGGTGTCCCTACCCTGCGCTCGCCTGCCCGCGCCCTCTGCTTTCAGTGTTTAGCACACTGTGCTGTGACTGATGGTTTGGAAGGAAGTGTGGCTCTCTCCCCAGCCAGACTCGGCAGGAAGGGGGGACAGGACAGCATCAGGGCCGGCTTTCCCAGCGCTTGGCTGCAAGCCAGGCCCAGACCTTGAACGACTGCCGCCCCACCCCCAGCCCAGACCATTTGGTCTTGGTTGAACAGAGGCACTCTCTGCTTTTTCATGCTGGCCACAGAGTCAACACTGGGCTTGTTCATCAGACCCCATGAAATAATTTGCAGTAATCTTTTCTTGAATTGGGTGCTGTCACGCAGTTAGGAGCTTTCCTGCCCCTAGCTAGCGAGCACTGGTAGGGATTTTGCATCATTCAGGATGTATGTCCCCACGGACTCAATATTTTCATTGCAAGTTAAACTGCTGAGCACAAAGTAGAACACAGTCTCTACCAGGAGTGAGGACGTGGAGGTGGAGGGAAGGTAGGTGGGAAGGGGGCCAGCCTGTGGGCTTTCTTGCTGAAGAGAGTAGAGGCAGGGACGAGACACAGGCAGAAAGGTGAGCACAACACTTGAGAAGCACTGGACTGAATCACCCTAAGCCCCCAGCCCCTATGCCTTGCTTCTGGCCCCTCAGGAGGCCTGCGGAAACTGGAGTTGGAAGGAGGGCATGAACTTGAGAGCCATCGCAGAGCTTACAGTACATGGGCAAGGGGTTCCACGCACAGCCTGCTTCACGTCAGAGCAAACGAAGATACGATATCTAATAGGTATCGAACATTTAAAAATCTAATTAGTTTGTAGGCTTATTCCGAAACAGCCGGAAGGTCCAAATTGGTCCCCTGAAAATTAGTCGTGTGGTCCCCCAATTTCAAGAGTTTTGTAGTACTGGAATGTAACTCAGAACTTAAGCAAAGAAAGCTAATGGCTCATCACGACACTTTTATATAAAATAAATTAAAATCATTTAGGTTTCCCATAGGACTATAATCGGTTTGGCCACTCAAAACTCAAGCAATTGTCATAAAAAAATTGAATGATCTCATTAATAGCAAACCTAGTAATCACTATAGATGAAATACAAAGAATATAGATGAAAGCATTTAGGAATCACGTATGAAAGGAGTTCTTACCAAAGATGATAAGAGGTAGTTCTAACCAAATGGCCGCCAGCCGGAAGAGCAGAAATGGGGCTATGATTCCCCCAAAATCACATAAACCCGAGCAGAGAGAAACTCCGAAGTTTCTGTAGAGTAAAACATTGTTTTAGAGACAAAAATATTTAATGTAGTCAGGATAAGGGAAACGTTCAGATACACAGGCAGCAAAGCAATCTTAGTAATATTTTCCGTTTCTGTAGCTTTCGACTTTGAGAACCACGACCTCCTCTCCTATTTCGAAGCACGCCGTTTCCATTCTGCCCCATTTCACATCCGGGCAAACGCCGAGTCACCGGAGAGCGAGGCGGTCTACAGCGCCGGTGGAAATCATTCTCTCACCGGAGGCTCACCGCCCAGCCCACGCCGCAGTGCTCAGGGATCACCTCGGCACCCTCACTTGACAGTAAGGAAGGCCCGTGAATACTCCCCCAGGAAAGGAGGCCAACGTGCAGCCCACGCACGCTGTTTCACTCTGTCCTTCCTCAATCACTCACAGCTGCCAGACGTGGAATGTGGTCAGAACAGAGGCCGTAGCCTTTAAACGGGGTGATGCCGACGAGCACAGTTTTGACCCACCTCTAAGCAAGTACGCTACCCAGATTTTCTGATCCCACAAAACCACCGCTGTGTATAAAGATACTGATACGAGAAATGTTTCTGTCAAGAGATGCGGAAGGTAGCAATGCAGAAAGCAGCTATAGCTCAAAGTGGATCTTCTTTACTGGCTGCCTCCAGCCCGGGCTAATATATCATCAAGTTAAGAAAACTGTTTCATGGGTTTTAGGTGAAAACATTTGGCTGCAGAATCACTTAGGAGAAACCAGGACATGTAGGTTGGAATTACCGTAATGTTGTTGGGTACAATTCTGAATTTACCAAATAAACAATTTCAAAGGCCATGGTAATCCCTAGTCTTCCCAGGGTAGCCACTGTGGTTCTCAACCACGGTATTCCTGAAAATAGAAAATGTGGAAGGGCAGAGTTAGGGGTTTGCTTTCAATGAAATATCACAAAACAACAAAAGGCATTTGTTTAGTGTTCTCCCAGCCCTAAGTCTTTGCTAATTTTAAGCACAAATGACAGATATCTTCTAATATTGTAGCCAAATTTATTTTTAAGTGTTTATTTATTTTTGAGAGAGAGAGAGAGAGAGAGACAGAGCATGAGCAGGGGAGGGGCAGAGAAAGAGGGAGACACAGAATCCAAAACAGGCTCCAGGCTCTGAGCTGTCAGCCCAGAGCCCGATGTGGGGCTCGAACTCCCGAACTGTGAGACCATGACCTGAGTGGAAGTTGGACGCCTAACCGGCTAAGCCACCCAGGTGCCCCATATTGTAACCAAATTTTAGCAGCGACAACCACCAGGATGATAGCTCATATTTAGTGTGCTAGTTGCCTTTCTGAGCAGGGTTAGATGATGGAAATACAATTCAAGAACCATTTGTTAAGCAGCCACTGTATTGAAAACAGTGTTCCCGGCACTGCCATCCTAGAGGGCCTGCGTGCCCTGGCCTTCTGGAAGGTGGTCTTCACTTGGGCCCTTGAGAACCGTTACCACAGCCTATTGCCCGTTTGCCCTCTCTCTGTTCCCACCCCTTAGTGACAACACACAGAACACCTGCTCCAAGCAGGCCAGAAAGAATCTGGATGTGAAGCCAATGTTGCTTTCTAGAGGGTAGCAAAGGCTTGGGGACTGGAACCTTCGGAAGGGAAGATCTATGCCTTGTGTTATTGGTAGGGTGTATGTTTCTTATTGTCTTCCCCATCCCCAATCTTGCTACTTCCCCAAGAAATCATCTAGAAGAGGCCAGATTCTTAAAAATCAGTTGGTTCATTCATTTAAAAATGAACTGTTCTAGGGGCTGCACTGGTTATATGAGGAAATTCTCCTATCCTCCAAAGTAACTAGGAGAAAAAGCTCAAAGTTCTTCATTAAATGTTTTATTTCTTTTGAGTTTTAAGAGAAGAAGGAGTAAACCATCTTTGCCCTAAAAAGTCAGTGCTCTAAATTTCTTAAGAGTTGCACAAAAACAGACACTCAGATCAATGGAACAGAATAGAGAACCCAGAAATGGACCCACAAATGTATGGCCAACTAATCTTTGACAAAGCAAGAAAGAATATCCAATGGAATAAAGACAGTCTCTTCAGCAAATGGTGCTGCGAAAACTGGACAACGACATGCAGAAAAATGAACCTGAGCCACTTTCCTACACCAGATACAAAAGTAAACTCAAAATGGATGAAAGACCTAAACGTAAGACAGGAAGCCATCAAAATCCTCGAGGAGAAAGCAGGAAAAAAACCTCTTCGACCTTGGCCGCAGCAACTTCTTACTCAACC
Organism: Panthera tigris; assembly: GCF_018350195.1. Classification (NCBI taxonomy): domain Eukaryota; kingdom Metazoa; phylum Chordata; class Mammalia; order Carnivora; family Felidae; genus Panthera; species Panthera tigris. Next base: position 143,282,850 of record NC_056664.1, on the reverse strand, counting down.
CATCTCCAGAGGCAAGGGAAACAAAAGCAAAAATGAACTATTGGGAACTCAAAAAATAAAAAGCTTCTGCACAGAGAAGGAAACAATCAGTAAAACTTAAAGGCAACTGACGGAATGGGAGAAGATATTTGCAAATGACATATCAGATAAAGGGTCAGTACCTAAAATCTATAAAGAACTTATCAAATTCAACATCCCAAAAAACAAATAATCCAGTGAAGAAATGGGCAAAAGACATGAATAGACACTTCTCCAAAGAAGACATCCAGATGGCCAACCGACACATGAAAAAATGCTCCACATCACTCATCATCAGGGAAATGCAAATCAAAACCACGATGAGATACCATCTGACACCTGTCAGAATGGCTAATGTTAACAACTCAGGCAACAACAGATGTTGACGAGGATGCGGAGATAGAGGATCTCTTTTGCACTGTTGGTGGGAATGCAAACTGGTGCAGCCGCTTTGGAAAACAGTATAGAGGTTCCTCAAAAAATTAAAAATAGAACTACCCTATGACCCAATAATTGCACCACTAGGTATTTATCCAAAGGATACAGGTATGCTGTTTTGAAGGGGCACGTGCACCCCCATGTTTACAGCAGCACTATCAACAATAACCAAAGTATGGAAAGAGCCCAAATGTCCATCAATGGATGAATGGAGAAAGAAAATGTGGTATATATGTATACACACACACACACACACACACACACACACACAATGGAGTATTACTTGGCAATCAAAAAGAATGAAATCTTGCCATCTGCAGCTATGTGGATGGAACTAGAGGGTATTATATTATAAGTGAAATTAATAAGTCAGAGAAAGACAAATATTGTATGACCTCACTCATATGAGGACTTTAAGAGACAAAACAGATGAACATAAGGGAAGGGAAGCAAAAATATAAAAACAGGGAGGGGGACAAAACATAAGAGACTCTTAAATATGGAGGACAAATAGAGGGTTACTGGAGGGGGTGTGGGAGGGGGGATGGGCTAAATGGATAAGGGGCACTAAGGAATCTACTCCTGAAATCATTGTTGCACTATATGCTAACTAACTTGGATATAAATTTTAAAAATGTTAAAAAAAGAATGATTAGCAAGATTCACACACACACACACACACACACACACAAAGAGTTGTGCGACTTATGCCATCCGTCCTTAGTGGACATGGGTCTGAGATATGTGACTGATGGACAAGCACATATCTGTTCTCCCAAGCAAAGCTAAGGACATCCTGACCTCCATCTTTGAAAATGAAATTCTTCCCTTTTATATTCATATTCATTCATGCTCACTCAGTACTAAATGGTCCTCTTGTCTCCTAGAAGGATTAATGCTCATTCCCGAGCACATGATTTTTTTAGTAGAAAAGCAGGTGTGGAGGCGGAGGATGAAAGAAAAGAATTGAGCTTGGTAGATTTACTGGTCTTCTCTACAAGAATAGTCAACGACAACAGCAACAACAACAAAGCTAAAACCGACCAAATAAAACCATTGCCTAGGACGGCAAGCACAGAGAAAGACGGTTTAAGAATCCAGATCACTGCTGGGAGGCTCCGGGTTACTACATTTTGACCGCAAACTGGCCGAGGACGTCCTGGTGTACTTGACGTTTTTCCCAGATGAGGACACCTGTAGCTCTCACGCTAACAGTTACATCAGGGGGTGAGGAGTATCAGGATTGTGCTGATGTGCTGGGCTGCCATGTGCCCTGGCACAGAGCAGTGGTAAACATGTGTTTTATTTAGGCCTTGCCTCTTCATGAAGGCCAGAGAGGGGGACTAGGAAATGCATTCCACCCCAGCCTTCAATGAGCAGGTGGTACAGCGCCAGGGGCCAGGGAACGGAAAGTGGGAGCCCTTGCCCAGATTCCCTGGGTCCCAGCCCGACCGGGCAACCTCTCGCTGTTCTCGGGCTGCAAAGAATGTCGCCGGCTACCGTGGAAATGACTTGATTATCCAGGTTAAATTCTTAAGTTAGAGGGGTTTTTTTCCTACTGAATCAAGACTACTCTACAAGTGAGTCCCGCTGATAACTTTCATGACAATTTAAGTTTATGAGTGAGGCTATCACCGTTTGCCAGAAAGAACCACACGAAACCCAGGAAACCGAACACACACACACACGCACACACACGCAACACGTGGTTAGCTCAGTGAATACAGACAGATAACAAGTCAATTCAGCGGTATGTTGAGAAAATGCTGTCAAGCGGCCACCCTTGGGGAGACATGGTTTCTCCTACATGCTGACTTTACCCCGAAAGACTCTCAGTTCGTTCCGAGCAGCAGAGGCCACTATCTAACCACCCCGAGCTAGAGATTTCGGTGAAACGTGTAATAAAACAGAAGTCCCAAGGGCACTGCACTGTTCGTGAACTTAAAAGTGAAGTGAAAGCGATTTGTCAGGAAGTGTAAATGATGTGTGGATGTTACGTATGCAAACAGAAACTTCTGATCATCCATCGCAGGAATACTCGAAGTTCGTCTCAGAGAGGCAACAGGCACCTTTCAGGAACAGTGACAAGAAAACACACAAGACAACTTAAAAATGAGGAGTGACGCTGGAACTAGGCTCCGTGGAGTCCTGAGAACACAGAGAAAGATGGTCCCTCTGAATAGACGTTTATTTGGTCAAGGGACTGGAGATTACTGAGAATAATGCCTCAATTTTTGAAGAAAGGATATGCAGGATTTTAAATGAACACTATTTTACATCTCTGTACCATCTGCTTGGAGTTCTGAAATAAAACGGTAGTGAAAATTTGTAATAGAGATATGTAAATTAAGATGTATTGGCTTACTCCTCACTTCAAGAGAAATAAAAGGCAGAATTCTCCTTTCAAAAAGACTACTTACCAAAAGGGCTAGGTTTGTACCCATCCTAAACAAACCCAAATGAAAGATGCAGACAGCTACGGATAAAGAAAACCTAGTTCTCAGACTTCAATTAGAGTTCAGAAATTTGGGTCAAAAGCAGAGTGCCTTAAGTGAAGAGACAGCCAGAAAGACTTTCTTTTTCCAGAATGTCATTCTTTAGACCATGAAAAGTTGTGCTCAGTGGAGGCAAAGCCAGTTAAATTGTTCTCTAAGAGATAATTTTAGAGCTGATTCCTCTAAAAGGCTAATCAGCATTCAGTGCAGGGGCCCTCCTCCTGTTCATGACGTCAAGAACGACTGAGAGGAAGAGTCTTTCTAATGTTAATCCAGCAGCCCAAGTAACCAGGTCCAAAACCTCCCTTAAGTAGAAGTTAGGGCTGCCAACTCCAGCGAGGAACCTCTGTTAAAATTTGGTGCTCACAAGGAGCATTGGGGCTTGAACCTATTCTTGTCAATCATGGCCGATGTAGGCTTTTATAAAAGCAGCTGAATCTGTGAATGTACACATCAGATGTGTCCAGAATAAAAGCAATTGTTTTTCAGTCCTGATGAGAACAATTCTAAGGCTGAAATTGGGAAATTATGTCTTCAAAATAAGACGGATCAGACCAGACAGAAAAGTCTATTCTTTGCCTTATAGTTTTCAATTTATGAGTGCTCTCTACAAAATAGCTCCGTTCCCACACATTTAGTTCCTCCAACGTTGGTGTGGACATATGGCTTAGAATGCTTTCTGAGATCGTGCGGGATGCAGCACCCATCAAAATGAGCCCAATCAGTCCGGGGCCAGAGAGAATTTTCCAGGGAAAGATTGTATCACGAAATGATGGGCCACCTGTAAGTCATTAACCTTTCTCCACACCTTCCTAATTTCATATGCAATAAATACTTAATTCCTATTCCATGTGCGATGAGGACAGAAGACTTCGCTCTAGGGAACTAAATCCAAAATGATACAGTGTCAAAAAGGGAAACAACAGTGAGGTCTCCAATGTTCCCCATTCGTCCCCCTTCTAGTTCAATTGTGCATTGTTCACAAGGATAAGAGCTACGTCTATCTTGTTCAGGCTCTGTTCCCACTCCTAATTTAGTGGTGGCAATTAATAGATACCAAATAGGGGCGTCTGGGTGGCTCAGTCGGTTGAGCATCTGGCTTAGGCTCAGGTCATGATCTCATGGTCTGTGAGTTTGAGCCCCGTGTCGGGCTCTGTGCTGACAGCTCGGAGCCTGAAGCCTGCTTTGGATTCTGTGTCTCCCTCTCTCTCTGCCCCTCTGCCACTCATGCTGTCTCTCTCTGTCTCAGAAATAAATAAACATTTAAAAAAAAGATACTAAATAGACATGTATTGACCAATATGAGTTATACAGATTCCTCAGCTGTTAGAATGCTTGAATCCAGTGTAGTGGGTTGAATAGTGTCCCCTAGAGTTCATGTCCACCCAGAACCTAGAATGTGACTGTATTTCTATATGGATCTTTGCAGATGACATAAAGAAGAGAAAGTCATACGAGGGTGGAGGTGGACACTGGAATGATGTCAAGCAACACCCAAGATTCCTGGCAACTGCCGGAAATTAGGAGGAGGCAGGGAAGGATTCTCACCCAGAGCCTTCAGAGAGAGTGTGGGCCTGCCCACACTGGGATTTCAGATTTCCAGTGTCCGAGACTGTGAGAGAATACGTTTCTGTTGTTTCAAGCCACCCGGGATGTGGTGCTTTGTTACTATAGCCCTAGGAATCTGGTAGACTCATCAAAAATGAGATCAGTATAAATAAACAGTTCTGTTTATCATCAACCATTCCAACCGGAAGACTTTACATCTTTAAAAAAAATTTTTTTTAATGTTTGTTTATTTTTAAGAGACAGAGAGAGACAGAATGTGAGTGGGGGAGGGCAGAGAGAGGGAGACACAGAATCCGAAGCAGGCTCCAGGCTCCGAGCTGTCAGCACACAGCCCGACATGGAGCTTGAACTCACCAGCTGTGAGATCACGACCTGAGCCAAAGTCAGACGCTTAACCGACTGAGCCACCCAGGCGCCCCAGAAGACTTTACATCTTAATTTTCTAGTCTGAAGGGGGGCATTTCTGTAATTTTATTTAAATAGGGTTTGGGGACTTCATAAACCTTCATATAATTAACAAACTCATCTGTAAATGTCTATTTTCACTTCCACAATACTGGAGCTTCTTTCTTGACCCTCAAGTGATTCTCAAAAGAAAAGACAGACTCTTTGGGGCCGACAAAAGGGCTCCCAGAGAATCAGCCCTCTCAGTATCCCCCACCCCACATACCCCGGAACATGGAAAGAACCAACTTGCTCTAATTCCTACGCATTCCGTGGGGCTTTGAAAGGCTTCCCTGTCCTGCGTCTGCTGTGTCCTGTGGCAGAGATAACGCGGGTTGTGTTAATGGTGCACTTGGGGTCACCCGCCACCTCCTCAGCGTGCACTGGTCTCGGGCCCCCCCACGAACTCTGGCTTCTCCCTGAAATCACCCTGTGTCCCCCGGGCCGCCTGCCACAACCTTAACTCCTGCTCTCGGCATCTCTCTCCTCACTGGAGAGATGCAACCTGATGCGGCGAGCAGGAAGCTCGCAGGACCATGCCCAAGTTCCTGGCACGGCCAGGGAGGCCAGTCACTGCTGGTGGCAGGTATCCTCGGCCCCTTTTCGTGCATGTTCCAGCAATAACAGAGAACGTGTGGTCCCAGGACTCCCGAAGATGGCTCATACTTCTGAGAGCTCTGCCCTACTGTGGACAATCTCTACTACCCTTCCCTTCTGTCCACTACCTTTCCTTTCTCTTCTTTTTTTAAGCTTATTTATTTTTTTAGTAATCTCTACACCCAATGTGTACGAACTCGTGACCCTGCGGTCAAGAGTCGCATGCTCTTCTGACTGAGCGAGCCAGGTGCCCCTGTCCAGTACGTTTCTTTTCCTTCGTATGTGCCGAGTTCTCGCCTCCGGAAGCTTTTCCTGACTACTCCATGCATATCACTGCTTGCGTCTATTTTTTTAATCAGTCAGAGCCTTCAGAGAGATTTATTTTTCTAAATCTTGTATTGTTGGCTCTGGATCAACAGGTTTAAACTGCGTGGGTCCACCCACAAGCAGACACTTTTCACAGTGCTGTACTGTAACTGTATTTTCTTTTCCTTATGAGTTTCTTAATAACATTTTCTTTTTTCTAGCTTACTTGATTTTACGAATACAGAATATAACACATATAGCATACAAAATATGTGTTAACTGACTGTTTTGTTGTTGGTAAGGCTTCCGGTCAACAGAAGGCTATTAGCAGTTAAGTTTCGGGGGAGTCAAAAGTCATATTCAGATTTTCAACCATGCAGGGAGTCAGCGCCCCCACCGTTGTGTCAAAGGTCAACTGTAAATAATTCCATTATTTCATGTATTATAGTGAGTTGTGAAAGCATTAAAGTGTCTATATTCCAACATGCACCTCGGTGTTTACAGCAGCTTTATCAGCAAGAGCCAAGTTATGGAAAGACCCCAAATGTCCATTGACTGATGATGAATGGATAAAGAACATATCGTATAGATATGCAATGAGATACTACCAGTCATAAAAAGAATGAAACCTTGCCATTTTAAATGCAACCATGTGGAAGGAGCTGGAGAGTATTATGCTAAATGAAATCAGCCAGTCAGAAAGACAAAAACCACATGATTTCACTCATGTGCAATTTAAGAAACGTAAGACATGAACGTGGGGGGAAAGAGAGGCAAAGAACAAACAGACTCTTAACTACAGAGAACAATATGAGGGTTGCCGGAGGGGAGGTAGGCAGGTGGTTGGATGGATTCAATGGGTGATGGGTATTAGGGAGGGCATTTGCTTTTTAAAATTTTTTTTTAATTTTTAAATTTATTTTTAAGAGAGAGAGAGAGAAAGAGCGTGAGCAGGGGAGGGGCAGAGAGAGAAGGAGACACAGAATGCAAAACGGACTCCAGGCTCCGAGCTGTCAGCACAGAGCTCAATGTGGGGCTCGAACCCACAAACTGCGAGATCATGACATGAGCTGAAGTCGGATGCTCTACTGACTGAGCCACCCAAGCGCCCCAGGAGTGCACTTGTTGTGACGAGCACTGGGTGTTGCATGTAAGTGATGAATCACTAAATTCTACCCTTGGAGCGATTATTACACTGTACGTTAACTAACTGGAATATGAATAAAAACTTGTAAGAAAAAAATTTCAAAAATAAGGTATCTATATCTCTTACTAGGTTGTGAACCTTTGGAAGTCAGAAGTGTCTTCCTTTCCTCCTTTTGTAACCCTGGTGCTTTGCATGGGGCCAGTGATATGGCAGAAGCTCAGGAAATATGCAAAACATGGTCGGCGATATCATGAAAATAAGTCAAATAAAGGCGATCAAAAGCAAGTTACATGGCTACAAGCTAGATTTTGCACACCTATTTCATCCATAAATGCACCTGAAGTGGAGAAAACAGAAAAGTCTATGGAACCAACCGCTACACTCAAACTCGTTACGCTGATTAAGCAGAGAATCGAGTGCCATCACTACAGCTTGCCTGGTGCTAAGATTTTGATGCAGTGATATGTTTTCTGAGGACAAGAGGCTCCCCATTCTTGATTATTTTGATTTAAGACTACTTCAAGGCCTTGAGTGCCCAACAGATTCAGGGGCCCATTACCTTCTGGTAAGAATGCGGTGACAAGGCAGGCCACGCCTGCCACCATGTTGCTTCCCGCAAAGGGAAGGCGGCGTCCAAAACGCTCAATGGTCAGTAAGATCAAGAGGGCTGCAGGCAACTCCACAACTCCCGAGATGAAGAAGTCGATATACAGGTTGCCTCCTATAATCCCCAGGCGCATGACGAGTCCTTGATAAACCACGGCACTTGTGAACCTGGGGCGACATTGAGAGACAACGGAGAGCGAGTAAGACATAACTTCAGCCTGACCTGCACAAGTGGACGCGTCGTAAATTCGATACAAGGTTTTGAGCTCATCACAAGTCAGACTTACCAAGCAAACATAAGAATAAGTGTGCACTTCCTCATTTGGGGAGTCCTCACCAGATCTAAAAAGGATGGGTTACTAACTTCCTCATCTGTAACAGTGATCTATATGAGAGAAGCAGATTTCAGTAGCAAATACAGCAAGAAACACCTGTACATTATAGATTTTCACTGACCAGGTTCAAAGCCACCGAGTCAAATGATTTGACTGAACTGACCAGGGTCTTTCCACTTCCTACATCTGAAAACCTGAGAATGAAGACTTTTGATTCCCTCGCTTTGTTAAAAGGTCAATTTCACCAAGATGTGGTTGCCACACTGACACGCAAGCACGTATCAGCAGTACTGAATTCTAATCTGACTAAACAAGGAAAAACGGGGTGTTTTAAAGTAAAATACATTTGTGCATTTATGAAACTGGAGAAAATAAACGTGAAAGTGGCAAAAGCAGGGGGGGATCCAAACGAGTGTTTCTTTGTTGAATATCAACCTGATGTTCACACACCAAATACTAGCGAGTTCAAGAGCAAGCACCGCACCAAAGAGATCAATTTGCTTCCATCCGTTTCCTGGAATCCAGCATCTTTTGGAGCCAGGAAAATTCAGCTCATCTCTACTCGGCCGTCCAAGAAGTTGGGTCTTTTCTTGAATTGAATAAACACATACTGCTGTTTGCCTACCATGTATAAGGCACTGTAAGGGAAACAAAGCTGAACAGCAGAGCCTGGGTCACCACGGCTGCTCCGGTCTAGCATGCCAAAGGAATCCTTCCAGAATGCCCTCATGCGACAGTTCCCATGCTCTTGCACATTCTGTCTCCTCTGCCCTTCGACCTCCCCAGTCGTGATTCCAGCTCCACTGGGAGGCCTTTCTGAGGCCGCCCGATCTGTGCCTTTACTCACCTGCACGTCTACTTCTCTTTCTCCCTCCCCGAGCTCTGGAGCTCCAGGAGGGCACGGACCGTGTTGTAGCACCAAGCAAAGTGGCCGGTCAACCAACGTTTGGGTGATGACTGAGTGTAAAGCCAGAAGCCAAGTGCCCAGGCCATGCCTGTTCCCTCGGAATACTGCCCTCAGTCTTTGTCCTACTAAGGGAGAGCCCCGGCTAGGAAAGACAGGACCCCTACCGTCTTCTTACTCAACTCCACATCCGGTCAAGACTGAGTGGAGATTTAGGCAAAATTTCCCCCAAGACTTTGAGACAAAAGTCTCTCTGCCAGCAGTCACAGGAATTTGACTTAGAGCACGCTCACACTGATCGTACTTTGTTAGTCACCTAGTCGAGCATTACACTTGATGGCTAAAACAAAGTTTGATATCTCCTGTCAAGGCTTGCTCTAAGGAAAGTCACACACACACACACACACACACACACAGAGACTGCAAAAATGAATGTCCTTGGATCACTTTCTCTTCCTCAGTCTTTCCAATACTGTATTTCTTCTATAGCGAGACACAAGTTTTTCACATTTTAACACCTCTTAAATTGGGATGGGTCCTACAACTGAGCTAATAAGAAAACAATATGTTTAATAGAATGTTTTTTCTTACTTAATGGTGCATAAAACGATGTGTTTTACAATCAATAGTGTCATAGCTCGGGCAAACAACACTAGTCTCCATGACAATACCCGTGGAAGACTGTTAATGGATTCCACCGTCCATTCTTTCCTCCTCCCTATTGATAACAGAATCCACTGAATTTTAGTTGGGCACAAGGCTGCCTAGCTAGAGTCACATTTTCTAGCCTCTTTTTCAACTGTGGGTGGCTATTTGACTAAAATCTTGGCAATGACGTGCGAATAGAAGCCAGGTATTTAATTAAGCTCTACATACAATCCTTTGAAAAGGATGGCTTTGCTCGTCCTTCACTGCCTTCCCTCTCCTAAGGGATAGAAGGAGAAGGTACTAGTGAACCAGCTTCTACGATACAACCTACTGCAGCTGACAGTGGACAAACAAGGTACCTGGAACCTGGGTCCTGGAGGCCCTCATGGAGCAGAGCTGTCTTCCGCTGCTGGGCCTGCTTACCTCTGGGTGGGCATGTTAAAGACCCTTCTCTTCCCTCCCTCCTTCCTCTCTCCTTCCCTCCCTCCTTCGTTCGTTCCTTCCTTCCTTCCTCCCTCCTTCCCTCCCCCCTTTGTTCCTTCCTTCCTCCCTCCCTCACTTCCTTCCTTCCCTCCCTCCTTCCCTTCATCCTCCCTCCCTCCTTACTTCCTTCCTCTCTCCATCCCTCCCTCCCTCCCTCCCTTCCTTCCTCCCTCCTTCCCTCCCTCCTTTGTTCCTTCCTTCCTCCCTCCCTCCCTTCCCTCCTCCCTCCTTCCCTCCCTCCTTCCTTCCTCCCTCCTTCCCTTCATCCTCCCTCCCTCCTCCCTCCCTTCTTACTTCCTTCCTCCCTCCATCCCTCCCTCCCTTCCTCCCTCCCTCTTTCCTTTCTCCTTCCTTCCTTCCTTCCTTCCTTCCTTCCTTCCTTCCTTCCTCTCTCCCTCTTCCCTCCCTCCTTCCTTCCTTCCTCCCTCCCTTCCTCCCTCCCTCCCTCCTTACTTCCTCCCTCCCTTCCTCCCTCCTTCCCTCCTTCTTTTCCTCCTTCCTTCCTTCTTCCCTCCCTCCCTCCCTCCTTTCCTTTGCTCCTTCCTTCCTTTCTCATTCTATTTTTTGGGTCTCTGTTTCAGCAGCAAGTTGACCTATACTCTCAACTAATAGCGTGCTTATTAAAATGTTCCCTGATCTGCTCTTCTAAATGCTAAGACGCCAGTAAAGGGTTCTAAAAATCTATCTTCGCTTTTGCTGGTCCAAAAATAAAGCAGGAATACCAAAAGTGGAAGAACTTAGTATATTACAACAATATATCATTATATGGTTGGTTATCAAATGTTTTCCACAACTGTCTTGTCCACATCAAAACGGTTCACTTCTAAGGAGCATGTAGTATTTGTTAGATTCTGGGCTATTTTCCATGGGTTATTTCACTTGATTATCATCAAAACTCTCTAAAGTTAGTCCTTTTTATCAATCCTGTTTTGTAAATAAATTTAAAAAAAAAAAAAACAAGCCTTAGGGCATTAAAGATTAAATGGAAGGTGGTTGAGCCAGGATTTGAAGTCAGGCAGTTGATGGAGATCCTTTATTCTTAATCCTTACACTGCACTGCTGAATGTATGGAAAGCTTTTTGTTCTAGAAAAGTTCTTTGTAGTTGATGGTCACTTCATTTTTAGAGAAGGACATTACACATTTGGCCAAGAATCTAACGGCCTTTAGTTAAGACACTATTTTTTGGAAAAGTTGGATGTGACTAAAATAATTTAGATCTTGAGGATCTTTAAATTCAAGACCAAAACGACCCATAAGGTGAGGGCGGTGTTCCTCCACGGATGTATCACTTATTCCAGGGATGCTTTTCTCTTCCCTTATGGCTCTTCCGAGCCTCAGGCTTGGGTCGGCTTCACTGTGCCCATTCAGACTATTCCCTTTGCTCCGGGGAGCCCTTCCCATCCACACATCTCCACCACTGTTCACCCAGAGCACACAGGGGGCGACAATCTTTTCTTTTCTGCGGCAACATCTGCAGCGACTTGTTATGGGTTCTCTTTCATTTGCTCTTCAGTCTTATTTTCTCCCTGTAGCTGTGACTCCATACAAATTCACTTTCGTTCATGTCCCAGTGTCAACACGCCAGAGTTCAAGGGAAATCATGTATCACGTATTTTAAGATCTCTGGTCAATTCAGATAGATAATTCGGCATTTAAACACCTTGGTAGATTTTTCAATTACTCGTGGTTCTGAACTATTTCTAGCTGATAAAATAACTTCGCAGCATCGCTCGCCTTTGTGTAAGCTCTGCAGATGTCACTTTTTCTTGATCGTATCTCCAGGCTGGTTAAGTTACTGCATGACCACAGAACTATGACATGTGAGATTTTGACAAGACAATAGAAGTCTGATGGTCTGACCCAGAGGTTGGCAAACTTTTTCTGCAAAGGGCCAGATCAGAAATACCTTTGGTTCTGTGCGCTATATATAGTCTCTGTCGGAACGACTTAACCTTCCCATTGTAGTGTGAAAGCAGCCATAGATGGAAACACAAACAGATGACCGTGACTGGATTCCAGTAAAACTTTGTTTATGAAAACAGGCAGCAAGCCAGGTCTGGCCCGCAGGCTGTAGATTGCTGATCTCTGAGCTCCAGGGTCACTGCCAGAGTAACTTATAGATACTATTCTTATATGTATCACAGAGAAGAAGTTGAGGCACAGGAAAGATAAGTAGCTTACTCAGTGAGGACACACAGATAGCAGGGTGACATCTAAGCCTGTATACTGCTAACCATTAGACTGTACTGTGTCTACAGAATACACAGTAGAATATTTTATTATTTAAAAATACGCTTGTATCACTCGTTAATAGTTCTTACGGGGTAGTGGGATTGTAGTGGTTTTTACTCTCTTCCTTTTTGTTACAAATATTCTCTTAAAATTTAAACCTAGAGTACTTTCCTAAAAAGAAAAAAAATATAGCTCCCCTTTAAAGTAACGGATTTAAATTAGACCCTAATGTACGTTTTTACTGTTGACTCAGTGTCAATCTCCCTTTCTCTTTCTTAATGGAACTTCCACTGCCCCCACCCCCCCCCCCCCTTCATCCATTTGTGTTCTCAGGGGAGCTGATTCTGTTTCCAGTTGTAGGGCAGACCTGATTACTGAAGGGGAATTTCATCCTCTGTACAAGGGACTGGGCACGTGACCCAATCTGAACCAATGAGAAATGGCCATGTGACCCAATTTGAACCAATGAGAAAAGACCTCCAGAAAGTCCTTCACTGACCTTAAGTCAGAGGCTCCTGAAGGAATCTTCTCTCTGGATTCTCAGGAAATTAGTGAGAAAATGGTGGGCTCAAACAGATCTTAGCAGCCATGCTATACCCAGGAGGGAACCAGTGTAAAGATAAAGCCACCCAGGCAGCAGAGTAGAGAGGAAGGAAACCATGGCTTGATGGGACTGTTGAGACCCAGGTCTAGCCAACCCTGAACGGGGCTGTAACTCTAGAATTCCAGATACACAAGCCAGGAAATGGGCTTCCTGTCTAAGCCCATGTAAGTTGGTTTCTGTAACTCGTTGCCAAAAGCAGGATTATCTGGAGAATTCAGGGCAGAACAATGCTTTGGCATTAATAATTGAATATTTTAGGCAAAATAATTCTCTGTTAACTAGTTAAAAATAATTGCTTTTGTATTCCAACTTAGTAAAAATATTCAGTGTTCATCTTAGTTTCAAATTCTTAAGATTTAGAATCAAGCAGTCACATGATCCCTGCTTTCCCAAAGCACAAGTTTAATGCCTAATACGTACCCTCTACCAAAAGAACATGCAGTATGGATAAAACCAAAGGTAATCAAGACCATAAAACCAATCTTCCCTGTCCAGTGAAGGAAGGGATTAATAGTACTTCCAAGCAAGTGAGCATTTTGCCAATTTAAGAGTAAATCCAGCTGGTTTTTGATTTACTGACATGTTCTCCATAGTGACGCAGATATTCTGAAAGACGACCCACTTTCTGGGTGTCCAAAGACCTTGAGAGACTAAATGCAGTATCTTGGATGGAATTCATCCAATAAAGTCTTGGCAACTCATTCTCAGTGGCTGCTGCAGCTACTTTTTTTTTTTTTTTTTTACAGCAACTTCTAGGTCTCTACTTTGAAATTAAGCTGGGTTTATTTTCTGTTGCCAGAGGGTTACTGAATTTCACTTACTCTGAGTCAGATACAAAAGGATAGAAAGGCTATATTAGGTTATCATATGTATGTATTTTAATTCGCTTTATCGACACAGAACTTTCATAGAATAGAAGTCAGCAATTCCAAGGGTACACTTTGGTGAGTTTCAACTAATGGGTTGAGTTGTAGAAATCCCTACTTCCACCATCGCCATCGTGAGATGGAACGTCTCCATTACCCTCAGGAAGTTTCCTCCTGACTCTACGGTCACCCTCTCCCCACCCCCAACTCTTAGCCCCTGGCACCTCCTCATCTGTTTTCTGCCATAACAGTTTTGCCTTTTCTAGAATTTCATATAAAGGGAGCCACACAGAATGTTATCTTTTGTATCTAGCCTGGTATTCTATTTCGTCGTATGATTATGCCATCTAAGTGGTATGTGCCTGCTTCAGTTCGGAGTAAAGGAAGACAGGGAAGGCTCTTGGTAACATTTGCGTGTTTGGACTCTCGTTGCCTAGTGATGTCACTCATAGGAAAAGGTGTTGCTCACAGGTAGATTGCACACGTTGGTTTCCTGATGTGTATTTACTGAGCTGAGTGCCATCTGTCCTGTCTCTTAATGGTCTTTTACCTTTTCCAAGACTTTTACATTACGTTACCAGTGATTCAGCTTACGCTGAAAGTATACTTTGTTCATCTTTCTTTGCTCAATCTAGCTATATTTACAATCCTTCCTGGTGCCTTTCTGAAACCATTCTTTAAGTTGACATTTTAATTTAAATTGCCGAGGAAGAGAAGGACATTATAAATTGCCATCTGTTCTAAATATGGTGTCAGTGTGCCCCTGATGTGAAAGACAACCAGCCAGGGGGTGCCTGGGTGGCTCAGTCGGTTAAGTCTCCAACTTCAGCTCAGGTCACGATCCCGCTGCTCGTGGGTTCGAGCCCCGTATCAGGTTCTATGCTGACAGCTCAGAGCCTGGAGCCTACGTCAGATTCTGTCTCCGTCTCTCTGCCCCTTCCCCACTCAAGCACAGTCTCTCTCTCTCTCTCTCTGTCTCTGTCTCTCTAAATATAAATACACATTAAAAACACTTAAAAAGAAAAAAAAAGGACAACCAGCCAGGATCAGGCCTGAGACATGGTGTTTTGCTCAGAATGTTTTCTTCCTGACATGTTACTTAAACTCCATGGACCTTACTTCTCTGGTCAGGAGTGTAAGGATAGTAACCCTCATTTTACTAGTATTTTGAAGATCCAATTAGATAATCTGTTTACATACACACACACACACACACACAGGGCACACACACAGCATTCAGTAATGGAAGTGATCAGCATTACTATTGCTTTTTTATAACATTTCAGAGATATTTACTTCCAGATGATGGTTCCCTTGGCACTTTTTTATCTTTTCAGTTAGTAAACTGTAGCTGATGCCATAATGCCTAAGGGGAGATGCTTTTAAAGGTTCCCTGTTGTGAATCCCTTTGTAAAAAGAATGGTCAATCCTTTTTCAAGGCTTTCTTTTTATATTGGATTTTCTTAAGTTTACCAGGTATATTTAACGCCAGTTTGACACACTGATCTCCCAGGCCTCAGGCCGGATAATTTTTCGGGAATGTCCACACAAGCAGATGACGCTTTGCGAACGTGCTTCTCAAAGTGTGTGTGGTCCGCGCATCGGCAGTGTGGCCATCACCCGCGAGCTCGTTCAACACGCCTCAACCCAGATTAGGGAATCAGAATCTGAGTTTTTACAACATCCAAGGAGACTAGTGTGAGAAGCACTGATAGTCAGTGAGTTGTCCCGCCTCAGGGCTGCCTCCTAGAGTTTACTGTCCCCAGGCTGAGAAGTAATAGCGCCCCCCAGGCTTCAGAGGAAAGAACTCGTTCGCAGGGCTGGCCAGGGTAGGGGTGGGGGTGGCGGGGACAATGTCAGGTGGCTGTGTCTCCAGCCTTGCAGTTTCATCTGCTTGTTCTCAACAGGTGGATTTTTCATCAGTTGCCATATTTCACAAGGAAAAGGAAGCCACCAATGAGAAGGAGGCTTTATCTGTTCTTGAGCCAGACCCTGTAATTTAATCAGTTGTCGCTGGTTCCCTAAAGCTGTTCTCTAGAAGCCTTGACTCACTCAGAAAGCTGTGAGAATAAAATATTGCTTGGGGATTTGGGGTTCACTGATTTGGAGGCCCAGGGGCCACCTTCGACGTTCAATTGCCCACACGTGTCTCATACAAGGGTCAGGGGCCAGAAGGCGGGGCTGGGCGGGAGGAAGTCCACCCATGCCTGCTGGGCACCCATGCCCTCACCCCCTGGCCCCCTGCCTCGTGCACACCCCCATCAGTGAGATGAAGGCTGGCACCAGAAGGTCCAAGGGTAAGTATTTAACATTAGAAAGCCTAGGCCAGCTTAGCACTACCTGGTATCCACAAAAGAGAATTTGTCAAATAACCCATAGTGCTTCAGGAATTGTTAAAAACCTCATTCTACTTTAAAACAAGAGTTCATAGGGGAGCCTGGGTTGGCTCAATCAGTTAAGCGTCTGACTTCGAATCAGGTCATGATCTCATTGTTCATGGGTTCGAGCCCCACATCGGGCTCTGTGCTGACAGCTCAGACCCTGTTTGGGATCCTCTCTCTCTGTCCCTCCCCAACTTGTGCATGTGTGTGTGCTCTCTCTCTCACTCTCAAAATAAATAGGTAAACTTTAAGAAAAATAAGAGTAGATAAAATATTTACCATGCAGAGTTCACAGTAAAAGGAAAAGTCCACATTAAAATGATGACATTTGCCTCTTATTAAGGTAGTTAAAGACACATCTCAGTCACATGGACCGGAGCCACCCCACAAAATTATAGTGCGACTTACACAGTTCAGTTTCAATTTTCTAGAAGCCACATTAAAAGGGGTGAAAATAAACAGTCCAAATCAATTCTAATAAAATGTTCCGTTTAATCCAATCTATCCAACATGTTACCATTTCAACAGGTAATTAATATGAAGTTAACAAGATATTCTATGTGCTCTATGAAATTCACCATTCAGCTTGCTTTTACAGCTCATTTTGGTTCAGATTAGCCACATTGCAAAGCTCCATGACTACGCATGGCTAGTGGCTGCTGTACTGGACAGAGCGGGTCCCAAGCACCTGGGGCCCAGCCAGGTCTTCTGTTACGGTGCCGTGCAGAGAAGATATTTATTCCATCCGTTTGAGTCTGGCTGGACAGAGCCCCTCCCCTCCATTCCCCAAGCAGGCACACTGCCTAGAACAGCAAAAGCACATCTATCTAGAGGTCCCACGAGGGATCCAAAGTGCAGACTCAATATTAGCAAAGGTTAACGGGTTGCAGCTGTGGGTCACGTGTTGGGACATTTCCTCATTTTTAAAAAACAAACTGAAAGAGGTTTTTTTTTGGGGGGGGTGTGTTAAAGTAAGAGAAAGAGAGAGAAAGAAGAAAAGGCACTCTCAGATCTAAAACTCTAACCCAAAAGGCTCAGAATTTGGAGGGGGGGGGGGCGCAGGGACACCAAAATGATTGAATTGAACATGTCCGTCAACTCTCCTATAGCACCTACAAACGTCAGTGACAATCACTGAAACAGAAAAGTTCTAAATATCATGTTTTAAAGGACGTCCATTGTCTTATACTAAAGTAGCATGCTTGGATACACAAAAGTTTTAGTTCTGTGAATCCACAAATTGAGTATCTATGTCACTGGTTAGCCAAGGACTTTTTTTTTTTTAAGAGAAAGGAAAAAGCTAGTGAGTGAGTTAAAGTCATCTGATATGTCACAAATGAAAGCCAAACCACACTCTTCCACTCATCAATCTTTTTATCATCGTTTCTTTTCAGTCTTCTGAATGCTTCAGACACGGTTTTAACAAGAACACCCTCTTTAACGTGTTAATAACAGGGTAGATAGAACCTCATGAGATGGCCTTTCTCTTCATCAGCTGGGGCAGGGGGTGGTATTTTCCACTAGGTTCTGCGAGCTGTTGCCCGCGTCAGCTCTCTTGTCCAGATGTTCAGGTGTTTGCAGGATTCCAGTAAAACGACAACTCTGCCCAGTTAGATTCCCGGCAGGTGTCTTTCTGCCCGGGCCTGCGGGCCTAAAGGACTCCTGCCCCGACTCTGAGTTGGCAGCCCTTTCTGGACAGGCCAAGGACAGCCAGGCGGCAACAGGCTCTGCCACACAAGTGCCCAGGGCCACGGTGATGGAGCGAGTCCAGGATGGTATTCTCAGAACCTGCAGGTTGGTGTCAGCTGCCTCCTGTATGTCCCCCCAGGGACGGGGTCTCTCTCTTCTCTTCCGTCCTCCGGCCCCTCCCAGCTTCTCCGCAAGCCCAGGTGGGGTCCCCGCCTATTCCCGGGTGCTCTCCCTCCGCTTGGTTCTCGGGCATCTCTTCAGGGTGTTTTGTGCGAATCCCTGCCCCGAACTGGCCCCCACCTGCCGGCTGTGCCGGGGGGGACACCTGGCGGCTCTTTCACTTGCCCCTGTCCCTGTGCCCCTGACGTCTGTTCCTTTGGGCACGGCCCTCCGTTCGCTCCCAGGGTGCCCCGAAGTTGGGGTTTCTCTCGCGGGAAACGGGTCTTCATAATTGCTACTATGTCTTTCCATCACAACTTTTAAAATGTGGGTACACTTCGACCAAATTTATTTATTTATTTATTTTTTACCAGTTATAGAAGGTGAAGCCCGCTTTGCAGTAATCATTTGAACTGAAAAGCATTTATCTTCCTGAGTCAGTGTTAACTGAATCCCGTGCTCGTAATCATTTGTTTCTATTATTAGCACAGTTTTCCAAATAATTTTGCTTCCCTCCCTCCCTCCTTACCCCATCACAGGGGCATGATAAGATTGTACTTCTTGGCCCCTTGCGCCTGGTGGGGGGGGGCCGCTACCCAAATCTGCCAAGGACGTGTGAGCATTTCACTGCTGAAGTAAGACCCCCTCGAATTCTCTTTCCTCTGATAGTCCAGGCAGCAGCCGCTAGGACAGCCTGGATTATAGGCGGAGAACCCCGCTCCGAGGAGAGGAACCCCAGTGAGCCTATGGGCACAGACGAGACTTAGCCCTTTATCGTTTTAAGCCACTGAGATTTGGGGAGTGCTCGTTACACACAGGCCTAGCTTATCCTGAGTGACCAAGAGTCTGTAGATTTCTCAGGTTTACCCAAAAGACCTCTGGTCCACACCTTCTTCCTGATGGGAATTCACCATGCAAAACACTAAATTTCTATTTGGAATTAAACTTAGACTGATTTAAATTTGGAAAACTTGCAATCTTTACGATTTTGTTTCTCGTAATAACCCCTTTTGACAATATCGCACCATTAAAACGCCTAAAAGGAAATGAGGACCATTTCTACTGCATTTTCGATTCACAGGCACTAATCAATTTATCACAGAAATAAACCATGAAAGTGTAACACTAAAGCAGAGGGCCCTGGTGCGAACTTCCATCCTGTGGAAGGCTTTCAGCTAAGAAATTGTGCAACTGCCCAAGGAAAGAAAACGTTAACAAATCAAATTTCAGCCCCAGGCAGATCTCATGAAGGTGTTGGTGGATCTAAAAATCATGATCTCTTTTTACATTTCTGAAGTGTGCTCATACACATCACCTCCCTTTACAAGGTACAGAGAGGGAGGGCAGGGCATCACTGTCGCAGAGAGCAAATCTCATTTTTTAAAAATTTTTTAATGTTTGTTTATTTTTGACAGAGAGAGAGAGACAGAGCATGAGTGAGGGAGGGGGAGAGAGAGAGGGAGACACAGAATCCGAAGCAGGCTTCAGGCTCTGAGCCGTCAGCACAGAGCCCGATGTGGGGCTCGAACTCACAGACCTTGAGATCATGACCGCAAAGTCGGATGCTTAACTGACTGAGCCACCCAGGCGCCCCCGCAAATCTCACTGTTTAAAGAAATACTGAGGGGCGCCTGGGTGGCTCAGTCAGTTAAGTGTCTGGACTTCAGCTTCAGGTCATGATCTCACAGTTTGTGAGTCCAAGTCCGGCGTCGGGCTCTGTACTGACAGCTCAGAGCCTGGAGCCTCCTTCGGATTCTGTGTCTCCCTCTTTGCCCTTCTCTGTCTCCCGCTCACACTGTCTCTCTCTCCTTCAAAAATAAGGAAACGTTAAAAAAAAATTTTTTTTAAATAAAGAAAAGCTGAGTATTTGGAGGAACTATCATATCCCTTCTGCTTTATTCCCGGGACGAACAGAATTGTAAAGGGTGCTGTAGAGAAGGGCAAGAAGGAGAGGGGCAGAGAGAGAGAGAATCTTAAGCAGGCTCCATGCCCACCATGCGGAGCCCAACGCGGGGCTCGATCTCACGACCAAGAGATCGTGACCCTCTAACCGACTGAGCCCCCCAGGTGCCCCACGTATTCATCTTTTGAGGCCAACAAGGTGAAGATGACTGTTTGGTAGTGTACACAAAGCTGGGGTCTAAATGCTGTGACTCATTACCCCTTTCTTTATCATATGGAGCTTTGTAAGTATGCTGTCACTGATAACATCTGCAACCCGTCTGGATCCTGGCTCAAGTCTGCAGCACAGAAGCACGTATTTAAGTCACCAGCTATTTGGTTCCTTAAAAATAGGAGACAGACTTTGGCTTGTAAACTAATTCAGACTCTGAAACAGGAACTTGATAAATGATGAATTTGCTTAGTAGCTGGAGCTCAAAAAAACAAAAAAAACCAAAAAAACCCAAAAACCAAAAAACAACCAGCTTGGCATTGAAACAAATAAAGGTGGATCACTGCTTCTCAGTCGGAATGGTGGGTGGCAGAAAAATTCGGGCATGACTGTGATAGCTAAAGCCATAGCTAATAGGGGAATATCTTTGCGGCCCTTGGATGTAGAAGAATATTTCTTAAACAAAACCTATAATACAATCAATATGCAAAGATACACACTCACTTGCCCGTATCGAAGAAGTTTAAGGCTGTAAGAATTTTTGTTCAATGAAGAAAAAAGTAGGCAAAGTTAAAAGTAACTAAAACATGGAGGAGAATATACTTGGAATGTCGAAAACCCACAAGGGGTGGTGGTTTTAGAATATGAGAGGAGATCCTATAAATTGAAGGAGGCAAATACCAGAAAATCCAACACACGTGGGCAAGGAGACGGCAAGGCAACCCACAGAGAAGGAGCCCAAACGGCAGAGTAAGATGCTTGAAGATATGCGGCATCTCACTAGTAACCAGAGATGTGCCACTGCAAACATCCAGGAGGCGGGCCAAAATTAGAAGATCGGAAAATACCCAATGTGTGTGGGCACCTGGACACTCGATGGGTGTGCATGGAAAGCAATCTGGCATTACTCAGGGCACGAATCCTGCATGCATCACAGGACCCAGCATTACACTCCATGGGGAACCTCCAAATCTTGCCTTCCTCCGGTACCTCAGAAAACCCTTCGTTTCCTGTTTATTCGCTTGCGTTGGTGGATGCGGAGAAACTTTTCCGCCGACGGTCAAGTACAACCGAACAGTCAAAAGACTAGTTGAGGTGTACCTCCGTAAATATCACAATCCTTGGTGCGTTCTGGAATTTGCAAGCTGCTCCCTTTCCTTGACTTGCGAAAAATTTTTTCCCATCCAGCTACTTATTGTTCGTTGGTATGTCCTTATTGTTCAATGCAGAACAACCTTTAGAGAGGGACGAGATGCTTCTATGTACAAGCCACGAGCAGATGGCAGATGCCATCCCTGGAATTCTGTTTCCGGAGGTTTTCGATAATGAAGCATGTTTAGTCTCACGGCTTGACTCTGGACCACGGTAATGTGCATCGAGGTGAGCCTGTGCACACGATTTACCCTAATTTTGAACTGTGAATTGTCTTATTACATTTCACCAAATATATATGTTTGTTTTCATCATTCCCAGCTATACTGACCGAGATCCAATAAGAATACCTTCCTATTTATAAACAAATGCAATCAATAAAAAAAACAAAACACTGAAATGGTTTCCAAACACTGCCCATGAAAGCTAAGCTGTCCTTCAACTGTAAATGACAAGAATTTAGATTTAGCCCTATTCAGCATCCTTATATGATGAAAGCGAGTATAGTTGAAGAGATAAGGAATTACCAGTCACGGAAACTGAAAACAGCTCCAAAAAGACAAAAGAAACAAAAAAGCAACCACAAAGAATTGGAAAAAAATGCATCTTGAATGCCTGTCAAGAAACATTTTTTGAAAGTGAATATTACATGGAGGTTGTTTAAAAAGCAGATGTTTTGAACACAGCGCTTGGTAACTATTTGCTGACTAAATAGATACACAAATGACAAAGAGTACCAGCTACACCGGGTGAGTCAGTGTCCTTTTGCTTCTGGGCAGCTTCATGTCAATTAAACTTAAATGGTTTTTCTAAACATGTGACCACCAAATAAAATATTCTGTGCTTCACTCTGTAACGTGAAAAATATCTTCATGGCAACGATCAATGACTTATTGAACTTAAGAAGCTGGTTATGTTTAGGCAATAAAGCCTACCAAATAGTTTGCAGAACTTGGGAAGAAAGGATAGGGAAAAAAATACTACACGAAGCAGACCCTACGGTTCACTCAACTGCCATCAAAAAGTCCATCCCCTGCTAATTTTGGAGCAGTCTCTATAAATACAGCATGTAAACGGTCATAAATGGCAGAGTGAATGCTTCAGCTGTCTTTTTTTAAAGTTTATTTATTTTTGAGAGACAGCACTAGTGGGGGAGGGGCAGAGAGAGAGAGGGGGAGAGAGAGAGAATCCCAAGCAGGCTCCACGCTGTCAGAGTAGAGCCCGACACAGGGCTCAAACTCATGAACCATGAGATCATGACCGAAATCCAGAGTTGGATGCCACCCAGGCGTCCCTTCAACTGTCTTTAGCAAAATTTCTCTAAGGTCTCAAAGACAACTATTTATGCCTGGAGACTACACATAATGATCGAAACAGGAGGAGACGTACTTAAACTCTACGGCACTCTAAATAAAATAATCACGCCGAGCATTCATTCTGTAAGCCTCCCTCATTCTTCCTCAAAATCTAAACTATTTGTGTGTGTTGGCTCTGAAATGTGAGCAGGAAAGAAAACCAGGATTCACCTTTTCGAGGTAGCAAGGCAATGGTACACCGAGTCACTCAACCCTTCCTACTCAACACGTAGAACTTGTCCACAAGGTCAGTGAAAGGGCAGAATACGATGCACTTGCGTTTACTTTACTGAATCAAAAAAATGAATGAATCTTGGAAGCTGTCAAGATTCCATGTTTATGAAGACGATGAGAGGTCCTTCAGCTCTTCCTGAGACCATCATGTAACTTTAACTGTGACAGCTCAGACAACAGTTTTGCAGCAGATGGACACTAATCCTACTTGTGCTGACAGATCAGTGACTCTTATCCCTCCCGAGTATTACCACTTCCAGGTAATGTCAAAGAATATAACGGCTGCCCACATGATAGAAGTTGTGCTTTTAATTTCTGTTCATTGAGGCCACATAACGACATAGATTTACTACAAACCCAATAAGATCTTTCAACCCATTGGTTATTATTACGAACAACTGCATCCGCCTTCATCTGAAAAAGTAGTACGTATTTATCCAAGGTGTATTAATTCACTCTACAGATAAGGCTTGGTTGCGAATGGTTTGAGGAGTCTTGCAGAATTTCCATGGTCCCCAAGGGTCTGTGGCCCCTTGGGGCAGACTGCCACCTGATTATCCCATCTGCCGTGGGGCTGAAGTTACAGCTGCTGGGAGACACCAGTGTGTTAGCAACCCTGCTCATCAGGATTTTCTATCTGGTCACCCTCCATGCCCGTTACTAGGGAAGGTGACAAATTTTGCTTTTACATGAAAGTTTCCTCTAGCAGAAAGAGCGCCCTCCGTTCTGGCAATTCCCCCCAACATTCCCCAGGTTCTTCTCCTGGGAAGGACATAAAGACTTCACTCTCAGCCCTCCTTCACCCGGCCACATCAAGAAGGGTGCATTCACTACGTGGAGAAGGAAGGCTTCCTCCCAATCAGGTTCCCTTTAAACAGCACCAAATTCAAACAAAAAAGAAAACAGCACAGGTCCATACTATTTGGTTCCAAAACAAGACATCCAGCCATCTCTGGATTGTGTGCGCCTAGTCCCCTTTGCATCTGCACCCACATGAGGAAGCGTTGGGAAGGCGACACAATCGATATTCTTCATCCAGCCATCTGGGTGCCCTCTCAGGAAAGAGAGGGTTGATCCCATGAAAGATCTAGCACCTGACATCTTTCCTACCATTTTCCTGGATGGGGCCTCGAGCGAAGGAAAAAACAAGTGGACCTTAGTGTGCTTTCTCCTTTACACAATTTCCTCAATTTACACAATTTACACAATTTCCTCCCGTGTTTATTTGCATCAATGGAGCTCGTCTGTGTTCACCAGCATCAAGTTGGCCTTGGAGAATCTGAATGATTTCACCTGCTCCCCAGGCTGCACCTCTTTTCTTAGGATTATTTCGTGAACAAAGGCAACTTTCCTGGTGGGATGAAGGTCGAGCAGCCAGTATCGTCATGGCAACGGCAGCTCTGGATTAGGAGTAACGCCCAGAATCCCTGCCAGGGAGCTGGACACACAGGGCTCTGGACATTGTACCCCTCATCGCCTTCACAGCAGGGAGCGCGTTCACAAAGAGCTAGTATTTTCTCATTTATTCACAGCAGGGAAGCACAGCAATTGGGATTGCACAAACTGGTTTTGCCAAAAACACGAGACTGGGCCAAATGGCGCAGGAACAAAATGCTTCGAAAAGCCGAGCATCTTTCTCGCTCACACAGAGCGTGAACGTTTCAAAGACGGTATTAGAGGGCCGTTCTCTTGGCAAATGCTTGAAAAAGAAAAAGAAAGAGCGAACCCACTCCCCTATTCTATTAGAGCGGGATTCAGAATGAAAATAATTGAATTAAGCATTTTCACAATGCCCACAAAAGAGAGCTACCGTTATTAACAGAATAGAAAAAGCCCGTGTGGCTTATTCATTTTCTTTTATATTTGAATTCATTCTGTTCGTCATGCCACCAGGGCTTGGGCTCGACAGAAAGAGGCAAGTGCCCCTCTGCAGCCTACAGCATGCTGCGGCTGGAAGGGGAGGGCCATTACTCTCCAGGGCGAGGATCAGCCTTTGAGAAGGAAAAAGGGAGGGGTCCCTGATTCCCAGATTACGTAACAACGAATGACCCGCTGAAATGACTGTGAAGGTCACCAGAGCTTGGAGCTCTCTGCGCCCCCCACCTCCATCATCCCCCACAGAGATTTGCTGGAGTCTCAGCAGGAGGGAGAGCAGGTCACGTGTGAACGGAGGGGCCGTGGCTCTGTGCCTGGCCACAAATGGGACCAGGACCTGCAGGTGGAGAGGCCGGTGCAAGGGAGGGCACACGCGGGTCTTGCATGGGCACACGGCTGTCTGTGGTCTGGGACGCATCTGCAGAGGGGGCTCTTAGTGGCAGCGGTCTCTCGAAAGAGCAGGTGCCGGTCATCAAGAGAATGTGGCATGTGGCTTTCAGAGAACCGATGAGCAGATATATAAGCAACAGACTCCTACTTCCAAGAGAGAGGGCAAACATTAAGCAGGGGTCAGGCCCTCAAATAGGCTAGGGTTCAAATCAGACTTTTTCTTTTTACGTTTATTTATTTTGAGCATGAGAGAGACAGCATGTGTGCAGAGTGAGCAGGGGAGGGGCAGAGAGAGAGACAGAGAGAGAGAGAGAGAGAGAGAGAGAGAGAATCCCAAGCAGGCTCCAGGTGTCAGCGCACAGCCCGATGTGAGACTCCGACCCATGAAACGTGAGATCGCGACCCGAGCCGAAACCAAGAGTCGGACGCTTAACCAACAGAGCCACCCAGGCACCCCAAATAGGCTAGGGTTCAAGGCCAAATAAGAACTAGAATAGAAAGGGGAGTAAGCAAGCTGAATAAATCAAATACGTGCAGCTTATTGTGTGTTTATCAGATGTCAGTCAAGTGTTATTTTAAAAAAGGAGTATCATTTCATGTCGGAACTTCAAATAAAGGCCGTAAAAGTTAAAAAACAAAAAAAGAAGAAGACAAAGAGAGAGAGAAAAGAAGCGAGGGATTGAAGAAGAGAGGGCTAGAAAGAGAGGGGTCCGGTGGGCCCTGGGGCATGGCGGCCTGCATCTGACTTTGGGACCAGTCCAGCGAGCAAACTCGGAGCCCATCCTCCAGTGGCATCAGGCAGGCAGGCAGACGTGAAGCCCACGTACGTAAACCTTTGTATCTCCCTCTGACACGGCCGGGCGGGCGAGGACTGACCAGCTCGTCCCAGTTTGCCTGAGACTTTCTCAGACTTTCCCGCGTTCCAGGAATCCCCCCAGTTCTGGGCAAACACGGACAACTGGTCACCCTACTGGCGCCTGAGCCGCTGTCCTGGGTCCTGTAGATCCCATTACTCGTCAGTGATGTGTCATGAGACACCAGGACCGATGAGCAGGATCGCACACCCGGAGTGCACGTTAACAGTAACGCTGGTGCTTTCCCTTCATACTTCTGACGGATGTTTTTCAAGCTTTTACTTGTATTTAAATGAAACAGTTAAGGTTCTGACAAAGGTGTACGGCCCAGTTATTTCTAGAGGGAGTCTGGAAGTTGGGCGTGAGGAACTGGGGTGGGGGGCCCTGTCTCTCCACGGTTCCCCACTCGAGATGCTGTTCTTTGGGGAGGCGTCCTGAAAAATCTGCCTTATCTGCTCCAAAGCTGCGATCTCATTCCATAAGAGATATGTCACTCGGATTCCTAGCTCAATGAAAGCCATATGATGCTCTGGAACATCCTCCCATCAGTATTTGTATAGGTTAAACGAGAGTCCACCGACCTGGAAAGAGTTTAGGCAGAATTTCCTTTCATGGGAGGGGCTTAAAGTTTAATCACCCACTTTGGGGCGGGGGGAAGGAGCTCACTCTGGATTCAAAAGTCCATCAGGACTGTTTTTTGTGGCTGTTTTTATTGTAGCATTTTCCCCCTTTGCAGGCATTAGTTTTCTTCACACAACATTTTACCCTTTTCGTGCAATACGGTCACATTTTGAAAAGGTTAAAGACATGGGAACCAAGTAAACAACCCATTTAAATATAGGTCATTCGTTGAACTCAGGCTATTTGTGAAAATGTATTTAGGTAGAGTACTACTAAATTAACTCTCAGCTCCAAAGGTCCATTCTATGTTAGCTATATAAAGTGTCCTGCTATTTTTTATGCATTCGAGAATATTCTAAATGAAAGTTAACATGGCGGCATGCATATTCCAGTAATTTTTATATGCCATTTTTAAGGATGATGGCTTTGCTGGTACGATTGGCACCATTAGTTCTGTGTGAGGTCAAAGAATGAAGCTGGAATTCTGTGAAGGGAAAGTGGTGTATGAGTTTCCGGTGACTTTCTTTCTGATATCCTTCACTATTTTCTAGACTCACGCCTTTCCCACTCTTGACATGGGAAGTGGACGGGAGCCCCGCCTTGGGCACTGCGTGGGCCTGAATTACTTTCTCTGTAATTGAATGCCAGGAAGAGAGTTTTCAAGTCCTGAGATGGTAATTAAACACAGCATTAACAAAGACAGTACAATAATTGGGCTGAAATTCCGCACAGCCCAGATGGGCTTCATGACAGCCAGAATCCTGGTGTGGTTCCTTCTTTGGAAGAACAAGAGTTACGTTTATAAAAATCCCCCATTGAAAGGCAATGTCATAAACAGACATTCCCAAGGCTGGAAAGTCCCTTTCTGGAGTGATATTGGCGTCTGTGTGATACTTTGTTAAAATACAGATAAGATGGCAGCTATGAAGAGTTGGAAATCACTCTGGTAACTGAGGTAATCTTAACTTTAGCCTGACACTATCTAATGAGGTCTTAATCTTTACTATTTTCTATTTCTTATATACCTACCTAAAGGCTTGGGATCAGAAAGCTCGAGCACTAGCTCCTAATGTTATGTAAACATGCCACCAGGGACACTGCCCACGAGTGTATTTACGCACGAATGGGCATCAATATAACATCTGGCACTTGTATTTTAGTAAGTTGTAGGTTAGCTGTGAACAAGGAACTATATAAGCATAGCATCAAAATAGGGAAATTACAATCAAGACTTATTGGTTTTGGGGGCCAACACAGAACAACATCGCTAATGAATATGGACAAATATTCAGTTCTGCGCTGTTAGAGGCTCTTTGTTAACGAGAATTGCAACATACTCTTTTCCATGAGCATATCGCATACAAAGACAAGACGTGGAGGAGTAGGGGAGGAGAGGGAGCTTTAGGGTAAGGGCTTTTAAAATCCTTTAGAAAAAAATGCAAGCACCACCACAGCCACAGCTGCTACCTACGCAGTTGTATAATCTGGGTCGGTAAGCGACAAAAGCTGTTTGACCAGTGTATTGGTTAAATAATGCTGCATAACAACCATCGATCTCAGTGGCATAAAATAATAAGCATTTGTTTACCTCACACATTTGTGAGTTGGCTGAGAGACTGCTGATCTAGGTTTGGGAAGTTTTGGTAAAATCAGCCTTACTCCAAATGCCTCTCAGCCTCCTCTGGGGCCAGGAGGCGAGCCTGGGAATATTCTTCTCCTGGTGATGGCTGAAGTGCAGAGAGCAAGCCCACATCTCAAAAGTCTACTGCATCACGTCTGGTGGTAGGTAACCTGCCATTGGCCAAAGCAACTCGCATGGTCAAGGCGTGATCAAGGCCAAAGTCAAAGGGCAGGACATACTTTTCACCTGCCACGAGACCAAAGCGAGTTACGCTGCCATGCCCGATATCAATGGAACCAGGAAGTATTTTCACCCAATGGAAATGAGGGGGGGGGGGACATGAATATTTCAAACAATAAACTACCACAATCCACCGTCACCCAGGTAACCAAAAATGTGTTGAATCACTAAACCCCACTCTGGCAACTGAAACAGTGCTATTACGATCAGCTACATTAGTTAGGTTTGGCCACCATAACAGACACTCTCAAATCTCCAAGAGCACACTAAGACACATTGAGAGGGCTGTAGTTTACTGAGGAAACAGTTGGGTTTGGGCTGTATTCCACGTAGTGGCTGTAGGTCAGCTTCTGCAGCTCTGTTCCAAGTTGTGGTTCTTCTCATTCTGAGACCACGCTGAAGGAACAATACCAGTTTGGGATATGCTGTCCTTGTGGCAGAAGGAAAGAGCCAGAGAGCTGTCGAAATGCATGCTGCCTTTACAGCTTCTGCTCTGAACGGGTACCTGGCCACTTCTGTTCCTTGGGCCATCAAGTCAGATGGCCAAGCTTCAGTGGGGAAGTATATCTGCCTGCCCGGAGGCACTGCGGCCAGTCACACGGCCACAGGTTCGGGGGGGGGGTTCATCTTCTTACAGAGAGAGGTGAAGAGCTGGGAACAAAAACACGGTCTATCACAAGTAGTACCGCCTCGTGATGAGAAAAGGCCACTAAGCAACAAGCCCAGCTCTCCACTACGTACCAACAGACCAAGCCTACTACTCCCTAAGCCTGAGCCCACTTAAATCCTTGCTCGCTTTCTCAGCTGTTTTGACACACATTCAGTTTTTAGGGCAATGGCCATCTCTTCAGACCAGCGTCGCCATTCGATGCCTCGTTCAATCACACACGCAGTACTGGTGCGTGTCTACCGTACGAGAATGGAAAGTCGGATCGACTGGTAACTTACTAGGCGTGAGGCAAGAAACAACACACTCCAAGTGACAGGTCGGAAGTAACGTCAGACTGATGCCAAATTTAACCGCAACGTGTAAGAAGTCTGCCCGGCGTGGCCAGGGCAGGAAACAGTTCTATCACCGACATGCTCCCCGGGTCAGAGGATGGCTGTGGATGCCCCAAATGACATTAGGAGACGCTGTTGTGCCATTGCTGTGCCTGGGCTATACCTACCGTGGTCTTGCCAAGAATTTGGTTTTAATTTCTTCAAGTGTGCCTTAAACAGTGCAAAGGCACCCACGTAAGTGTCTAAGCCAACTGTCCTCCTGCATTGGCTAAGTGCCTCGTGTTCCACACTCAGCCCCTCCGCTGACCCTCTACGGGGGTCTTTGATTTCTGTTTTCTACATTGCTTCAGCTTCCTAGAAGTTCCACCCACCTGCCTCATCTGCATTGGGTTTATATTTTTGGACTTTTCTTTTCAGTAAATAATAACTACACTGTTCATACATCCAGAGAGCCTGATGTTCTCATCACCTGTATTTCTACCTTCCAGCTGTGGCTTTAACAAAGTCAGAAGCCAGCTGGGAATTCTGGCAAATGGAAGCCTAGGGACCAGTGAGACAGAGAGCCAGAGTTTATTGGCCCATGAGATGAGTAACATCCATGTGAAATATAACTGTGATGGTTTATTATACAGCCAAACCTTAGAATAACCCACCTGGTTGAATGCTGGAATTCAATCCACCCTACCTATTTCTTCCCATATCCCCCTTCCATTTATAAAGCCCAGGGTTGGGCGCCTGGGTGGCTCAGTCGGTTGAGCGCCGACTTCAGCTCAGGTCACGATCTCGCGGTCCGTGAGTTCGAGCCCCACATCGGGCCCCTGTGCTGACAGCTCAGAGCCCGGAGCCTGTTTCAGATTCTGTGTCTCCCTCTCTCTGACCCTCTCCCATTCATGCTCTATCTCTCTCTGTCTCAAAAATAAATAAACGTTAAGAAAAAAATTTATAAAGCCCAGGCGGTTAGTGTAATCCTAGTTTGTGGTGAATTTCAGGATCTCTTCTGTGATACAGAGCATTGTTTTAAGCTAGGTCTTTTGATCCCCATAAAACAGACCAGGATCTTTGGTGCCAGCGATGGCACGGGCTGGGGTTTGGGGGTGGCTGAGGAAGACAGCATAGCTGCCAGTCCTCCTGCGGACAATGTGCGTCAAGCAGATCCTTTCTAGTTGATTCTAGCTTCACTGCAATCAATGATGTGCACCCTTAGGATGAGGTGGGGATTGGAGAGGTCTTGGAGGATGCGGTAATTTACGTGATAATAACTTCTTCCTAAAGTCAGGATTTACGGACAAAAACGTTCTGTGGAAAGAGAAAATGCTATGATCCTGGGCCATGGGGGCATCCTTGAGATTATATCCAGAGAGCAGGGATACCAGTTAAGGCAGCAAAAGGACACAGAAGGTTTGAAGTGACTATGTAAACATCAGGTTTCAAGATGACCCGGACATTGACATGGGCAATTAGTTATCTGAGTCACTAGAACATGAGAAATTGACAGGGTTACATAGAAACCACAACAGGATCCTGCTTTGCTTTTGGCATTGGGGCTCAAGCCAATGCACTTGAGTGCAATTCCACCACTGGCCAGTATTTCTGAGTATTATAAACTGTATCTTGCACATGGTTATGCTTTGTGGGAACATTAACATCTCTGAAACAGAAAATTGTGGTTTGGTCTATAATTTGACTGAATTCCTCTATTAGCAAGGGGTTTTAAACTGAAATGTCAATTCCTTCTCTTCTTGAAGACAATACTTTGCTTTTCTACTTATGTTGTACAATTTTAAAAGGTTGGGGATGGATAGGTTCAGTTTGAAGACATTTGTTTCAAACCTCAAAGCACCCTTTGAGAAGTGGGTGATTCCAAGAGTGAGACCAGAGACCACAAGATGAGCCTGGGAAAATGTCACCGTGCTAATGAGCAAAGCGGCATTCTGAAACTCCTAGGATATGGCAGAGGGAGCCCGGAACCAACAAAGATGAGCCTTGTCTGTCCAAAGATGGGGCAATCTAAGCACAAATCAGGATAATGACAATAACTGAGAAGGGCTGACTCATAGTAGGTTAAAACCCAGATGTTAATGAGGCTTAAAATTTTTTTTTAAAAAACCCCACAACACACAATTCACTGATAACTTTTGCAGAATGCAGTGAACCGACTTGTTATTTTGAAAAGAAAGAATTACACGTTTCCTGCCTTTCCTGTAAGACCTGTATCTCAGAGTCACCAAATGATTGATGGGTGAAGTTAGTCTTTATGTAAGTATTCCAGCAATATATGAAATAATAACGATAACATGGGAATACTGTCACTTGCGACCTCTGATAAATTCATAAATCCAGGCAACGACGATCACAAAACATCACAAAAGAAGAAACAGGCAGACATGAGCTATCTCTTAATGGAAATGTACTAAACCACTTACGAAGTAGGATTGCCAAAAGTATCAAACCCAAACTTAATTAAGCTCTAGATCTACCTACCAACTGATAGGGAACACAAGAGACAGAGGGCCATATTAAAGGATCCTAAGGATGTAATCAACAAAATTTAGACTGCAGAAAAGTCTACAGAAACAAAAAAAAAAAAAAAAAGAGGAAGAAAGAAAAAAAAAAACCCTAGCATTCTTTATTCCCAAGGTTGCAAGGAAAAGAAAAGAACAGGAACCTATAGATTAAAGACCGAAGAGGCTTATGAGCCAATCACAATATGTAATCATCAGACAGTGGTGGCTGGGGCACTAAACTCCGAGAGAAATTCATGTCTGGCTTCGAACCTGACTTTCAAATGGAGATCATCTCACTGCTTAAAGCCAGAGTTAACATGTTTTGGAAGCCACTGGATCCATCATTCACGATCCTTCCACAAGCACAACCATGTAGAGCATTGGACTACTTCCCTGGGGAAATGTCTCTACAGTGTTTGTGAATTAGAAGTGGGTCAGTGGGTCTATGGGCGCAGCGTTGAACTGGTCCCCCGAGGATGTGCAGAAGTAGCTGGGGCCTCTTAGCGGTACTCACAATAACACATCACATGCCTCGTCAAGTGGTGCCTTCTTCTGGAAGCCATCAGAACACACTGGTTTCTTTCTTTCTTTTTTTTTTTTTTTTTCTATTTTTTTAAAACCTTGATGTAGATCTGACAAATGCTTAACGCCAGGACTACGTGTGCAGTGTCTTCAGTATACTGCTGAGCGAGGAGTAAAAATACTTATTGGACTATTAAAACTGAGTGCAGATTATTATACGTTTGATCCTGTTGTGAAGGCCAAGGCTAACGGGATGAGAGCAAGGTGTGAAGGCAGTGGATACTTTTTCCCTGAAAGGAATACACAGCCCAAAGGTGCTCAGAGAACCAGGATCGCTTTAACCTTAATGGTTAAAGCAGATTTTTTTCTTTTTATCTTTACCATACATTGTACAATCTGTAAACCCCCAGGTACATCATCACAATCCAGTGACAACTGGTCAACTGAAACCTTTGTAAACATGGAGGCTCCTGCTTGTTGCCGAACATAAGAGTGAAGGAAAAAGGTAGAAATCCAAATATCTCCGACCAAGTTCTGGGGGGCTGGGGAGGTGATAATAAAACCAACGAAGCCTGTTTTCTCTCAGAATGTTCTATCGAAACTGAGTGCTACCAAAAAAAAAAAAAAAAATGTTAGCAACCTAATATTCTTCAAGATACGTATCTTCCAAAAATTCTTCCCTCACATCCCTTTATAAGAAATCTTCTGTTATTCTATATTCACTTTGTCTCTGTAGTAAAGCATTGCCATGTCTTTTCTTTTTCTTTCAAAATCTTATTTATTTCTGAGAGAGAGACAGAGCATGAGAAGGGGAAGGGCAGAGAGAAGGAGACACAGAATCCAAAGCAGGCTCCAGGCTCCGAGCTGTCAGCACAGAGCCCGACACGGGGCTCAAACCCACAAACCATGAGATCATGATCCGAGCTGATGTCAGACGCTCAACTGACTGAGCCACCCGGGCGCCCCACATTGCCATATCTTTTTAGATATTATTCTCTAATTATTCAGGTGTGGCTTCAAATATATCTGAGGCATATCAAAGCTTCCAAAGAGCAAAGAATAAGCTTTAGTCCCCACCATTTCTTTTAGTGTAATGATACAGAAGCACCCCAAAAGGCTTTGCTGGACAAAGGAAGAAGAAAAAGAAGGGAGGAAGGGAATGAGGTAAGGAGGGAGGAGTAGGCCAGCCAGCATGTGTAAGTCTAAAGGTTGAAAACTACATTCTTGCTCAAGTTCTGATTCGAAGAAACAGTATTTCCAAGACTAAATTTAAAGACAAATCTTTAGACTACACTGAATGTCAAGAAAAGATCTCTAGTTTGTGCAATTAAGATGAATGAATGATTTCATAGTACGGGGCCTACGGTAGGTAAAGTTTAATAATGTAAGTGACAAGGTGCAACTATGAAAATACGGACTAAGTGGCCAGTTGGGCTCAACCTTAATGCTGTCACAGCTTCCAAGTGTGTCTTCTCTAATGCACCTTGTGATTCTCCCCAAGGCGGTTTTTTTTTTCCTTTTTTAAAGCCAAACTAAAAATGATTTAGTCAGATGTTTGATAATGAGACAAATTAATTCACTCACTTGAATAATATTTGTTACCAGTAATAAATGAAATTACCTCTGAGTAATTTGGTGAGAGATACTTCCCATTGCATTTGGCAATGTTCCTCAGAATTTTTAATGCTTTATCTCCTTTCTTCCGAGTAATCAGCCAGCGAGGAGATTCAGGAACCACCCTGGCAAGAAGACTTTGTTGAGTATGTCTAGGAATTTCAAAACCTTAACAGTTAATTAACAACCTCACTTTCCCTCTTAAAATAGAGCTTGCAATTCGTTAAAACTTTAGGAGATTCTGAGAGTTTAGAACATGCTCTTTGAAACATAGATTATCTTGGAAAGCTTATAATGGAGGGAAAAAATGCTCACTTGATAATTGGATCATGGGTCATAATAAAAACAATCAATATTACATTGTTCTTGTAAGACCAGGCTAACCTAGAATACAGTGTCCTAAATTACACACATGAAAAGAATTCAATGGGCACTTAGGCATGTATGTAAACTGATTTCCCCATATATTAAAATTAAATTAGAGAAATGATCAAAATGTATTCGCTTCAGTAAGAGTCAAATGTATACACCTGTAGCTTTCTGGTAACTTAATTTTCTGATGCTCTCAACATTTTCTTATTCCTGAGAGGATTCCTGAACAATATTAATTTGCATAATAGAACACACAGGGAAGCAAAGAGATTTCGTTGCATTTAATTTGCATGTTGAAATATCGGCAGGTAGGGTTTGTTACCTTACAGTGTTCGTGAAAATATTACAAAATAACAAAACATAACTAATACTCTGGAGTTTTGTGTTTTGGTACTTTATTAATCTATTTTAATGAGAACTATTAGTCAATTAATGACCACTCTCTATAAATTCTCAAACACTCTAGAAATTCTCAAAGCCCACGGCTACTCTGGAGATGTCAGAAAATCTCCTTAATTGCTTTCATTTTCCTGTTGGTTTAGAAAGTGCAGATTCTACATTTCTGTGGAATAAGAATAAATTCAATAATGACCAGAACCACTTTACCAGTAATAAAGGAGGAAGAGAAAGCTGGGCAGCGTTATGGCTAGCTGGATCCCTTGCCAACTGGGGATAAAGTAGGCAATTCCAGGGAGAATTATGATTCCAAGGGTGAAGAACATTTGGACTACTATCCCCACAATTCTCCTTTGCTTTGAACCTACTATTTCTGTTACTGAAGGAAAACAAACACAGAGGTTAGGGAAGCTCGAGTTGAGCTCCAAAATAAACACACAGAGACATTACATCTGTCATATCCATCGGCATTGTTAGAACACCACAGAATTCTTTCTTTTTTAATTTTTTAAAGTTTATTTATTTATGAGAGATAGAGACAGCATGAGTGGGGGAGGGGCAGAGAAAAGAGGGAGACACAGAATCTCAAGCAGGCTCCAGGCTCTGAGCTGTCAGCACAGAGCCCGACGTGGGGCTCGAACTCACAAACTGTGAGATCATGACTGGAGTCGGACGCTTAACCGACTGAGCCACCCAGGTGCCCCAACACCACAACATTCTTAAGGACACTAAAACTTCCATGCCTGCTGGAGCTGGGTTTTCTGCTCACTCTCTTCTCTGCCAGTTATTGGCAGGCACTGGCCACACTCATCTTACACACACAGCCCAGCACTCTTCTCGTTATACAAAAAAATGTATCTGTTGATTTTAGGAAAGCTTAAATGATGACTATTGTATCAATACAGAAGTAAAACAAACTGGCTAGATTTCTATCACGGTATCTCTAAAGGGGTGCATATTATAGTCTCTTTAGGAGATTCTTTATGAGCATTAGACTCTACAAATGATTTTTTCAAGATCACAAGATAGTTTCTATTACATCATGGTCCTCTCCACAGTGTCAGACTTTACATGTAGGTGATATCTCTTTAAAAGTCACATGGGGAATTTTATTGCTGGCATCCTTCTCCACCCAAACGAATCCATTTCTATCTGTCATTAATTCTATTCCAATCATCTTGGGATTACGCTACTTGGTTGTGCCCTAAGATCGCAGCTTTGAAAATTCACCTACACTTGGATCTCCTTAGAAATGCTTCATATGCCAAAGTTATCCCTTCTGCCCCAGCCAGCGACAGGCAACTTCCCGGCCCATACAAAGACCTTCAGAGGGTCCTTAAGGTGGGCACTGCTTGGGGAAGGATTGTCTAGCAGTGATGGAAGGGACTAGAAGCCTACAGATCCAGAGCAATACTGTAAAAGAAGCTTTTGCCTCTCCCTGGTCACAAATCCACCGTGACCCTTAGAGGAGGTGACTGGTCTGGACATCACTGGCAACAGAGCCCAAGTAGCATCCAGGACTTTTCTCAGTAAAAGGAGCAAACAGCAAAGGGAAGTTTTTCTTTCTAGAAAGGTCAAACTTTCTGGTTACGGAAGTAACAAAGGTTCACAAATGAGCGTCTCATTTTTAGGTCCTATCTCCTTCACAGTTAAAAAGCTCTCCACTTGTACACAAGGAATAGAATTAAGAAATATTTGAGAACACAGGAGTGTCGTCTCAAACTATATCCCAGAAATGCACAGAGAATGCTTTAAAAAGGTTTCAAAGAATTGCTGAAATTTTTCATAAACGTCAATCTCCCAGAAGGCAAACAATAACTTGTGATAACAGTACAGCAGTTATCTGCAAGAGCGTGGTTCACCCCCGTATTTTGTGATATTCCGTATGTGGCCAGGACCTAAAAATGAGAAGTTCATTTTGCCAGAGTCAGAGTCTCACCGCGGCGACCTTCCTATTTGCAGAGATCATTCGTGTGGCAGCCGCGAAGCCTCATCATGCGAGCCCGAGGAGGCTCAGCGGCCGGCACCGCCCAGACACCTGACCCTGGCGTCAAAGAGACACGGAGCGCAGCAGTGTCTTACCGATCACGTAGCAGGTCATCCACGTGCCCTTTCCAAACACACCTTGTAGGAAGCGGAAGGTCACAAACACGGGGAAATTTGGTGCGAACGCCACCACAACACCGGTGACGCCAACACCGAAGCAGGATATTAGGTAAATGACTATCCTGCCGTACCTTTTTGAGAAAGAGAGAGGAAGAAGTCACCTTTGGCATTTTCTCCGACACAGTGAAAAGCACTATCGGTAAGTGTTGTTAGAAGAGGCTTCAGGACAGAAATTTTGTTTTCGACGCTGCATTATTACTACTGTGTACAGGATGGCTGAGAATTCTGCGTTTCGTTCTGCAGCAAAACCAGGCAAGTAAGGACATGTGTTCCTGAAATGGCATTGCAAAACGCAAGGCACAGAATGCATTTTTGGGGGGATTGCAGTTTCCAAAAAGATGACCCTCTCTGTCACATACGGTCGCCCTGGTGGCCCAGCTTTGATACCTTTCTAGAATTTTTGTGGGTGGAGTTGGGAGGAGAAAGGGAGAAAGCCCCAGGAGCGGGCTTCAGTCGTGGCTCACTCATCCACCAACCATGCGACCTTGGGTCCGTTTCTTAAGGGAACCAAGATTCAGATTTTGTTTGTTTGCTTGTTTCTCCCCTCCCTTTCTACAGTGAAGTTGTACAGGCTCAAATGCGATGCTGATGTGAAAGCTGCTTACAAACTCTAAAGTTCACGACCAGGGCGAGCTGTTCTTAAGTTTCGCATTTTAGTCTCACCGTTTACGTAGCTGTTACTAAAGGCGTAGGCAAAGGGCACAGGTTACCGTCGTGGGCAATACTCTGGGATTCTGATGCTAAACGGTTCAGTACAACTGTGCCAGATTACTGGCTGGTGAAAGTCTGTCATCAATGACCTTTATGAGACTTGATTCAAAAACATTCTCCCATAGAAATTCCCACCAAATTCACTCATGCAGTGTCCTGCTTCGGTCAGCGGAGCAGAGACGGAAGTAGTTCTCATTTATTCCGGTTTTAAAATTCACCGTCTGTCCTTCCTACACTGTCCTCTGGTAGATTTGGGGCCTATTAAATTGTTTCTGGTGCTTTCCTTCCACGATATAGAAGCAGAGAAGGAGCCGACCGACGGTTGGCCCTGTGGTGAGGCAGAATCGTTCATGGGTCTGTCTTCTTCTTCAAAGCACGGAATCATCAATGAGGACAGGTGTGCAGGCCCCTGCTGGAACATAGGTAGGAAAAGCCCCCCTCCTTTAGTTGAGTTCTTTTGTTTGGGGATTATGTTTATTGACTGTGAGAGAAGAACATGAAGAAGCAGCAAAACCTAATGTTTAAATCAGGAAGAGTAACAACTAAAATGAAGAAATACGTGTTGAAAACACATCACTCAATTCGAAGCCATAGCAGCTAGGAGAGAAAGTGATGTGTGGGGAGATTAAGAAAAGAAAGATGAATGGGAAGGGCTATAAGAGGAAACCATAGAAAAAAACACGGATAAAAGACGGGGAAAGAGCATCAGACACAAGGATTAAGGAGAAACTCACATGCAGAAGACGGGGTCAGGGGGCCGCAGGAGAAAAATAAGAGACAGACGAGGGAGCAGAAAAAGAAAACAAAGGTTATACTTTGAAGTCCTGATCCGGCCAAATTCAGATTGTCAACTGGCTAAAGCATTTGGGGCATTTTATTGTCTCCAATTAGCTAATTAATTGCTGTGGGCAGTTCTCCAAGAAGTACCCTTAAGCACTGTGCACTGTGTGCTGGGTCACAGGGACCCATCAAGGCTGGGCTTAGAGTGACCAGAGCGATATCCAGCCAGACACGGTCAATGGCCAAAGCTTTCCTACCCCTGTCCTAAGGGGTATAGAAGGAATTATTAAATTACTGCATGTATTTTCATAGTTAGAATTGGGATAAAGGAATAGTTAGGCATGGATGTAATAACCAACATCAATAATGTCCGAAACAGGAATGTTTGAATAGAAAAATTACTATGTTCAGTATACATACTCACCATGTCTGCCATTAATCTATATCTTTATGAATGTTAAATAATAGATAAAATTCTCTTAAAGGTCTTTGGAAAAACTGTGGTTTTTTTTTTCTTGCAGAGTTTTTAACTTGTAGAATAAAATACAAGGATTTCTTTTAAAAAATACAACCGAAACATATTGGGAAGGGGCCGACTCTATGACTAAATTAATCCAGACCACAACCAGTGAGTTATGGAAGCACAGGGAATCAACTCTGTCCGCAGTGTCCAGCCAGCTATCCGTCTGTCCCATGATGAAGTTACTGCCTTGCCGGTGTGTGTTTCCACTAAGATGCTTTCAGATCCACGGGGAGCGGTCCCATCCATTTGTACAGTTCAAGCAGTAAGGAGACGTAGTTCAACAAGGAGAGAATTAGTCTAACCAAACAAGTGTGAATGTCACAGGTAGAGAAAATAAGATTCCCCCCCCCCAAGTTTGACAAAAATTGTTTCCTAATGTTAACATAAAATATTTTCATCCCCACACTTATGCATCATGTCAATGGCTGTCATATTCGTGCCTACCTGTCCGCCGCATAACCCAAGGTGAAGGCTCCGGCCAGGAAGCCCAGGTTTAGGACGGCTTGTGTGAGGTCCAGCATCCAAGCATTGACACACACGAGGTCAAACTGGGAAAACAAAGGAAATGCATGGGAGTCACGTGACCATGCTTATCCTCAAGACATCTGGTCTTCTGTCTAGATCTGTGATCGTTAAACATTTTTGCCCAAACACTCCTTACATTTTTTAAACGTTTCACATGCATATTTTTATATTGATACGTAAGGGGTTTTTTTTTGTTTTGTTTTTGTTTTTTGGTCAGTTTCAATAACGGGCAAAGATGTCCCCACTGTCTCCAACAGTCTAAATACTGAAGCCACCGGACACCTACCATCACCCAGTAAAAACCAGTTCCTCAGTGGTCTCAATCTGAAGTCGATCTTTTTTTCTCTTTGAGTTCTTGTTTTCATTCCCACATACCTACACCCTCGTATTATAAGCAGAACATATTTTATTGTGTTTTGTGTCAGTGCGTATTGCATCAGCCGTGAGGTACACAGATACTTCTGTGTGTAAAAACTATATATATAAGTTGACATTTAATTACAAATTTTTCCCTGTGACAACGTCTCGAAATATTTTCATCCTTTCTGATGGGGTTATAATTACAGTTACTAGACTGCAACGGATGCAAATAGAAAATGTAGGAATCTTGAAAAAGAATTACTGCACAGGGGTAACATTTTGTTGGAAATGCGGCTCTCTGTTTCTAGAAGAATGTTAAGAAAGCCTGGGGTTTTCCAGCCAGTTCATGTCATCTGGGGAAGAAGACTGTTTATTACTAGAGTCAGTTATGGCTAAACATCAATTCTGCTCCATTTTTCATTTTTATAAATACACATGCCAGGAAAACATATGTGTATAAATAAATTATTGAGAACTGAGAGAGTTTTGTTACAGCAATGTTACTCAATTCTTCTGTCTCCCTCTCAGCTACGTGCCAAGACTCACAGAGCAATCTATCATCAAAATTAGTTTTACTTGCCTATTAACCAACATGCCCTTTTCAGTCCTACGCTCTTGCTGCAAGGAAAGAAAAGGAGACCGCCACACTTACAAAAGTTGTTGAATCAGATCATTAGGCGCAGTTACTTTCTTTCCTCATGATCTTCTTCATACCAAAACCAATAGCCTAAACTGTCCCACTATTTCATTCCCCACAGTTTTTAAAATATGAAATTTATTGTCAGATTGGTTTCCATACAACACCCAGCGCACATCCCAACAGGTGCCCTCCTCAATGCCCATCAGCCACTTTCCTCTCCCTCCCACCCCCCATCAACCCTCAGTTTATTCTCACTTTTTAAGAGTCTCTTATGGTTTGCCCCCCTCCCTCTCTAACTTTTTCCCCCGCCCCTCCCCCATGATCTTCTGTTAAGTTTCTCAGGATCCCCATAAGAGTGAAAACATAAGGTATCTGTCTTTCTCTGTATGACTTATTTCACTTAGCATCACACTCTCTGGTTCCATCCACGTGGCTACAAAAGGCCACATTTCATTCTTTCTCTGCCAAGTAGTATTCCATTGTATATATAAACCACAACTTCTTTATCCATTTATCAGTCGATGGACATTTAGGCTCTTTCCATAATTTGGCTATTGTTGAGAGTGCCGCTATCAACACTGGTGGGAATGCAAACTGGTGCAGCCGCTCTGGAAAACAGTGTGGACGTTCCTCAAAAAATTTAAAATTGGTCTACCCTATGTCCCCACAGGTTTTAAAACATCAAGTCAGTGCATCATGGCGAGACGGGAGAGAGGCAGGGTTCCTTTAGCCAAGTGGGAGAAGGACCTTTAGGAAAAAGGACCCGCGTCCTCATCACATGCATACTCTCAGGCAGATCCGTTCTGGACCTACATGAGCCGAGGCTGACAATGGAGTCCCTTCAACGTATCCAGACCCTCCACCCTGTGAACGAATGGCTTTGCATACCTCCAAATGGCTTGCCCACCCCAGCTTGAGGATCGCTCATAAATACACATTCATAAGCAAACTGTCACATTTATTTACGGAACCCAACTTCTTGCCTTGGTTCCACAGCTAATGACCGGTCACTTAACACAGCTGGGGAGAAAATGGGAGCGTTGGTAGCTGGCCCATGTCACAGAGTTGCTGAGAAGATTTATGGAGATTAAAAAGTAAAAAGATTTCCATATATGCAGAGGATAGTAATTTTGGTAACTTGAAGTGAGTTTTATCATCCATTCAGGTACTAGTCTCTCAAGGCACGGCAGTTTGACTATAAGTAAACTTGCAGACGATTAAAATTAACTGAAATAATTTCCCACTGGAGTTAACCATGCAGAGAATGCAGTTAGAGGACAGCAGCATGCAGAAGAATGAAAATGGACCACTTTCTTACACAACACACGGAAATAAATTCAAAATGGATGAAAGACCTAAACGTGATATTTGAAGCCCTATAAATCCTAGAAGAGAGTACAGGCAGTAATTTCTCTGATGTTGGCTGTAGCAACATTTTTGTAGATAGGTCTCCTGGGGCAAGGGAAACAAAGTAAAAATAAACTATTGGGACTTCACCAAAATAAAAATTTCTGCACAGTGAAGGAAACAATCAACAAAACTATAAGACAACCTACTGAACGGGAGAAGATATTTGCAAATGACATATCCGATAAAGGGCAGTATCCAAAATATATAAAGAACTGATACAACTCAATACCCAAAAAACAAATAATCCAATTAAAAATTGGCAGAAGACATGAACAGACATTTCTCCAAGGAAGACACAACAGATGGCCAACAGACACACGAAAAGATGCTCAACATCACTCATCATCAGGGAAATGCAAATGAAAACTACAATGAGATATCACCTCACACCGGTCAGAAGGGCTAAAATCAAAACCACAAGAAACAAGTGTTGGCGAGGATGTGGAGAAAAAGGAACCCTCTTACGCTTTTGATGGGAATGCAAACCGGTGCGGCCACTGTGGAAAACAGTATGGAGGTTCCTCAACAAGTTAAAAATAGAACTACCCTATGATCCAGTAATCACACTACTGGGTATCTACCTCCCAAATACAAAAACATAATTCAAAGGGATACACGCAACCCTATGTTTTGCAGCATTATTTACAACAGGCAAACAATGGAAGCAGTCCAAGTGTCCACGTATAGATGAATGGATGAGGAAGATGTAGTGTATATATACAATGGAATATTATTCGGCCACAAAAAAGGAAATATTTTCATGGGCAACAACATGGATGGAGCTAGAGTGTATAATGCTAAGTGAAATCAGTCAATCAGAGAAAGACGAATACCATATGATTTCACGCATGTGGAATTTAGGAAACAGGACAGAGGGAGAGAGAGAGAGGGAGAGAGAGAAACCAAGAAGCAGACTCTTACCTATAGAGGACAACCTGATGGTACCAGAGGAGAGGTGGGTGGGGCAATGAGTGAAGTAAGGGACGGGGATTAAGGAGTGCACGAGTCATGATGAGCACTGAAAGATGCATGGAATTGTTCAATCATTATACTGTACACCTGAAACTAATATAACACTGTATATTAATGATGCGGGAATTAAAATAAAAACTTAAGGGGCCCCTGGGTGGCTCAGTCGGTTAAGCGTCCAACTTCCGCTCAGGTCATGATCTCCCGGTCTGTGAGCTCGAGCCCACAAGGGGCTCTGCGGACAACCTGAAGCCCCGCTTCGGATCCTCCCCCTCTGCCCCTCCTCTGCTCGGTGTGTGCAGGTGTGCACACGCTGTCTCTCAAAAATAAAAGGAACGTTTTAAACAATCTGTTTAATTAAAAAATAAAAATAAAAACAAAGAAAAGAATGCAAAAAGGAAAAAAGCATATCAAACAGGCAACTTAGCTGCCAGAGAAAACACTGTGCTTCAGGAAAAGTAGCAACCAACGTCAAATATAAGTTCCCCGAGAGTGGAAGTCACCTCCTCCAGCTGTGCTGCAGGTACCGGGATTAGCTGGGGGCGCAGGCAAGCTCTGCACAGATGACACCGCAAGGC
Organism: Panthera tigris; assembly: GCF_018350195.1. Lineage (NCBI taxonomy): Eukaryota > Metazoa > Chordata > Mammalia > Carnivora > Felidae > Panthera > Panthera tigris. The sequence goes on along the minus strand of NC_056664.1, from coordinate 143,239,401 downwards.
CCAGCAAGAGCTATCCTTCCAACGAATTCGTGCAGCTGCTTTTGAATTGCACGAACTAAAATGCTCCCCAAATATTCTTTAAATCCACGAAAGATTCTCCAATAGAAAACTGATGATCTTTTTCACCCTCCCGTAAGAGAAACTATCAAAAAGTGTTTTTTCATATTTGGTATTAAAATATTTTTCCTTAGGGGCGCCTGGGTGGCTCAGTCGGTTAAGCGGCCGACTTCGGCTCAGGTCATGATCTCGCGGTCCGTGAGTTCAAGCCCCGCGTCGGGCTCTGTGCTGACAGCTCGGAGCCTGGAGCCTGTTTCAGATTCTGTGTCTCCCTCTCTCTGACCCTCCCCCGTTCATGCTCTGTCTCTCTCTGTCTCAAAAATTAATAAACGTTAAAAAAAATTAAAAAAATATTTTTTTCCTTAAAATTTTTTTTAATGTTTATTTTTTTTTTGAGAGAGACAGAGAGAGAGGGAAACAGAATCTGAAGGAGGCTCCGGGCTCTGAACTGTCAGCACAGAGCCCCATGTGGGGCTCAAACCCACAAACCGTGAGACCATGACCTGAGCCAAAATCGGAGGCTTAACCGACTGAGTCACCCAAGCACCCCAAAACAAATGTTCTTCATACTTTAATTGAAAATAAATGTCTACGTGGTTACAGTTCTGTGATGACATTTTCTAAAGGACTGTGATGCATCTGGGCTACGTGTTGCCTGCTCTTTGTGCTTTATTCTGCATCCCAGGGGCTGGAGGTGTGAAAACTTCATTTTCCCAGAATACCTTGCCAGCAAGGCTCCGAGTTCTGGTCCCGCCAGTGGGGGAAGGGGGAGGTAAGTGCAAGATCAGAAGGCTGGAAGCAGGTAGTGGGGCTTCTGCTTCTGGATATGGCAGCAGCTCCAGCTCGAACCGTGGCAGTGACAACAGTGGTTGGTGGCTGAAGTCAGCCAGCATTTCTAACCATGCCCTGTCCACGTCGGAGCAAAGGGGCACTGGGCCCACGGGCACTGCGAGCACTGTAATGCCCCACACAGGGCAAGGGATCTGCAGGCGCTATCCTTCCTGATCTCTCCCGTCTGTGCTTTTCTAGCCCTTCCAAAGCAACTCGAATCCAAATCCTTTTACTAAATCCCTTCCTGCTTGAGATACCTCACCTGGTTTCTGCTTTTATGATGGGAGCCTGCTATCTTTCAAAAGTACAAAATAAATTAAATCATGTACCTGTTAGGAAATGCACACAAGCACACATACACTTGTGTTTCCAGTACGGGGACCAACACAGCAGGGACACGCATTCGGGGGCTTGGTTTTGACCCTAACTCATACATTCAGGAGGCAGCCTGCCTCCTGCCTCCTGGGCCCGGCGCTTGCTAATCAGGTCTTAGCTCACACTGCCTGCTACCACAACAGCTCTGGGTCTGTGATATGTTTTCGTGTTTAAAGAGAGGTCAGCAGGCACGGAAGCTGATGAGCTTCGCAGGCCACGGACTTTTTCCTAAAATAAAGTACTGAAAGTTTGTTGTAGTTCCCAGACAGACCTAAAACCTACCTCTTGTCAAATGTACCCAAGTCTGAATCAAAGACACACGTGTTTATGTCTTTCTTCTAAGGCAATTTATCAAGAGCAAATGAGACATTTCTTTTTTTTTATTTTTTGAGTCTACACAAAGACATTTAAAATTATTTTTAAATACTCATAAATCCATGTGTACCCATTCTGTTAGTTACTAATCTTCAAAATCACCTTTACACAAAGAGAATTTACTCCCCTTGGAGTCAAATAACTATTCATGTAATGTTGAAAGAATCACATTGCTTCATTTCACAGAAAGCACAACTCCAGCTTTATTAGATACTTTTGAAGGGCTTCTAGACCTAGGGATGTTTCTTAGCATTTCCTCGTTGTTACAATCCAAATAGACATTCTGTTAACTTCAGCTACAATGATAAAATGCTGGGACGAGTTACCATTCAATACCTGTTACAGTTTTGATTTCTAAGTCCCCTTTAAGACTAGAGCAACAGAATATCTCCACTATTCAAAGGTCAAAGGCAACAAATTAGGTACAAATAATGCAGGTATGCAAAAGACTTAGAAAGTCAGAGGGGGCCTGCCTGCTCCTTAAGCACAGAGAGTGGATCTGGATGGCCAGCTGCTGGCTTTTCTGCAGATGTCTCTAGAACAAACTGTCATGTAAGAGGGTCAAGGTTAGAGGCCATCACAGCATCTGACTTCAGTCACGTCCGTGAGGAAGAGTCCTCATTAGCTCTTTGTACTGTTGTGGGAGAAAGGGAAGTCTCTGATGTCAAGTGACCAGACATATGTGCCTGTGTTTCGATTTTCTGTTCTTTCTTTTTCTTTCTTTCTTTCTTTCTTTCTTTCTTTCTTTCTTTCTTTCTTTCTTTCTTTTCTTTCTCTCTCTCTCTCTCTCTCTCTTTCTTTCTTTACTGTTTGCGTTTTCTAAGGATGAGTACTAAATTGAGCCATTCCTAATCAACTTTTTGTTCAAAATCAGTGGCCACTAAACTCTTCATCAGTGTTAACAAAAACATCAAACGTACCTTTGATTTGACATCAGGTATGGGGTGCCCCTGGCTAAAGGTAGCCCTGGCCAATTACATGTCGACCTCCACAGGCGGGTGCCATTTCTTTTTTTCTTTTTCATTCTTGAGAGAGAATATTTTATTCTTGAGAGAGACAGAGCATGAGTGAGGGAGGGGCAGAGAGAGAGAGGGAGACAAAGAATCTGAAGCAGGCTCCAGGCTCCGAGCCTGACGCAGGTCTCAAACCCACGTACCATGAGATCGTGACCTGAGCCGAAGTCAGGTGCTTAACCCACTGAGCCACCCAGGCGCCCGGGCGGTTTCCGTTTCTAATCAACACCAAGCCACCCTAACAGAGCCTAAGAATGATTAAAAACTTTTGTAATCGTAAAGAGAAAAATGTGGGTTGGGCCTCCATGAGGGTGGAGGATACCATAAGTAATTCTAGTCATAATGAACATTTCTTTCACGTGATCTGCTGGCCTATATGGGCCTCTTAACATGAAACAATGAAAGCTTTTCTGGTAGGTACGAACCATCACAATGAACTAACTGCAGCTGCAAGAAACCCAGGCAGCTTCCAGGGGCGTGCTCAGCCTGGCCTCTGCCTCTGTGAGGAGCTTAGTACCTAGGTTGGAGAGTCAAGGTCAACGTAGGTGAAGCAGCTGTGGAACAACTGAGATCAGGGCTGAGAGTGATGGGCCACGAAATGCAGGAGGGCCCCAGCGGAGGAAATGGCAGGTGGGCCCAGAGCAGTCAGTTACAGAAGAAGGTGGGATGTAACAGATCCTTCGGCAATGAGCTGGGCTTAGCAGGAAACATGGGAGAGAAGAAGGGTACTGGAGCAGAGTGATGGCCAGCCCAGGGCAGGGGCCATGAATGCCGGTGAGGTTCAGCTCTGCCTGCAGCACGTGGGGGTGCCGAGCTCAGATCCTAAGCTGGGAACCACCTGCCTCTGTCCCACCCAACAGGGCCCAGGGCGGGCCCAGGACGTGGGACAGTGAGTTTCTTTCTCAGGGAACCAGAGACATCAGGGGAATTCAGGACAGAGGGAGTAGGAAGTTCTAGAGGACAGAGGGAGAAGCTGCAAGGTCGCAAATGGAAAGGCCCAGAACAGATGTCCTGCCCCAGGACAGAACACGATTCCGGAGAGATGAGAGCAAGACCAGGAGACGGAGGGGAACCTGCGATCTGCCAAGGGTCTGGCATGAGGAGGCACCAAATTTGATTAACAGGCTAATATAAGCTGTCACCTAAGCTGTCCTCCAAGGTTAATAACAGCCGCGCTTTAAGGTACGGCTAAGCATGTCGCCCTCGAGATAGAATGAGCAGGTGTTCTTTCAGTACATGGCTTTTCGTCTGGGCTTGTGAAGTAAAGAAAAAATACAAAACCGAATTTACCTCAATGGTAATAATGCCTGGTTGTCGCGACTCACCCTCTAATCTTAGGAGCTCAAACCGTTCTGCTTCTTTGTGGAGAAGACAGGCTGTTACTTATCTTAAAATGTTGATGATTTCTTTAAACGACTGAATGTCCACAGACAGGAGGAGGACGAGAGGCTCTGGGTGTGTGTGTGTACATCTAAGGGCAGAGGAACCGCGGGGCTGGGGTCAGCCAGCCTGGTGTCTGGTCTACCATTGCTAGGTGTGTGGCCTTTACATCTTCAACCCTCTGTGTCCCCATCTATAAAACGAGGTTAAGGACAGGACTAATGATACCAACGAAATAAACTATGTAAAGTACTTCCCCCAATGCTTGAGACATCTTAAATGTCTGATAAATGCTACCTCTTGCATTAGGATTAGTGACACAATGATAATGATAGTGATGATAATCCATAGCATTACTAGTGGTCTTAAAATGTGCTTTTCCACACTGGCTGCCCATTAGAATTACTGGGGACAACTGAAAAAAAAAATGTCTAAGGCCCCTCCAGACCAATCCAGTCAAAATCTAGTCTGGTGAGCCGCTGAGGTCGAAACCCACCGGTTCTCAGCTCTGTAAACACCTGCTGGGGGACAGTGGACTTTTGCCACTTTTGCCACTACTTCTGCATATTGTACCGGATTGAATAGGGCCCCTCCCCAGTTTTTCCCCATCTGGAGCTTCGGAATGTGACCTTATTTGGAAGTGGGGTCTTTGCAGATGTAATTAGTTGGAATGACGTCATACTGGATCAGAGCGGGGCCCTAATCCAATGACGGGTGTCCTTATGTGGAGAGAAAACAGAGACACAGACGCACGCAGGGGGGACAGCATGGGAAGGCGTAGGCAGACACTGCTCAGGATGGCCAAGCAGACCTGCTATTCACTTGCCAGGGCCGCCATGGCAGAGTAGCTCAGACGGGGGCTTAAATGGCAGAAACTTATTTTCTCGCCAATCTGGAGGCTGAAAGCGTAAGACCGCGGTGTCCACAGGGCTGGTGAGGCGGCTCCTTGACTTGTAGACGGCCACCTTCTCCCCGTACCTTTGCGCCGGCCTCCTCTGTATGTCTGTGTCCTGACCGCCTCTTCTAATAAGGTCACCCGCCATTTGGATTAGGGCCCACCCTGATCGCTTCATTTCAGCTTGCTTTGCCCTTAAAGATTCCGTCTCCAAATACAGTCACAGTCTGAGGCACATATGAATTCAGTGGGGGCGGGGGGTGATGGTGGCTGTATCTCAGCCCGGAACATCTGACGTCAGATTTCAGACTTTTGGCCCCCAGAATCACGAGAGAAGAATTTTTGCTGTTTCATATAACCCACTTCGTAGTAATGTGTTATGCCCGCCCTGGGAAACTAATACACGTATCAATCAGGATATTTTCAAAGTTTTTGTATAAAATGAAGGATTAAAAAAAAAAAAAAAAAGACAGCTCTTCCTTCCTGGTCCTAGCTCCTTGGGATGCATGGGTGAGCTGCCTAATGGATCCAGATCCGCACAGTTCCGTTTCCCTCGGTGGCCCATCTCGCTGGTGTAGGGCCCCGGAGAAAGCGTGGATCCTTCTCTCACTGGGGGGGCCGGCCACCACTGCTGCCTGGGGCTCAGTGTGGAGGCCTTCTGTGTGCAGGTGGCCAAACGTGCTGGCTCCCCAGGCAGAGAGGGCTTGACATCTCAGACAGGAGAAGGAATGGAGGCCTCTTGGTTCGGACTGACCGATGGGAGGTGGGAGACGGGAAGAGGGAGGAGGGAGGCGGGAGGCGGGAGGAGGGAGGAGGGAGGAGGGAGGAGGGAGGGGTCCCACCCTGCCGTGGCTGCTCTGAGATGTGGGTGGTCCACGCGGCCTCAGGGGAGACACTGAAGGCCGAGCACAGTGTTTGCTGCGGAGCTGTGGCCGGCCTGGGGCTCCATTCCCTTGGATTTGCCCTCCCCCCTTCGCTTCCCCCCTTCACTCCTCCCTAGCTGGGGCTGCGGCTCCTGATGGAGAGTCAGTATGCAAGCTCTTGTCCCAGGCTCTGTTATTTAGGGAACCCAGGTAGAGGAATGCTTCACAAGCAGCTCATGATCCTTTCAACAAGCACTACTCTGTTTCAAATTCACGACTCTGTGTGGAGGGGTCTATTCAGAATGAAACATCCTAATAGGCGAGTTGTGAGTTCGGTGCAAATAGTGCCACGGCTCCTATTTTCCACGAGTTAAGCACCCTTAGCTGCCACCTTGATTGAGTACACTTGCATCCAGAAGGAAAGATCCATCCAAAGTCTCATCCAGGCGCAGCTATTTTAGACTTCACTCTCTGGACTCTCGCGCCTTCCCTGAGGGAGCCAATTCCAACCAGGTTCAGGAGAATATCCTCAGAGCCAGGCTTACCAGCAGGTCCTATGGCCACACACCTGGTATTACCAGATGCGCCCCTTTCTAGAAAGGGTGGGACATGATTGAAGAACTGAGCCTCCAGCCTGGCTCCGACTATCGGGGTAAGAGCACCTTCAACACCGGGAGCAAGAATGGTCAGAAAGGAACACGTATCTGACCTGCTAGACCCACGGAATAGAAGAGCCCCTTGGCAGAATCACAGAAAAGTGCCTCGGACTCCACATGCAGGACACAGGCCAGGCTGACTTCTGGGGACTCACCCCCCACGTGCTGTGAACAGGTATGGGAACTGTCCGTCAAGGAGCTCTGTCCTCCCTCACCAAAGCCACCACATGGCCCGAGGCGGGTTGAGCTGAGGATTAAATGATGGAATCAACATTTACTTGCTCGACACTCTGTAGACACTCGATAGATGCTTGTTCACCGACTGGTCCGGTCAGTTATTCCAAGAAAATGGTAGAAGGAGCTCAATACTGGTACAAGACTGTTTAAACAAAATGGCTCATGGCTGAAGCGCAGTGGTACAGAACCAAGTCCCGTGACTTCTTAACCAAGCGAGATTATGCGTCTACAATCTCAGATACTTCAGTAGGTCACCTGAAAATGAATGTTCTGGGAAGATGAACAAAATCACTGCACCTTGGTAAATCATTCTTTTTCTAGTATTAAGTGACCTAGCACAGTGGTTCTCAAAGTGTTTGGACCAGCAGCAGCAGCAGCATCTGGGAGCTTCTGAGAAACACAGGTTCTTGGGGTCTACCATAGACCCGCTGAATCAGAAACTCTGGGGTGGGGCCCAGAAACCCGCGTCGGACCCAGTCCTGCAGGGGATTCGGCCGCGCAGTCAAGCTTCAGAAACACGGACTGTGACATCCTGTTTACGTTAGTAAGTTTGCAACCTGGACGCTCTGATGCGTACAACTGGCCGCCTTCAGGGAAGCCAAGCTATCACCACGGGCTTCTTGAGAGAATGCGGGGGCCCTGTATCAGTTTTGCGTAGGGCCTCGGTCCTCAACTGCTATGTGACAAATTACCACAGACCTAGCAGCTTCGGTCAACACCGGCTCATTGTCCCACAGCTCTGGAGGTCAGAAGTCTGGACAGGCCTGGGGGCAGGGGGGCGGGGGGAGTTCTGAGTGGTTGGGTGGTAGGTGATCTTGTTTTCATACGTTTTTGTGTGCTTTCTTAATTTTCTCTCCATTGAGTATGTATTATTTTTATGTATTTTATTAGAAAAACATAAAATTAGGGGCACCTGGGTGGCTCAGCCTGTTAAGCATCCGACTGTTGATTTCAGTTCAGGTCATAACCCTGGGGTCATGGGATGGAGTCCTGCGTTGGGCTCTGTGCTATCCGTCTGCCCCTCTCCCCGCTCATTCATGCATGCCCTCTCTCTCTCAAGAAAAAGAAAACCATAAAACTACATCCACCTCCGAAAAATTGCACACTGAATATAAAGCCATATATTAGAAGGTTGGGGAAAGACTTTGGCTGAGGGAATAATGTAACCATGGCAAGGGGAAGGGGGGAGAAGGGGCCTCCAGAGTTGGGAGCAACTATCTATCAAAGGCCGGTATGGGGTCGAGTGGGGAGCTCTTCCTGACAATTATGTTTGAGATAATTCAGAAGGGAATTAGAGATGAGTGAGGGTTGGGCGGGGAGAAGGTTAAAAGTCTTTCAAGAGGGGCACCTGGCTGGCTCAGTAGGTCGAGCACGTGACTCTCGTTCTGAGTCGTGAGTTCAAGCCCCAGGGTGGGCATGGAGACTACCTAAGGGGAAAAAAAGTTTCTCAATAATATTTAGTTTCACTTGAAATGTAAGCAATAATTAAAGATGCAAAAACACAGATCAAGAATCTCTCTCAAAGTAGAGCTAAAGCCCTAATGCTTAAGGCAAGTCCCCACTCTTACCTCTGGCAAATCCAGTTCTGGGAAGTGAGTTTTCATGGCAGAATGCAGCTCTCTCGCTCACTGCCGTTCCTGGCTGGTCTGTAGCCTAACGCTCAGGCAGAACTGGGGTTTTGTACACGGACCCTGTGATATTATCCCTCAGGTCTCTGGGGCACTGTTTGTGTTCAAGGTTTTTCCTTTCTCTCCTTGGGACTGGGTCATCTCTACTGATCTACCTTCAAAATAACTTATGCTTCCTTCTGCCCTCTCCAATCTCCTACTGAGCCCATTTAGTGAATGTATCATCTCAGTTATTGTACCTTTCAGCTCTAGAATTTCCTTTTTTTCCAAATTGTTTCCATTTCTCTATTGAGGTTATCTACTCATTCGGTATTAAGACCATTTTTCCTTTAATTCTTTGAACATCATACAATTGCCTGAACGTACTGACAACAGCCACGTTGAAGTCTGACTACCTACTAACACCCAGGACCCCTCAGAGTCAGTCTACTGGCTTCCCTTCTCCACCCCAACCACCCCTGGCATGATCGCCTTTCCTGTTGCTCTGCATGTCTTACTGGCTTGAGGTGTCAAAGGACAGGGCCTAAAGCTGGCAGATAATAGTCACTTCAGCCTCTCTCAGCCTCTCTCAATCCAGTTGTGCTTTTTTTTTTTTATTCATTTTTGAGACAGAGAGAGCGAGCAAGAGAGCACAAGTGGGGGAAGGGCAGAGAGAGAGGGAGACACAGAATCTGAACCAGTTGTGTTCTTCTAATAACTGTAGACTCTTGTTCTGGTAGAAAGTTACCTTATCTGGACTCAGACTGCCAAGTCTGACATCCCTGTGATGTATGGCAGCTAATAACAGCTCAGCCTGGTCCTCTGGTGGTCAGAAATCTCTTACTCCACGATTCCAGTATTGCACGTAATGACAACAGCACTTAATTCATTTAAGTGGAACTTAATTGAGTCCAGCGGAATGGAGACAATTTTTAAAATCAAAAATTATGAAGGACATATTCTTTTCAGCAGGAGCTATCTTGTCTTTTTCGTGAAGCAAAACGTTCATTTTACAATTATTTTAAAGCCTGAAAGCTCATTTTGTGTGGTCTTTAAATGTGGAAAATTCAATATTATCATGGAGGTATTACCCCATTAGAGCCACAGTATGCTAATTCCCAATTTTATCCAACTTAGTTTGTCTTAGAAAAAAAAAAATCCAGATTCACTTTTTTTCATTTATTAACTGAGTGCATGTCCCAACCCATGTACAGCTTGGGTGATAGAAAGCCAAAGCCCTCCTGGCTAAAGATGTAAGAGACCAGAGCTTTGAACTGGCAGACCAGCTAGAAATTAAGTGAGTGAGCTTCCCCAGAAGCAAGAGAACCACAGAAAGCATGAACCTTGGAATCTGAATATACAGTTGACCCTTGAGCAATGCAGGGTTAGGGGCACCAAGTCCCTGTGCAGTTAAAAATTCATGGGTAACTTTTGACTCCCCCAAAACTGAACTACTAACAGCCTACTGTTGATCAGACTCACTGATAACATAAACAGTCAATTAACACATATTTTGTATGTTATATGTATTACGTACTGTATTCTTACAATAAGCAAATATGTTCCCATATTCCAACTTATTATAAAACAAATTAAAAAATACTATGTAAAGCAACTTGCTAATTTATATATATATGTATAATACATATTATATATATAAAATACATATTATATATATAATACATATAATACATATATATATATATATATATTGCAGATTCTTTGGTAAAACTCTTACATTGACCTTCTAAAATAAAATATGCATGATTTTTCACAGAAATCCATTTTTCCCCATAAAGTTTTTCAACCCCAGTTTTTTTTAAATGTGGAATCTATCTAGATTAGCCTCAATGTTAATGAAAGTGATCACAGGTTTTTTGTGGCATTGATTTTGTAGCCCTTACATGAGAATAACCTTCTGAACTATTTGCAAGATATGAAGACATTTAAAGGACATGATCAGGGGCCACTGGGTGGTTAAGCACCTAACTCATGATTTCGGCTCAGGTCATGATCTCACAGTTTGTGAGTTCGAGCCCCGTATCGGGCTCCATACCGCCAGCACAGGGCCTGCTTGGGATTCTCTCTCTCTCCTCTCTCTCTCTCTGCTCCCCCCCCCCCACTTTCAAAATAATAAACTTTTTTTAAAAGTGTGACAAAAATAAAGCACATGATCAATGTATATAAAATGACTCAACATTTTGGAAACAAGGCTATCCAGGCTAGATGATAGAAAAATAAAAACAGGTAACATAGTCAGCATGTACATTTTAGATGCATTTATCTGCATATGATTTGTGAGCACAGGTCATAAATGAGATACAACTCAGAAACAATGACACGTACCGAGCATGGGTCATTGCTCTGCTTTCTTAGACTCACACTGCCGTTACACATGGGGGCTGACTTGAATTTGAAAGCTCACAATTAGCGCAAAAGTAGGCCAACTATTTGATAACTGTAAGTACTAAAGGGGAAAAAACAAATCAGATTTATCTTTAGAAACATTGTAAGGTTCAAAACTAATCGTAATTAATAGAAGTTTGGCTGCCTTTTAGGACTCCTTGGTTTGGGAAAAGGAAAGTACCAAATTAACCTAGTATGCAGCAAGAGACTTGGGGACCTTTACTGGTATAAAAAGTTCTGTCACATCTACTTGGCATTTTGAAAACAGAACCAAGGAATATTTTGCTACTGGAAATTTTCTCAAATACAGACACAGTGATATTTGGACAGCTTCCTGGGCTGTAAGAGCCAATGGAATGTACAGAATGGATGTCATAAGCCATCTGATTATAGGTCGGGTGAAACGGATAGGAGAAAACAAAAGAGTAACAATAATAATAAATCCCACAATGAGCTTAACCATTCCTTTTGAGGAAAGTAAACACATAACCTTTTCTGTCCTTTAAAGAGAAAGACAGACCCCTCTTCCCCACCTCCCATGCGAGTGTGTGATTTGGATCCTGTTAACTATTGGGGCCTCTCCCAGGACACCTAGACTCCAATCCCTTTTGGAAATCTGCCATTTTGATATGTCAAAGATCTCCTGATATATATTATGTCCATTGGATATTCCTTGCAGAGGAATTCCAGAGTGGAGAAGGAGGAGACCCATAACATCTTACTAGATTTTAGTTTCTGTCTTCAGAATCATTGGCAACACGTTTTCTCCACTTGGAAACCACCGTTGCCAACGATTTTCATAATCTAGTCTGAACATGGCATAACACGTACACCTTTTAAAGTCTGCCAAAGCCTATGTTTTCTAAGAACACACTCTTATGACATAGTCAGCCAAGCTAATGAAACAGCAAGAGCGCCACATAAAAACTGACTTCTCCAGAATATGAAAAGTAACTTACAGATTTTAAACATCTAGAATCTTCCCAGTTTAATACATGTCTTTCTTAAACTTCTAAACATCATTGCATTTTGGTATGAATATCAAAAAGCTGCGTTCTAATCCTATTACCACCTTTCTGACGTTGACACACCATTCTAGAACCATCTAGGCCTTAGTTTTGTTCACACATCCAATTAGACACACTGAACCGTCTTGAAGGTCCGTGCTTTCCTGTTCTGGTATTTTTCTGATTCTGTGAATGTGGAATGAGTGTTAGGGCAGAAACGCCAGGTTACTCATATCCTTAAAATAACTACTATTTGATTAGGAGGGAAACAAACATACGATGAAAAGTTTCAGAGGAGAAACATAACATTCGATAAAAGCGAGAAAAGTAGAAGCTACTGTCAGTGTAAGTCAACGAATTCCCACAAGGTTAGAGCTGATTCAAACAAACGGAAATGTTTGAGCCAAATCTGAGCTTCTTAGCAGCCTCTGCGGATGGTCTCTGCCCCTTTTGTGTCTTGTGCTCGCTTCCACTTTGTTTTTTGTTCTCTTGGTGGTTTGTATGTGAAAGCAAGAATAAATGGGACTTGACAACAGATTTATTTTGATAACATTTCCAATTGCTTAGAATCAGGAAAGAGATTTGAGAAACGCGTAATCTTGGGAGAGTTTTGGCCGGGATTTGTGGTCCAAGAGCTTCAGGGAAGTCCGGGGACAATAGGATCATTGACAAATATTCCTGCTGGAGAGCACAGCTCTGAAAACGTTTCCTTGTTGTGACTACATGTAAAGTTGATAATCATTTGACCTGAGGTGCAGATCCAACTTTGTCATCTGTAAAACTGAATAGTGTTCTCACACACACACACCCTCCCCACCCAGGAGTGTCTGTCCCTGAGCCCTGAGGATGCCCCGCACCATCCCTGCCCAGGTGTCGGGCGTGTTAGAAAAAAGGTATGAAAGGGTATGAAAGGCATCCCAGCTCCCCTTCTGGGCCTGAGATGCACTCTGACCCTGACTGCTCCCGGAAAGCCACTCTGGTGTATCATACACGGGACCCAAGACAACATTATGATTGTTTGTACAAGGCTCTCAATTGGAAATATCTCCTTAACACATGTTTAAGACCAACTGTTTTCATAATGCTTATTTGGAGTGGTCGAAACCAAAACTATAGATGGAGTTCACAAAGACCCTGTTTTCAGGGTCTTAAAGGAGGTGTCACTGAGGACCGTCCCCGAAAGCACAATAACCAAGTACGCGAGCGGCTGCGAAGCGGCAAGCGTCAACAACCTGGGCAGTTTGATTGTATACATCTAGACGCCCGGTGAATAGATACGCAGACGAGGCCCGGCCGTGGGTAACGGGACAGGCTTCGCATCTGGAATCCAGTGGCTGAAGCCGATTTCTGTTGACACCTACCATGCACCGCGTGCCAGGCCTCAGGTTAGCCGCTTGGTACACGCTGTCACTTCGAAGCCCTCCAGCAATCCAGACGTGATTATTATCATCATTTTACAGATGAGGAGGCTGAGATTAGAAGCTACTTAGCAGTTGCATAGTAGCCAGTATGTAATCAGGGGAGGCTGATTATCAACCCCTAGTACACCCCAATCCAGAGCCACACCCCAACTCCTGCAGCCTTTTACAAAGGCACGCAGTTCTTAAAATCTGCCAAAATAGACATTCTTCATTTAAGCAGGTGCCACGGATCATTCTTAAACTGCTTTTACTTGGATCGAGGCATGGTGCAGCAAATATCCAAAATTCTCTTGTTTGGGGGGTTTTCTAAAAAAAAAAAAAAACTCTTGTCATTTTCTTCTAAACAAATGAGCATTAATAATTACACAGATAGGGCACCTGGGTGGCTCAGTCGGTTGAGCGTCCGACTTTGGCTCAGGTCATGATCTCACGGTTCCTGAGCTCGAGCCCCACATCGGGCTCTGTGTTGACAGCTCGGAGCCTGGAGCCTGCTTCGGATTCTGTGTCTCCCTCTCTCTCTGCCCCTCCCCCGTTCATGCGTGCTCTCTCTCTCTCTCTCTCTCTCAAGAATAAACATGAAAAAAATGTAAATAATTACATAGACTTCATTAAACGGTCTCTTTTTAGTAAGTGAGCTACTGCCTTCATTTTGCCAATTGAATACTGCCTCAAGTTTTCTCTAAAATTTTCTACAACTGGTATAATACAAAAAAAAAAAAAAAAAAAAAAAAGGCATGGGTATGTACCAGTCTGGTTATTCGTTGTCCTCAAACACTGCTCCAGCAGCTTCGTTTTGCTCTCAGGACCAATTGCTTGGGGGCTGGGGGGAGGGGCAAACCCTTGAGGACCAGAGTCACGCACCTTGGTCTTAAAGTCATGTTTGTTTCGAAAAGGAGAGAGGGTTCTAGAGTAGAGTGTCACCTTGGCCGCTTATCTTTTTCTGGGCTCTGACTAAGCTAGACACAAGAAAATAAGCCACGGCTAAGGCTGTATTTCTGGTGTTAAACTTCGAGGGGCGCTTCAGAAAGGCGGTGGTGCTAGTTTTGTGCGCCGAGGTGGATCCGGCTGTTTGGGAGCCAGATCTCCTTGGGGTCTGGCCTGGTCGGTTCCTGGAAAGAGACGCTGCCACCAAGGTTTTGGGTGGCCATGAAGTCGTTCCCGTGGCGCTGTTCACCTACCCACTCGGGAAAGCGGTGGGTGTCAGACTTCCGAAGCTGGGCAGCCGCACGACTCCGTCTACACTTCAGCGGCACCTGGGATTCACAGAGGATCCACCTGCCACACCACACGGCTGCGCACCGCGGCACTGCGCGGGCAAGGAGGCAAGACACACATTCCTTTACTCTAACTTAGTGCTTAAAACCAGAGGTTGGCGCTCATCCCAGAGAAAGCCTAAATGACCTCCCTGCCTCCAAGTCTATTTGCTTTTTCGCGGTCTTTCCCAATCCACATGTGCTCCGGACTGGAAAGCCGGGGCCCCCAGAGATGAGCGCCCTGGTGCCGGGAAGGCGTGAGTCGCGGGAAAGGCCGGCGTCGCAAAGGCCACCATCTTCTCGCTAAAGCTGTGTGATCTGGGGTGAGCCAGGGAAGATTCCTCTGAGCTACCAGGTGCTCCCACATATAAAGTACCCCCAGACCTTGTCTCGTCCACGCCTGAGAGAAGTACGAGGAAGCAAAGCATGGTGTAGAGATCATTCATTCATTCATTCTTTCACTCGTTCATTCAAAACACTTCTACGGACTGCTCCTGGCCGTGAGGCACGTTGTCGTGCACGGACAGGGCACCAAAGCCGGGCTCCGGTTTGCCAGAAGCTTCCAGCTGAGCATCGGGGATGCAGCATGTGGAAGAGAATACGAAGCGGAATGTGTTTAAATGCCGTGAGAGACACATAGAAGGCTCTGGAAGCGCAGAACAGAGATGAGTCCCAGCTGCAAGGCACGTATCAGGGAAGGTCTCTTGCAGGAGGCAGGATTTGAGCCAGGCCTCGAAGAGCTGGTTGCATTTGGACACATGGAGATGAGCGGGAGGAAAGCGGGCAGGGTCAGCCAGGAGACACAGGAGGGGCAGCGCAGGGCACGATTCAGGATATAAGCAGCTCACCAGAAAGCGTGACTGCGGGACTTTATAGCAAGGGGCCTCTCCATAGCTCTAGACGGTTCCCGAAGCACTGGGTCAGCCATTATGTTGTTTCACACAACATACATACCTAAGTCTTAAGATTCTAATCAAGTTTGTTTTCGTGCAGCCTCAACTAAAGGAATTAATGTGAATGTCCTTTAAACACCGTCAAATACTCCACCAAGTAAGATATGAATACTTTTACCAGTGATTTGAAAGTCTCAGAAAGTAGAGTATAATTCCATCAACGGTATGTATCAATGCCATGTTCCCCCTACCCCCTTCCCCCTTGCTTGATAAATAATACTGTGAGAGTACTGGCGACGCCTGGTTCTGACACTGCACATCCACGGCCCTCAGTGGTCAGTTCTTAGAAAGACAGCTA
The DNA here is from genome assembly GCF_018350195.1 of Panthera tigris. Taxonomy (NCBI): domain Eukaryota; kingdom Metazoa; phylum Chordata; class Mammalia; order Carnivora; family Felidae; genus Panthera; species Panthera tigris. The sequence continues at coordinate 143,223,774 of NC_056664.1, read as the reverse complement.
CAACAAGAAGAAATTCACGTGGACGCCCATCGATGCAGGATGACTATTAAAAAGGGACCAGAAGCGCACCACAACAGTGGGGGGCCCCCGAGGACTTGTGGCCTACTTAAGGACGGCTGGACCCCAGTTCCCACCCCACAACCTTGTCATGCTGTCATGAGGAGGCAGAATCGAACTCTCCTTCCCTGGAATCCAGGCAGGGCTTGCGATTCTCCTGGAGCCCACGGAATGCGGCGGAAGTGATGCGGCGTGACTTCCACGGGAGGCCATCAGCAGTATGAGCTAGACTCGCAAGGAGTTGTGAGCCGCCACGTGGGAAGTCTGAGGCCGCCTCGCCAGTGAGAAGCCCTAGCTACCTGGAGAGGTCAGGTGCCACTGTGTCAGCAGACAGGCCCAGATGACGTCCCAGCTGGCGTGGATACTAACTGCCCGATGGCTCCTGCCACGGGCCATCGGGTCATCTCAGCCTGTGAGCCTTCCTATCTGAGGCCGCGCATCACGGAACAGAGACAAGCACTCCCCGTTGGGCCTGCTCTGCATCCCTGACCCACAGGCTCTGCGACCACAAGAAAATGGTTGTCACAAGTCGCCAAGTTTTAGCGTCATTTGCCACACGGCAGGGTTAAGTGGAGTCTCAAATTGACCTGTAACGGTTCACTTCTTTTAAAAAATACTTAAAGTAAACACGACGAAAGGCTAACATCTGTTCATTTTGGGTAGTGGTGTGTGAATGTTTAAGTCGTTCTTTGAAAAATTTTGTATTTTTTAATGGAAAACTTCCCGTGAAATACATTTGTATTTCTAACGTGACATACAAATTGCCAAAATTTCCAGTAAATTTCTAAGGGTTGATGTTAAAAAAAAAAAATCTAAAAGACTCACATGTAAGGCTATTTGCATTTTATTTGGTTCTCTTAAGGATTCAAAGATGGAGATGAAATACCTATAAAGTGGCCCATGAGAATTACAAGCACTTGTCACTGGAATTGCTCTGCTCATGGTTCCACAAAGTAGTAAATTCTGACATTGGTTCCCATGACTTACTTGAGTGGAAGAGTTTCGTAATAGCCTGGAAAATGTCAGCACGCTACGACAGCATTATTTACCAGATTTTTTGAAATGCTAATGGATTTTGGCCTCGTGTCGAAAAGGTTAAACAAGTAAACACAGGCAGTCAGGGATAATTTGTCAACATGCTAAGTCAGGCATTGAGGCTTGGGCTGTTTCCAGACAGAGCGTGGCTGAAAAAATAAAGAACAATGAGAAAATGAAATCACCGATATGAAAATCTCCTAAGAGCATCTACATTCCAAGCAGGCACTTGGAAATAACAGCAATGGTGGAGATAATGGGTTACAGGAGAGTTAATCTAAATTATTTCTACTAGATTGAATATTTTCTGCAGATGTCTCCAGATTTCAGAGCACGGTTCCTGGAATTGTGTGGGAACCAGCAGATGGGGGTCCGCCCGGCTGTACCCATCTGTTTGGGTGTGTTGGCTTCAGCAGGCAGGGGGCTGAGCGGGCAGAGGTGGGACAGAGGTGCCTGGGGGCACAGGAGGAGCAAAACGGTGAAATATGAACAGGTCCCTATGACAGCCGGGTCACTAACAGTATGAATCATGCCCCTCCCTCAAGCACAGGTGACACTTTGGGGGATACATGGGACCAGGGATGAGGCTTGAACGAACAGCAGCCCCCGGGGTCTCCGGAAGCCCCGGTAAGAGCAGATTCTGGATGGTGAGGATGGAGAGAGCACAGTGGGCGGAGAGGAGAGTGAGAACGTGGGGGCAATTAGAGCGAGAGGCCTTTCAGGAAATGAGCCTCTGGGGGGGAAACATGGACCTCAGCTGTAGAGATATTCGGGCATCAGGGAGGGTGTCCTATAGATGAGATACACTTGAGCACCTTTAAACGTGGATGGGGAAAGATGCCAGTAGAGGACACCAGGAGACAGAGCAGCGGTGGAGGGGGCGATCACCTCAGAAGTGGGCACGGCGGAGGGGACAGCCTTCCGTGGGGAGGGGCGTCAGGCGGCTAGGATGGGAGCTGGCACGGGTAAGTTCCTATAGGTGGCGGGACACTCAGGAAGCTTCTTGTCCCAAGTCTTCTATGTCTGGGCAGTGGAAAGTGAAGGGACTTGCTAGGAGGGAAGGTCAAGGGTGGGTGTGGGGAGGACAGACGGTGCTGCTCCGCCAGCACCGGAGGCCCAAGGACCGGCAAGGACCGTGCTCAGCCGGCCAGGCAGGCGTGGAGCAGGGGAGCAGAGCCGTGCAAGATGCGGGCTGCAGAACTGGGCCTGAATCTAAACAGGATGAGAAGGAAGAGGAGGGATGGTCCTGGGGGCCCCGGGGGCCTTCGAGGGGAGGAAACAGAGACAGAAAGCTGGAAGAACACAAGGTAGGGGGCGCCCCCGCACCTACGACGTGCCTGGCACACCCTGGCCACTCCATAGACAGTCCCTCCAGAACCACATTCCAGGGGCTGACAGGACTCTCGGTGGTGCTTTCAGGGGTGACTGGTGGGGGGGACCACACTGGCAGAGCACAGGAAGGTCCCATTTCATTGGACAGTCTGCTCCAGGCACGTGAGATCAATGCCAGACGGTGGTACCTGAACTTCATTTCATAGACAAAAGGGAGCCTTGGTTGCTCTGTAAATAGAACCGTGCTGTGACCAATATGCTGTGTACATAAGACCCATCTGGCGACATCGGGCTAAAAGAGAATATGACTGAGAAAGAAGGCACATCAGTGAGTAGTAGCTGCATTTTTAAGAAGAACCAAACCTCATATGAACCTTACTTGAAGACAGTCATTGTTTTCCATGCAAGTA